>NC_044978.1:77279450-77588494 GCF_008728515.1 Papio anubis
CCATGAATGGAGCTTGCAGGAATGCAAGTTATTGCAGGTGAGTCAGTGAGTGAGTGGTGAGGGAATGTGAAGGCCTAGGGCATTACTGTACACTACTGTAGACTTTATCAACCCTGGGGCATTACTGTATACTACTGTAGACTTTATCAACCCTGGGGCATTACTGTATACTACTGTAGACTTTATCAACACTGGGGTGTTACTGTATACTACTGTAGACTTTACCAACACTGTGCCCTTCGGCTATACTAAATCTGTAAAAAATACTCTTTTTTCTTCAATAATAAATTAACCCTAGCTTACTTAACTTTTTAACTTTATAAACTTTTCTTTTTTTAATGTTTTGATTCCTTTGTAATAAGACTTAAAACACAAACACAGGTACAGCTGAACAAAAAATATTTTCCTGCTTTATATCATTTTCTATAAACTTTTTTTGTATTTAAAAATGTTTACTTTTATTTTTACTTTTTAAGCTCTTTTGTTGATAACCAAGACAAAAACACATACACTAGCCTAGGCCTATGCAGGGTCAGGATCATCAATATCACCGTCTCCACCTCCACATCTTGTCCCACTGGAAGGTCTTCAGGTGCAATAACACACACGGAGCTGTCATCTCCTATGGTAACAATGCCTTCTTCTAGATACCTCCTGAAGGACCTGCCTGTTTTACAGTTAAATTTCTTTTTAATAAGTAGAAAGAGTATACTCTAAAATAATGATAAAGGTATAGTAAATATATAAACCAGTAACATTGTTGCTTATTTTCAAGAATTATATACTGTTGATAATTATATGTGTTATACTTTTATACAACTGGTAGCACAATAGGTTTGTTTATACCAGCATCACCACAGACACATGAGTAATACGTTGTGCTGTGACATTAGGACAGCTATGATATCACCAGGCGAAAGGAATTTTTCAGCTACATTATATTTTGGGAAGTCCATCGTTGACTGAAGCATCATTATGGGGTGCATGATTGTACTTCAATAACAAAAAAGTAAAGAAAGAAGAGTTCTTACATATTGGGAGAGCCATCAACTGTGTGGTGATCTAATGAGGCCAAAGCACCATTGTAGGAGTAGCTGAATAAGCAAGCCGGAAGGAGAAGCAGTTATGGTGAGAAAGCAGGATACGTAAGTGTTTTTGGAGGTGGAGCCTTTGTGGTTGTAACTAAGACTAAGGTATAAATCTAGTTGTGGGTAGTTGAGTTGCATGTGGAAGCAAAGGTGACTTGGAACCAGCAGGCTAAGGAACTGAGAAAGGTGGGTTAGTGATGGGACACTGAAGTCCTTCCGACAGATGGCAGGGTTTAACATGGAGAGGAAGATTGTGGGCCAGATGGCAAAGGCTGTGATTACTGTAACAGGAAAGCAGTGGAGAGTGTGGTAAAATCGCATGCGTCTCTCAGAGTGATTTTTATGTGACAGGGTGGGGAGTAATAATGGTCTGGAGCAAAGATACAGTCCTAAGAGCTCTGAATCCATGAAGAGACGATGAATAGATAACATTTTTCTTCTTGTATTTTTTCAGGTAGGAAATTATTTTTTATAAGTTAGATTTTTTTTTGTTAGACTTTACAGTTGATAAGTTAGATTAACCTTATCATTTATAGAAATTTCTTCAAAATTGTGGCAATATCATTTCTATCATATAAACACATTTCAAATGGGAAGTTGTGAGAGGATAATTCATGGAGCTGCCAACTCACTGCCATTTCAAATGGCAAGTTTAGGTAAAATCTTTATATCAGTACATTATATAAATGTCAATGGCATGCCATTTTTAGTTTGTGCAAATGTAAGATTTTATAATATTCTCCTTCAGTATTAATGACTTGAGACAAAGTGATGCTAATTTAATTAGACAAATTAATTATAAAACTCCAAAACCGGCTGGGCGCGGTGGCTCACGCCTGTAATCCCAGCACTTTGGCAGGCCGAGGCGGGCGGATCACGAGGTCAGGAGATCAAGACCATCCTGGCTAACACGGTGAAACCCCGTCTCTACTAAAAACACGTAAAAAAAACTAGCCGGGCGAGGTGGCGGGCGCCTGTAGTCCCAGCTACTCGGAAGGCTGAGGCAGGAGAATGGCGTGAACCCGGAGGCGGAGCTTGCAGTGAGCGGAGATCGCGCCGCTGCACTCCAGCCTGGGCGACAGAGCGAGACTCCGCCTCAAAAAAAAAAAAAAAAAAAAAAAAAATCCAAAACCAGTTTTTAGTTTTTATTTTATTTTATTTTATTTTTTTGAGATGAAGTCTTGCTCTTGTCGCCTAGGCTGGAGTGCAATGGCATGATCTCAGCTCACTGTAACCTCTGCTTTCCGAATTCAAGTGATTCTCCTGCCTCAGCCTCCTCAGTAGCTGAGATTACAGGCCAGCGCCACCACCCTGGCTAATTTTTGTATTTTTAGTAGAGATGGGTTTTCGCCATGTTGGCCAGGCTGGTCTGGAACTCCTGACCTCGTGATCCACCTGCTTCAGCCTCCCAAAGTGCTGCACCCGGCCACCAGTTTTTTTTGACAAATCTGGTTATTCAAAATGACTAATGTGTCAATTTCAGGGCTAGTTTAAGAGTGAAATTATCAGCCTTGCAAAGCTTTCCATCAGAGCTGTTTTCCTTTATTTGATTCTATTGTTGCCTGTTAGGCCTTAAAAAAACAAGGAACAGAAAATTCTAAGACAGATGGCAACCATGTATTTTATAGTTTATTTTAAAAGTACAACCCACAACATCTGACATAATCTGGAACCAGTGTTCAGAAAATAATTTTGACTTGATGTTTAGTGTAGACCCAGTTGGAAATGATAATGGTATAAATGGAGTCTAGGCAAACACTAAGGCGAGCATTGTGCTTTTGTGGCCGCATTTGAAGAGTTTCCTAAGGTTTTATTTTACTTTTTAGTTAAGCTCTTCCCTTGTATCGACACTCTATTATGTTTCAACTTAGTCTTTGTGCTTGCATTTGTTTTCTTTCCACCAGACATCTACACTTGCCCCCATTTCTCATGAGATCATACTTTATTTTATAGGTCTAGCAATACTGCAAGGCCAAGATTCCTGTTATTTCCAAATAAGATATAATGTATTAAAATTTGACATATGTACCTTCTTAAGATAATGAGCAAATATATTAAAATATTTAAATACCTATCTGCTTCAAAGGTTAAATATTAATAAAATGCATGTTTTTACTAGGATTATCATGAGAAATTCAGATATATCCAGTCATTCCATAGACCATCATTTTGATATTTTGAGGTTTAAAGCTTTCTATTGATGTTCTAGAAAATGTGGAGATCTTGCAAATAAAAGAAGGGCTGAGTTGCTCATTATTCTTAGAAAAAGTAGCAATGCTAAAAGGAAGAAATTCAGTTAGAATTTCAGCAAATATGTATGTGTGTTAAATTAACATTGTTCACCTAGCAAATATATATATCACATATTATGTGTATATGTTTTCATATCTTAAATTGTTTTTAGAGAATATGTATTGAATTTTTATTATATTTCAGTTACTACTTAGGCATCAGATGTCAACAAAGCAGATAAAATTCCATATAAGTGAGAGAGATAATAATTTCAAAATAATTTCAAAATAAATATAAAAATAACTTAATTTTAGAAAAAGATAAAATTCAGGTGAAGACAGACAATAAGCAAATAAATAGATGTATAAATAGTGTAATTTTAGAAAATCACAAATACTGAGCCAAAGAAATAGTATAGTAATAAAACAGAGGATGACTAATAGGGAGGATTAGGAACACATTAGATACATTATTTCTTCATTTCAAAATTATAAAATGAAATCTGTGATATTTCCTTCATAAAATTTTAAACTTTAAAGATCTTTTGTCTTTGTGACTGATATAAAAGTACAAGTCCCTTTCATTTTTTTTCTCCTCTAATTATTATTATTTGTAGTCCTTACCTAGAATTTTACATTTGCAACTTATACACTGATTTTTTTCTTATGTACCCATCTTGAATTGCTTGGTAGGGGGCAGCCAAATCCATATTCACCATTTGATGCATGAGAGGGTATATTAGTCTGTTCTCACGCTGCTAATGAAGACATACCCGAGACTGAGTAATTTACAAAAGAAAGGGGTTTAATTGACTTGCAGTCCCACATTGGTGGGGAGGCCTCACAATCATGGCGGAAGGTGAAGGAGGAGCAAAGTCATGTCTTATATGACAGCAGGCAACAGAGTGTGTGCAGGGGAACTGCCCTTTATAAAACCATCAGATCTTGTGAGACTTATTCACTGTCATGAGAACAGCATAGGAAAGACCCACCCCCATGATTTAATTACCTCCCACCAGGTCCTTTCCATGACATGTGGAAATTATGGCAGCTACAGTTCAAGTTGAGATTTGGGTAGGGACACAGGCAAATCACATCAAATGGTGTAAAGGAAATATAACTAAAGTTGAATTTTCAGGTATGTAGAAAACAGTATGGTACATAGACCTGTATGAGATTTGCATTTTAAATTCCCCCTTTTATTTATAAATTTTCATTAAAACTACTTGGGTCTCAGTAGCCTCATCAGCAAAATAAAGACAGAAGACTTTCTAATTTGAAGAATGATTGTTGTATAGTAAAATCAATTCAGGAAGTTCTAGTAATTTTGATTCTGTGAATCAAAATTAATAATTCGTGCTGTAGATAATAATACCTTCTGTGTTGAGATTTCAAAATTTGCAAGTACCACTGTAGCAAATACTACTTTTTTTTTTTTTTTTTGGTCTGGAAGAATTATTGAATTACTTTAATAAAATTTTTTCTTGTTTCTTTATAGATAACATAGTGAACTTGTTTGTGTCTTGTTTCTAAACTACCGTCAGATTTATTTTTTCACTCTTGCTATTTCCAAATTTTTATTTTCTGGCAAAGAACCATAACCTTCAGCTTTCTTTACTTTTTAAATTAGTACTAGCCTTTTTTTTTTTTTTTTTCTGAGAGGGGCTGCATTTCCCAAAGAAATAAACTGCTCTAGTGACACTATAAGCAAAATAAATGAAGAGGAAAAAGGACAAGATGGTGTCCTCTTAGTGATTCCCTTTTTCTTCCAGTGACCCTCCTTCACAATGCTCACAAACCGTCCACTGATGGCTTTTTTCACAAACTTTACCAGGATGAATACTAAGCTTGGTAGCCTTCAATTTGTGTTTCTTCTGTTTTAAAAAAAATTTTTTTTTTTTTTTAGATAAGGCATTTCTTCATCTCTAGCATTCACTGATAGAGGTATTACAGTCTTATTTGCAAGTCATTTAAGTGTCCTGGGTTGTAATACATTGGGGTCAAGAGCCTAGGAAACAACTAGTCCAGCCAAGTACTTCCTGCTGCAGGGTCACCTTCATTGTTGAAAGTGGGCATATTCCACAGAACAGGGATATGTTTATCCTCTGAGTGTTGTGGTTGTTCTAAGCTAAATTCATCATTCTCTTAGGCTTACATCCCATACATGTGTTCAATCGAATTGAAAATAGCTCTTCTACTGCAGGAGAAAAAAGTGTGAATACAATTGTATTTTAACCATCCTCTAGGCTGTGATCTTTGCTAATGTCAATTGCTATGGAACCCAAAGACCTGGAAACCAAGTAGTACAGAAATGATATCTACTAATTCTACATTCATGAAGCTTCTTTTGTTTACCATCTTAGTGAATACACTAAGGAGTATAACTGAAGGACACTTCTGAGCTGAGGCAGCTCTGAACTATAAATGTGATCTTCTGCAAAACCTTTGATAACCCCATCCTACCTCAAATTCACGGTCTAATGGAGTTTCACCATATTCAGCACAATCCACAAAGTTGCTATTTTTTTACTTTGAAAGGTTGTGTTGTGGAAAATATGATGCAAACCCCCTGTTTGTTGATCTCTTGTATTACCACATAGGACAGAATATAGCTTGCTTGTTTAGTACCTTTTCATAGGGTTAACATTTTTCTAATCTTTTAGTAAATTTAGTTGATTCAATTTACCACACTAATATAAATAAATCAAGAATCTGTCCACCACCAAGGGGGAGGACATTAATAAATTTTTTATGATTAAAATTACCATCAGTGAAGTAAAGTCATCTCTCTCTTTACCAAAATGCCATTGCTTCCATCCTCTCCTTGAGGTAATGCAGTGGCTTTTTGCAATGATTGATTTGGGCCATTAATGACAAGCCCAAGTAGGTTTTAGTTCATCCATCTTCCTTTAGCCCAGACAAAAATGCTACTACAAATAAACATCATGTCTGAGTGATTTTTGACAGAAAGAACAACAGAAAGCCTCCTGGCCTATTATATACTTGTCCCTTCCTCTGTGATAGAGCTCCAAGAAACGCCTCTGAGCCCATGAATTTGGGCTGTGAGATAACTAAAACGTAACTGTGAGATAATTTTTGGGGGGCGCTAACTTGACACTTGGTAATGTTGGTGTAGTTTTAGGAGTGCCTAGGGCTACCTTGGGTATTAGCAAAGAATGGCATAGAAACACAAACCTTAAATACAAACAGTACACACAGGTGCTTGAGTGTACTTCTGCAAGGTGTCCCTGCATGTTGACTTGCAAAATGACAAAAATCAGAAAAATTGTGCTGAAGGGATAATACATTTCTGATCACAGTGCTGTTTTCAAGTCTTCCTCATCTTGGCTGTGATTCTTGAAGAAAGCTATTGACAAATACATGATAAACACATCTGACAGCAACAACTTAAGCACGTCTTGAAAACAAGCCTGTACGACAGATGCACCTGAATGTGTGTTCCAAGCTAGGGAATCTGGAAGTGACCAACCTGGCAATCCATTCCTTTTCTGTGAGGAACGTCTGAGCCCTGACTCGTCCTGTGGAATACTGGTCATACAGGACATGAAGGCCTTGAGTTTAGTGTTGAATGAAGGTTGTCAGGTGGAGGTCGATAGGGAAAGGGTGCTCAGTGAAAATGTTATATAAACTGCATGCCTTTCCAAGTGGTTGTGGCTCTCCTGTTCAGTCTGCTGCCACTGGACTCTCTCCCCTGTATGTAAGCCACCAGCAAAACCCACGTCTTGTTCTGGCTCTGGGTCTCTTACTCGGCCTCTTGAACCTGGTACCATATCCACTGGAGTTGATAGGGGTTTAACAGGACAGCAAGATGTAATTTTTTTAGTTTATATTTTAAAGAAGATGTGGCTTTAAGTGGCAGCTGAGTTGGCATTAGATTCACAGTCAGATTCTCCTGAGCACACTGCACTGAACACTCCATGTTCCTGCTTTTCCTTTAATTATCTTGGTGATTCTCTTCTTGTCTCTGCAGGAAGGTATTAATTATCCCCTACTAGTAATTTCTGAGCTTCTGAAAGCAAAAACACCCAAAGCAGATTTTGGAGTAATTTGAGAAACTCCCTCATGAGAGTGGAAATCTAAAATTATTAGAATAATTCTGTATAATCTGCTGTACTTCTGTGAGGTAAACATTTTTTCCTCCTAATCCCCTTATTCTTATTGTATAAAGGAATAACAATTTTTCTTTTTAAGTTGAATCAATTGGTTCTTAGTCATATAAAGTTGGAATCAAAGTTGAAGTCTGGCTAGAAATTGCAAGATGTTTCTAACCTGTGAAAAGTCAACGGTGACACTCTTGGTACATTTGAATGTCATGAAACTACTACAAAGAAAGACTGGTTTCTGGGTTCATTTTTGGTGCAACATTTCTCAAGCTCTTTCTCTGCTATCACTCCCTGCCTGGCATTTTCTGAAGTTTCCAAAAAGAGGCCACTCCTAAGAAGTATGAGTCTTGAATTGCTTGTCATAGAATATAGCATCCTGCTGATACAGATAAGAGCTTTGAAAAGGGAGTAAATAATTATTATTAAAAATCCCAAAAGAAAAAAATCAGTTCTGAACTGTCATACATTAAGTATATACTGACAAGCAATGCAGCTATCTTATAAATTACATAAATATAAGACTATTATATTACCTTTAATTCAGCCTTTTACTTACCCCACTTAAAAGAATCAGTCTGAGGAAATGGAATCACTATTTATTAAAATCTTTATTAATTGATTCTTAGAAGGGTGATTGACCACTAAAGTTCTCCTATCTTGTCTCTTCCTGAGAAAATGGATAGGAAATTTTACAAAGAACAGGCTATATAGTCATTAAAATCGTTTCTCCAGCCAGGGCAAGAAAACTTTCCTGTCTCCCAACCTTCAGTTTTTCCTTGTAGAGTAATTGGCATCCACTGTCATTGTTCCAGCTTGATCCCTCCCTGTGTTTCCTGTGGACTTTCATAAGAATATTCTAAATGACTCACTGACTTCAGTTTACCTTCATTTCACTTCATGCCATTCTGCCAGAATGTCTCCCTAAAGGATAACTCCAACCAGGTCACTCTGTTGCTCAATATCTATTATCCAGCGAATCTAAGGCAAACATCGTAAGCTGACTCACAGAGCCTTCTATGATCCAGGCCTATCAGATTGTGATAAATGGTTAATTGCCTTTTCAAGTATATGACATTTCTACCTAAATATTGGAAATTGTTCAGCTACAATCATATCACTTACTTCCACAGTGTATTATTTCACTAGATCAGTTATGTCTTTCTGTGATATATATACTGGTAAATGTAAATAAAAGTCATTATTTAACTTTTTCAAAATATACCAAAACCTTGGCATGAAACTGCATCAGCTAGATCCTGGCACAGTTGATCCATATGGCCAGCAATTCTACTCCATAGGTATGTGTCTGACAAAGTCGAACACTTATATCAACCAAAAGAGATGTATAAGAATATTCGAAGCAGTGTTATTTGTAATAGTTTAATGCCAAGGTAATTTCACAGCTACTGATAGAATTCATAGATCCTAAGTTGCTCATAAAAGTAATTGTCTTTCAATAGTAAATGTCTACTAACGGTAAATAGAAATAAATATATCTTGATATATTTATAAAATGGATTACTATATAGTGATAAAAATGGCTAAATTATTGCACATGCAACAGCATGATTGCATTTTATAAGTATAGCATTGAGTGAAAGAAGCCAGAAATTTTTTAAAATATATGTTTTAATTTATATAAAGTTCAAAAATAGGAAGTAGTGGTAGAAGTTAAGATTGGTGGGTACATTTTGAGGTAGTGAGAGTAGTGATTGGCAGGTAGCAAGAAGGTTGCTTCTGGGTTGCTTGTGATAATTTCCTAATTTTTGTGCTGGGTGATGGTTGCATGGGTTTGTTCATTTTTTAATAAGTGATTGTACTGTTCATTTATATATACTTTTCTAAATCAAGATTGTTTTTTAAATCAAATGTTTTGTTAACATAAACTATTTATTGAAAATGTCCTGATTTCTATCTCTAGGAATCATGTTTTACCCAGGATGTCAAAGATAAACTAGAGTTTCAATCTTGCTATCTTAACAAGAGCAGAGGGAGAACAAAGAATAAAACAAGAAAATAAAGCTGACTATATTAAAAGAACAGAGGTATGTCCTTAAGAGAAAACCTCCATCCTCAAAGACTTAAGAGAAAGTAGAGTGGAAAATAGGATATCAAAATGCAGTACAAATTGAAAACAGTGGGAATAAAAGAAACATATCCAGGATTAAGCTCTCTTAAAGAGGGGCCAAAAAAAGTCACAAGAGGGGTATATATTTGAGTTGTTATTGATCAGAAACTATGACTTTTTCCCAGAGAAATTTATCAGAGGAATAGGATGAAGATCATGGAGAGCAAACTAGAATGACTTTCCAGATAGTAAGATCCAGGAGATTAATGTAAAATGGTCCCTTAAATCTGCCAACACATTTCCTAGACCCTGTATTCTCCGTAAATGATATGTCGTAAGACTATATGGTTATCGATTTGGGAGAAGATAACTTGAAGGGCCAATGTAAGATTCTGAAAGAATATCCAAATGAGTTCAACAGTACGGCAGATGATTCTGCAGGCTGTGCTTTGTGGGAACATAACTAAAAATTGTGAAATTCAAGGGAATGTGCAACAGTGAAGAGGCTTATCAGTCAGCAACCTGGTAGAATAAGAATAGATGAAGTTGGACTAGATCTTGGTTGGTTGAGAGAATGAGCCTGAATGAAATTATCTGACTCTGAAATGATGGTAGATAAAAATTATATGAACAACAGATGCTTTGGGAAGACAGTGATCATTGCTTTCATAATTGCTACAATATGGGATTTCACAAGATGAAATCTAAATTATTAAATTAGAAAAACACAATGTGTTCACCAGAATGCAAAGGAAGATAGGATAGAGGGCTCGTAAAACTAACAAGTAGCATTGGCCTTGTAGAAGGCCAAAAAAGAGTCAGCAACGAAGTCAGAACTGTTATAAACTCAGCTGAAATGTATGGTAGTAGTATTTCAATGGTGGCTGCACATTAGAATCAGTTGGAGAAGTTAAAAAATATTGAGACCTGGGCCTCTCCACAAACCAATTTTGCTAGAATGTATGGTGATGGGGTCCTGGAAATAGCCTCGTTGCAGTGCTCCCCAGGTGATTCTAATGTCTATCAGGTGGAGAACCAATAGAGTAAGAGATCAGGAGAGAATAATAATTAAGGCTCTTCTTAGTGGCAAGTGAAAAACAGTTCATGCCTCACAAGGCACTAGGGGTCACAAACTTCAGAGGCATTAGTAAATATTCAGTAGAATCTTCAGATAAAGGTTCTTCTAAGGCTGCTTTTCCACCGGAAAAAAAAAAAATAGATATATTGGAGATGGGTGGATGGATTGATTGGATATATGCCTATGGGTTTCACAGGCATATATGGGAAGCTGACCGGGGAAGGTGACAACACAGGCCCAGATGGTAATTAAAAGGTTCTAAATAAGCTAGATTTGGGCAAAGGGTGAAGGCTCTTCAAATAAGGCATACTGTCTGGGTTTACTACCAATGTAACGTTCTATGCAAAAAGACAAGACTTTCCAATGCTACAATCTGAGAGAGGTGCCAAAATCTTAAGAGATAATTTTCCCTTAGAAATAAACCCATTAGGTTGGTGCAAATGTAACTGTGGTTTATGCATTGTTGGAATTTGCTGTTTGATACTGGAATACATTCTTCAATAAATGTGGTTATATTATACATCATTTTAATGGGCATTTCTCACTTTATTTATTTATTTTTTGCTAATGACTTGTTACTTGCCTTTGTTTTAGACTATGGAAATGATGTTAGACAAAAAACAAATTCAAGCAATTTTCTTATTTGAGTTCAAAGTGGGTCGTAAGGCAGTGAAGACAACTGGCCACATCAACAACACATTTGGCCCAGGAACTGCTAACAAAAGTACAGTGCAGTGGTGGTTCAAGAAGTTTTGCAGTGGTGGTTCAAGAAGTTTTGCAGTGGAGACAAGATCCTTGAAGATGAGGAGCATAGTGGCTGGCCATCAGAAGTTGACAAAGACCAAATGAAAGCAATTATCAAAGCTGATCCTCTTACAACTACTCAAGAAGTTGCCCAAGAACTCAATGTCGATCGTTTTACAGTAGTTCGGCATTTGAAGCAAACAGGAAAGGTGAAACAGCTCGATAACTTGGTGCCTCATAAGTTGAGAGAAAAAAAAAAAACATTATTTCAAAGTGTCATCTTCTCTTATTCTACACAACAATGAACCATTTCTTGATTGGTTTGTGATGTGTGACAAAAAGTGGATTTTACATGACCACTGGCGATGACCACCTCAGTGGCTGGACCGAGAAGATCCAAAGCACTTCCCAAACCCAAACTTGGCCACTGTTTGGTGGTCTGCTGCTGGTCCGATCCACTACAGCTTTCTGAATCCTGGTGAAATCATTACATCTGAGAAGTATGCTCAGCAAATCTATGAGGTGCACCGAATACCACAATGTCTGCAACCAGCACTGGTCAACAGAAAGGGCTCAGTTCTTCTCTACAACAACGTGCTACCACATGTTACACAACCAATGCTTCAAAAGTTGAATGAATTGGGCTACAAAATTTCGCCTCATCCACCATATTCACATGCTCTCTTGCCAACTGACTACCACTTCTTCCAGCATCTCGACAATTTTTTTTGCAGGGAAAACGCTTCCACAACCAGCAGGATGCAGAAAATGCTTTCCAAGAGTTTGTCAAATCCTCAAGCACAGATTTTTACGCTACAGGAATAAACAAACTTATTTCCCATTGGCAAAAATGTGTTGATTTTAATGGTTCCTATTGTGATTAATAACGATGCATTTGAGCCTAGTTATAATGATTTAAAATACATGGTCTAAAACCGCAGTTACTTTTGCACCAACATAATAATTAGCCTCTATGAGCCAGGCATGGTGGCGCACGCTTGTAATCCCAGCTACTCTGAAGGCTGAGGCAGGAGAATTGCTTGAATTCAGGAAGCAGACATTGCAGGGAGCTGAGATCACGTCACTGAACTCCAGCCTGGGTGACAAGGGAGACTGCATCTCAAAGCAAAAACAAAAACATAATAATTAGCCTCTAAAAGGGAAGTTTCTTGCAACTGAAGTTAAGCTTGGGTTTTAATAATGGGCAGAATAGACTGCCATCTGGCTGTGGCTGAAACTAAGGAGCTTGGGGTATTGTAGATACAACAGCCTCTACTTGGGAAGAGTCCCTCAGTGGGTAGGTGGCCCAGTTTTTCTTAGAGCAAGAAAGTAAAATGAACACTCAGAGATGGAGTTGAGGATAGAGAAGTTGTTGCTGATAATAAACAGAAGTTTAAGAGGACACATAAGAAAATGCTATGTTTCTTAACAGATAAACCATTGGCAATTTAAGTGAGATCATTTTTACAGTGCGGAAGCTCTCCAGGATAAGGAAGGACATTTAGTATCTCTGGTTTCTGCACCAAAATGCCAGTAGAACCACAAATGGGACCCACTGGGAGAATCAGTTAGGACTGAGGGCTTCAGTCAGATTAGAGGGTCTACATAGCTTAGAGGATAAGATCTGGGAATGAAAGCTGCCTAAGAACGTGGGGTGGCTTGCACTCCCAGTGATGGGATTACGTGAACTAGGGACATAGTGCATGTTGGCATTAGCTTTAATGGTCTTGCAAGAAGAGTAAATGGTCAGATCTAATGACATTCTCCTTTCATGGGTGGTTTCTTAGAAAATTTGCATTGTGGAAGCAGGGAATTTTATGTGGTAGGAGAGAGGTGGTCTCAATGGGACCGCGTGTTAGTCCATTCTTATGCTGCTATAAGGACATACCTGAGACTGGGTAGTTTATAAAGGGAAGAGGTTTAACTGTCTCACAGTTCCACAGGGCTGAGAAGCCCTCAGAAAATTTACAATTATGGTGGAAGGGGAAGCAAACAATGATAGGGGCAGCAATGAGAGAGAAAAGCCCCTTATAAAACCATGAGATCTCTTAAAAACTCACTGTCAGGAGAACAACATGGAGGTAACAACCCCCACAATTTACCTCCCACTGGATCCCTCCCATGGCAACTGAAGATTATGGGAACTACAGTTCAAGATGAGATTTGGGTGGGCACATAGACAAACCATATCAGACCATGTGGCACTCTGAGTTCCCTATCCTTGTGTGGGCAGTGCTGAGCCAAGGGAACAAGATCTTATGTGGAACACTTGGAGCTTTATGGTTTCTCGGCCAAACAAGCCTTCTGCAGATGATTTCAAGGCTAGGAATATGCCTTAGATTCTGTATGAGGGAGTTGAAGCTAGTGGTACCAGGAGGAAATCTAAGCCTTATTTCTTATACCAACCAATTAAGTAGAAAACTGTATGACTATACTCATGGCTGCCACAAAGACATTCGATAAAACCTGAACAATTATTTGTTATATAAAACTCTAACTGAAAGGAAGAGAAGGACAAGTTTATTTATCTGCACCAGGAAGTGAGAAAATAAATGGTACAATGTTAAGCTATTTCCATAAAAATTAGAAAAATATTCTGGAATATCCACTTTTACCCCTGTAAAAACATTTTAGAGGTGTTAACTAATGCAATAAAAAATAAAACAATGTAAACATTGGATAGATTTGTATATTTTAGATGACAAAAACCCAAAAGGATTTTCCTTAAAACTCCTAACTTTAAAATGAAAAATTGGAAGATCAGCTGAATTTTAAAAATCCAACTTGTAAAAATCTATAGAAATTCTTGAATTAGAAAAAAAATAATTTAGGCTGGGAACGGTGACTCATGCCTATAATCCCAGCACTTTGTGAGGCCCAGGGAGAGGATCATTTGAATTCAGGAGTTTGAGACCAGCCTGGGCAACATAGTAAGTCCCCATTTGTACAAAAATTTAAAAATTAGCCCTGGTGGCATGTGCCTGTAGTCCCAGCTACTTGGGAGCCTGAGGTGGGAGGATCACTTGAGTCTTGTAAATTGAGACAGCAGTGAGCTGTGACTGTATCACTGCACTCCAGCTTGGCTGACAGAATGAGACCCTGTCTCAGAAAAGAGAAAAAAGCTATTTAAAAATGGAAGCAGAAAAATATCTCATTTGAAGTAGTGATAAAATAAATTTGATAAGCAAGATATTTTCTATACGAAAACAACAAATTATTGGAGGGCATTATAGAAAGTCTAAACAAACACGCAGGCATGATATCTTTCCCAGGGAAGAGACTTAATATTGTAAAAATATTAAATTTCATAAATATGTTATGTCAATTAGTATTCTAGTGGAGTAGCATTTTTAGTTATTGGAATGTGATAAAGTCAGATTTCATATTTAAGTATTATCTGAGAATAGGTATGCCAATTTGAAAAAGTATAGAGTCCGTGATTTACCAGGTATTAACTGTTACCATAACTCCATAATTCAACTGGTTGTTCAGTCTAATTTTGTAGCCAGCATCCCCAAAATTTTAGCAGCCAAACACAGTTCATACTCATGTAACAGGTGGTAGAAGTGGGAGACCTTTTCTAGCAGTCACTCAGTGATATGCTGTATCAACCAGGAGACAGAAACCACATCAGTTATTGGAAGAGGGAAAATGTAATATAAAGATTTATTAAGTAGGGGGATTAACTACTAAATTGTGGAGAAAATTCTAAAGAATAGAAGAATTGGGGAGCAGTCACTCCTTGTAGGACTGAGGCAGAGTATCCAGGGAAAGAATAGACTTGAAGACCCAACCCTACTCAAGACTGACAACTGGAGCTCTTTGCGACGTGTCCCTTGGAGGTGGAAAAGTTTGCTGTCACTGGCTGGGACTGATAAGCAGAAAGCTGATCACTGTGGTGCTAGCAGGACTCTCTGAGAAGCTGCCTGCTGGTGTGTCTAGGGAAGTTGCTGGAGGGTGAATGCCACCAGGTGCCACGTGCTCCAAGAATCAACAGGAAGGGCCAGGCACAGTGACTCACACCTGTAAACTCAGCACTTTGGGAGACTGCGGGGGGCAGGTCACTTGTGTTCAGGTGCAGGTGTTCCTGACTAGCCTGGGCAACATGGCAAAACACTCTCTCTACATATATATATATATATATATATATATATCCGGTGTGGTGACATGCACCTGTAGACCCAGCTACTTGGGAGGTTGAGGTGGGAGGAACACTTGAGCCTGGAAGGTTGAGGATGCAGTGAGCCATGATTGTGCCACTGTACTTCAGCCTGGGTGACAGAGTGAGCTGTTGTCTCCAATCAATCAATCAATCAATCAAACGATTCAAAAGGAAATATCACCTCAGAAGGAGTAAGAGAAATCCCTTCCCCTTCAGGTGTCCCTCTAACACCTTCCACTGACTAAGGTTAATCTGTTGTTTAATCTTGTGCCACCTGACAAAGGAGAAATGTTTATAGGCTCTAGTTCCAGTGTAATGAAGCAGGGCAAAGAAGGCAGATTTAAGCCGAGAGGCAATACCTTGATAAAGTGGCAGAGCTGTGTTCCTTCTGTCTTGGCGCTCTTCCTTCTGGAAGTTTTCTCTAACATTAAGTTTATGGCAAAAAGATGGAGAAGCCTCACTTTTCCTAAACTTCCGTGGAAAGTAGACACTAATCATGTGACCTTCCCTAAATGCAGGAAGGATAAGGAGTGTCTTCTAGTGATGTACCCAGGAAAAAGGGGATATTGATGAATATTCAGATATTGATGAATAATCATCATGTCTAACCACACACTACAATCAAAGCTGTGTTACTGGCCCAGGAAAAGATAATCAGATAAGGCAAATAGAATAAAGCATAGACCAATATATATTAAATAGACCAATTTCAGGATTGAAGATAAACATCCACTGGCTCTTTGACAATCTACCTTATAGTAATAAATAAAAGCTCCATTCTATAAACAAATATATGAAAGGGTATTTATTGCAGATTTTTTTGTAGTAATTAGACAAACACATAAACGAAAAAGCCAAGGAGTGTTCATGAATAATTAAATAGTTGAATCAATTATGGTATTTCATATTAGAGAATATATTTTTAAATGAAAATGAATTAGATCCATATCTATGAACAGGAGGAATGTTCATAATATAAGTGAGAAATGCATTGTGTATGGTACAATCCCATTTACATCTAAGAATCTTATGTACCTGTACGCTTGTATGTATTTGTATGCTCAAGAAGAAGAATATTAACACTGGTTATCCAGTGTGGGAGTGAAGGGAAAAGGGGTGAAATCATTAACTTTTCCTACATTTTAGCTTGTTTCCTTGGATGCGATTAGCATGAATTTCTTCTCTAAGACAAAATAATAAAATGTGAGGTGAAAGAGTTCAGCTTTATCTACATTACACAATCAAATAAACAAATGTCTTAGGTCTGGAAATCCTGGTAATAACAAGCTTCCTCCTCCCAATGTTGACTGAAACAAATTTGAACTAAGTAGTTACTTTGGCTTGCTTAAATTTGGTCTTATCTCATCTGTCCACCCTCTTTGAACACTTGCAAAAGAGAACTGCTTTTAATGGTTAGATGGCATTGCAAGCATAGTACCATTGGAGTGATAACATTTTTGCTGAAAGAATGTGTTGATATATTTATACTGAAGGTATAGGGAGGCAATGTAAGTTTCAGTATGGCTAGTGTGTAATATTCAGCTTATGCTAATATTTAGCAATTATAAACACATGTATAGTTTATATATCTCAAAAATATACAAGAAAGAGGTAGAGTCTATTAAATAATTAAAAATATAAAAGTCAATATATAATCCAGTGCCTCTCACACTTTTCCCTTAAAATAACCTCAGAGCAGAATGAACATGTACACATCGTAGTGGGAAAAAATTCAACCTAAAGGGCTCCCTTCCTGTATACAATTTTTTTGAAGTCTCATGTTTTCTCTATTAAAAAATTAATGTGAAGTTTGCATTCTACTTCATATTATATTCAAGTTTGCCTTATAAATTTAAAGTTTTAAATTATGTACAAGTTAAATAACGCATATCTGACTCCACCCCTACCCTACTCCCCCAACAAGTTAAGATATTCCAGGAAAATGCACAATGTTTATAGTACGGCTTTAGTAGCTCAGAAAAACAATTGCCTGATGGCAAATGTATCTCAGTGCAAAGAGAGAGGCACCTGAAACCAGGTAACTGTAAAGTGGTCCAGGAAGAACTGAGATTTTTTTTTTTTTTTTTTTTCTGAGATAGAGTTTTGCTCTTGTCGTCCAGGATGGAGAGCAGTGGAGAGATTTCGGCTTTACTGCAACCTCTGCCTCCTGGGTTCAAGCGATTATCCTGCCTCAGCCTCCCAAGTAGCTGGGATTACAGGCACTCGCCACCATGCCTGGCTAATTTTTTTTTTTTTAGTAGAGATGGGGTTTCACCATGTTGGCCAGGCTGGTCTTGAACTCCTGACTTCAGGTGATCCACCGGCTTTGGCCTCCCAAAGTGCTGGGATTACAGGCATGAGCCACCGCTCTTGGCCAGAAATGAGGTAATCTAATTTCTCACTTTCACTATGTTCTTGGAGATGTTCCTTATGGGACAGGAAACAACTTTCTCTTTGGCATTTGTAGCAGAAACTGACTAGATGCTTATCAATTTCATTTTCTCTTCCGGGGCGAACAGAGGGCTATGTTTACCAGCTTGCTTTGCTGGTGGGTTGGAAGTGTGGGATCAGGTTCTGGCCAGTGAAATGTTCATGGAGGACTTGAACTTTATTTACAGACCTGGTCATAAAATTATCCTGTATGATTTTCCTCACTCTTAATATTTTTGTTGGTTCAATGCAGAGAAGCCTGTGGATTACTCTGAGGAATTTGTGCTAAATAGTGGTACAGTGAGATGAAAACAACCAGGATCCTGAATAACCACGTGGAAGGATGCTAAATGAACACTTGAGATTGCCCCGATTAATATGCATATATACACCCTCTTATAGCAGTCTTTGCAGCAATCCTAAAAGGATAGAGTTTTTACAGGTGGAGAAATTAAGAGATTAAGCACTTGTTCAATTTTCCATAGCTAAGTGGTAGAACTAGAAATTAAAATTAGTTTTTCTAATTCTGAAGTAACTTCCACAATATAGTGGCTTGCCTACAGCATTTCAAGTGAGTAAGGACTCTTTATATTTAAATTTGCTATTGGTTATGCTTACTGGGAAACTTGGCTAGTGTACAGGGACAGGCTCTTAAAAGTGTAGTGCTACCAAGCAGGTGTGAACAAATTTTCCCATATGTTGATTAAAACTATCTTCTAGTAGAATGTTGGGGTTTAAATTTTTTTTTTTCTTACTGTAGTAAAATACACATAACATAAAGTTTACCATGTTAACCATTTTTAAGTGTATGGTTCAGTACCATTAAGTAAATTCACACTGTTCTGCAACTATCACCACCATCTATCTCTAGAATATTTTTCATCTTCCCAAACTGGAAGTCTGTAACATTATAATCCCCATTTTCCCCTCTCCCCAGCTGCTGGCAACCACCATTCTACTTTTTGTCTTTATAATTTGACTTATTCTGGGTACCTCATACATGTGTAATCATAAGCTATGTGTTCTCTTGTGACTGGCTTACTTCACTTAGAATGTCTTCGAATTTTATCCACATTGTATCATGCGGTAGAATTTGACTCCTTATTAAGGCTGAATAATATTCTATAGTATGTATATCTCACATTTAGTCTATTCATTTCTCAATAGACATTTGGGTTGGTTTTGACTATTGCAAATAATGCTGCTATAAACATGGCTGTGCAAATACCTGTTCAAGTGTCTGCTTTAAATTATTTTGGATATGTATTTGGAAGTAGATTGCTGAATCATATAGTAATTCAATTTTAAATTTTTTGAGGAACTCCATACTGTTTTCCCTAACAGCTCTTCCATTTTGCATTCTAATCAGCAGTGTACAAGGGTTCCAGTTTCTCTACTTCATATCAACATTAGTTACCTTCTGTTTTTCTTTCCTTTATTTTTCTTTTTGAAAAATCAATAGTAGCCATCCTAATGAATGTGAAGTGGTATCTGATTGTGGTTTTGGTTTGCATTTCCGTAATGAGTAGTGATGTTGACCATCTTATTATGTGCTTATTGGCCCTTTGTATATCTTCTTTGGAGAAATATTTACCCATTTTAAAATCAGGTTTCTGTTGTTGTTGTTGAGTTGTAGAAATTCTTTCTAAATTCAGGATATTAACCCCTTATCAGATGTATAATTTGCAAATGTTCAGTGTGCTTATTGCCTTTTCACTTTGTTGATCGTAACCTTTGATACACAAAGTTTAAATTTTGATGTTCAACTTATCTACTATTTTTCTTTTGTTGCTTGTGCTTACTGCCACATCCAGGAAATCGTTGCAAAATCTAATGTCATGAAGTCTTTCCTCTGTGTTTTCCTCTAAAAGTGCTTCAGGTCTTACATTTAACTCTTTGCTTCATTTTAAATTAATTTTTGTTCTTGGTGTGAGGCAAGGGGCAAACTTCATTATTTCACGTGTGGATATCCCATTTTCCCAGCACCAATTTTTGAAAAGACTATTCTTTCCCTAATGAATGGTCTTGGCACCCTTGTCAAAAATTGTTTGACCACGTAAATAAAGGCTTATTTCGTTTTTTTTTTTTTTTTAAATCTTATTCCATTCGTCTATATGTCTGTTGTTATATTAGTACCACACTGATTTGATTATTGTAGCTTTGTAGTATGTTTTGAAATCAGGAAGTGTAAGACCTCCAACTTGTTCTTTTTCAAGATTATTTCAGCTATTTGGGATGCATCGAAATTTCATATGAGTAATAACTTAGATTTTAACAGTTATAAATTTAGATCTAATCTAGGTGTTCTTCCAAACACCAGTACTATTCTGAGAAAATAGTATTGAGAAAAATATCTTGACTTTTCATCAGCTTTAATGATAAGCTGTGGGAAAATATCTAAAGATCTAAACTATAGAGACTTAGAACCTGCACACAAGAAACAACCAAGACACATGAGCTGTTTATTACTCCAGAGTCTCTATTACTATAAATACTGTTTGTAGCACAGCTATTATTTTTTTTTTTGAGACGGAGTCTCGCTCTGTTGCCCAGGCTGGAGTGCAGTGGCCAGATCTCAGCTCACTGCAAGCTCCGCCTCCCGGGTTTATGCCATTCGCCTGCCTCAGCCTCCCAAGTAGCTGGGACTACAGGCGCCCGCCACCTCGCTCAGCTAGTTTTTTGTATTTTTTAGTAGAGAGGGGGTTTCACCAGGTTAGCCAGGATGGTCTCGATCTCCTGACCTTGTGATCCGCCCATCTCAGCCTCCCAAAGTGCTGGGATTACAGGCTTGAGCCACCGCGCCTGGCCCTATTTTTTTTTTCCTTTTTAAAAATAGGCCCCTGTTTCACTGCCAACTGATATTTGTTCCGTATAGATCCTTAATAGCTAGGCATGCCTTTCCTAACAGATTAGGGCTGAAGGAGTCAATTACTCTTATTTTAATCTCTCTTTGAAGGAATGACTTTTATACCGAATGCTTAATATGAAATGTTGATTTGCTTCTTGTATTAGTTTTCTATGCTGTGTAGCAAATTACCATGAATCAACAGCTTAACGCAACACATACATGTTATCTCAGTTTCCCTGTGTCAGGAATCTGGGCATGGTTACCTGGGTCCTCTGCTCAGAGTCTCACAAATCTGCAGTCAGAATTTTCACCAGACTGCAATCTCCTCTGGAGCTCAGAGTCTTCCAAGACCATGTGGTTATTGGCAGAATCCAGCTCCTTATGTTTGTAGGACAGAGGCCTCTGTTTTCTTACTGTCAGCAGCAAACTGCCCTCAGTTCTAGAGGCCACCTCAGTGCCCTGCCACATGGCTCTCTTACAACACAGCAGCTTCCTTCCTAAGGTCGAGGCTAGTAGGATAATCTCTTTTTCTTCAGTCCACTAAGGCATTGTCTTGTATAATGTAACACATCAGGGAATGACGGTCCCATCACTTTGCTCACAGGACATAACCTCATCAAGACCTATCATTCCATCATATTCATGGCTCCAGACTGCACTTGAGTAGATTATAAACAGTGTGTTCACCAGGAGACAGGAATCTTGCCACCATCTTAAAATTCTGCCCACCAAACTTCTCTTGAGTTGAGCTTATTAAACAAAACCATGCCAGCCCACATAGCGGGGAGGACAGTACTAAAATAATCAGAAATCAAGTCATAGTTAGTAGGGGATTTAAAAAGAAAATATTATATTGATTATGTAAAAGTAATCTAAGCTGTTTTTTATTCTAATATTTTATGACTGCTAAATGTAATTACCCAACAGGTTCTTCCGGCCCTCTGCACAGACAAAACAAGTTCACTGAGATCAGTAGAGAAAGAGTTTAATTAACTTGAGGCCAGCCACAGGAGAACTGGATTTACTACTCATATCAGTCTCTCTAAAGGCTGGGAGGGTTAGGGTTTTTATGGACAATTTGATGAGCATGGGGCTTCGGAATGGGTGCTGCCGATTGGTTGGGGGTGAAATCGTAAGGGTGCAGAAAATGGTCCTTGTGTGTTGAGTCCTCCTCTGGGTGATGCCACAGGACTGGCTGAGTCATGAGTCATGGTCAGGACAGGGTCCCTTGGTTGCCAGAATGCAAATATCTGAGAAAAATACCTCAATAAGACCAATCTCAAGTTCTATAACAGTGATATTATCTATAGAAGCAATTGGGGAAGTCACAGATCTTGTGACCCCTGGCACGTAACTTCTGAGCAGTAGGGATTATAGAAACAACTCCTATATCTTAGCAGAGTGGAGGCCTCCCTCATAATTCTAATCTGTGGCCTTTCATCAGTTTTACAAAGTTGGTTTAGTTTTTGGAAGCGCTATTATCATCCTTGTTTAAGTGTAAACTAAATTAATTCCTCCCAAAGTTAGCTTGGCCTATGCCCAGGAATGACCAAGGACAGCTTGGAAGTCAGAAGCAAGATGGAGTCAACTGTAAGTGATTTGTCTTGTCATAATTTTGCAAAAGTGTTTTCATAGGAAAGAAATAATAATAAGTCACATGTCTAGACACTTATATCTACTTTCTTATTTAATATTCATAAATCTAAGTGGTTAAGACAGAATTTGAACCAGATCTAACTCTAAAATGTCATTCTTCCCATTATAGCATTTGAGCACTTAAGTACATATATGCGTGTCTGTGTGTGTATATTTTCTATACTCTCTCTATATATATATCTATATTATATAAAGATATATATTATATATACATAATATATAGATCTATATTATAGTTTATAATATCTATATATTATATATTATATTATGTATCCTATATATCTATAGATTATATCTATATTATATATAGATACTATGTATATAGATATATATTATATATAGAGAGAGAGAAAGAGAAGAGAGACAGAGAGAACAACATACTGTGAAACTTATTTTAATTATGAGGTATATATTTGAAATACTGAAATACTACAAATCAATTCCCTTTTGGGCAAGTAGTTATATTACGAGTAGGGAGGCTTGAGGCTAAAAAAGATTGAAGCCATCTTTTCCAAAGGGCTACAATACTTAGAATGTAGAATCTTGTGCCCCTGCTACCCTGCCTCACATTACTTTGTGACCCTCTTTGTATTTCAATACATAATTAATAATAGGACTGAACTGGAACTAATGGGAGAAAAGGAAGCTAAAATGACAGTGTTCTAAGTTAAAGGTGGATCAATAAAGGCTTTTGCTGAAGCAGTTGATGGAGCTTCAGAAGTGCAGTCTTCAAACCTGACTGCCAAGTGACCTCCTCTCAATGCATCCCTCAGTTTATCTCCAGCTCTTCAGCCCCTGGGCAGTATTTACAGGCAAACCAAAACAAAATGAGTGTTCTTGATTTTTCAAGTATGGATACGTTTAGATGATTCTTTGAAATTTTTTCTTATCGGTTTCTATTGATAAAATTTTTTAAGAGGAAAAGCAACTTAAGTAAAGATTTTGGTATCAATCTTCTTCTGCATGTAACATTTATGTCAGTCTAAAGAGAAGAAATCATTTGGAGGGCTTGTCTTAAAAGGCTAGATAGGAACCCCGTGCCATTTGGTGCTAGGCTCCATTGACAGATTTACTGCCTTCTCAGAGGAGCTGCGGCCACAGTGATGGCAGTGGCAGGTGAGGGCTGCAGCTAAGAGGATTCCCATGGTCCATGCACGTGTGTAACTTGCGGCATCCAGGGTCACGGAGGGTCAGGTCTACGTTTACAGTTAGGATTTGTTGGGGGGTAAAATGTTATTTTTCTCCTATCCCTCAAGGTAAAAAACTCTTCTCTTTGCTCGGTTAGGAGACTTTCCAAAGTAACCAAACCAAGCCAAACATTGGTGTTTTAGAAATAGTGCAATGGCTATGCGTTTCTGTAGCATGGAAGGAGAAAAAAAAAAGAATCACAAATGAAAAATGACAAAAAAAAAAAAAAAAACCTTTTTACCCACCATGTTAAATAAAAAGCACTCAATGCAAGCTAATGTCAGTTAAGGCATGAACATGATGAGAATTGGTAAGCATTTTCCTGTCTCCTGTCTGCAAATAGCACTGATAATAAAACAGAATATAATATGTGGAATTTCAATCTTACCCTGTTTATATGAATCAACCTTGAATTTGAAAAACATGCAGGGTAATTGATCGGGACCTACTGCTAAAGTGCAATAATGCTATCTAAATTTATTAAAGATTGTAAATGTATCCAGTCCAGAGGAAGAAGGACTATTTCAGGAAATAGTCAAGGGAGTCTTGGACAGAGGAATTTTGTATAATATCAGAGAGTCCAATACTGGAACTAATGCCCCAGGACAAAGAGAATTCTGCACGAACAGTACTGGAAAGCCATGAACAGTACTGGAAAGCCATGAACAGTACTGGAAAGCCATGAACAGTACTGGAAAGCACTTCCTTCAGTATTTTTTGGCATTCTGCAAATTCCCACATTCTACTGACTCTTCCTAGAGAGAAAAACATTTTAACTCAATTAATAAAGGAGCATCCCTCCCCCCATCCACTATTAAAAACATGTCTTCTATATTTAAAATTGGTAGTTGAAGAGCTAACGAAGGAGAAAATTCTTATAAAGATGTATTGTGGGCCGGGCGCGGTGGCTCAAGCCTGTAATCCCAGCACTTTGGGAGGCCGAGACGGGCGGATCACGAGGTCAGGAGATTGAGACCATGCTGGCTAACACGGTGAAACCCCGTTTCTACTAAAAAATACAAAAAATTAGCCGGGCGAGGTGGCGGACGCCTGTAGTCCCAGTTACTCGGGAGGCTGAGGCAGGAGAATGGCGTGAACCCAGGAGGCGGAGCTTGCAGTGAGCTGAGATCCGGCCACTGCACTCCAGCCTGGGCGACAGAGTGAGACTCCGTCTCAAAAAAAAAAAAAAAAAAAAAAAAAAAGATGTATTGTGTACTCAAATTTGCTGGTAACAATTCTGTTACAAACACATGTCTTAAAGCCAGTTTCTTTATTTTAATAACAATTGCTAGAGTACACAATCCTCTACGGCAGCGACCCGGTATCACTCATTTCTGTCCACAATACCCAGCATAGAGCCTGGATCCAGCCCTGTAAGTGCTCAGAGTATATCAGGTCTGTGTTTAAAAGGAAACTATCAGGCATTCGTGCCAATGCTTTTGTTCTTTTGAGTCAAGGACTCTTAATGCCATCCTTATTTTGTGGCCCACTTAAAATGTTTATGTTTTCTTTGATGTATTCTGGAAGAGCAACAGAACTAATTTTGCTCAGGTGGATGTGTTTGTGGTGGGGATAGTTTTGAAATCACTTGATAATGACATTGAACTGCCACCAGGGATGGGGGTTTACATCCCTGAGTTAAAGCATGCAGTTAACCTTCATGTGTAACAATGGTAGTGTGTAGGCTGGTAGAATAGATGAGGGTGATATCACAAGTTGATGAGTTATGAGGAAACTCCTAGACACAGAAAAAGACCCAGACATGAAGCTTTTAGGGAAACTCAACTAATGGGTCTCTTGTTTTGTATTTGTACTAAAATGAAAAAAAAAAAAAAAACAAAAAACTCTAATAAAGCACTTTTCACACTATGTTGTAATTATCTGTGTGAGTCTGTCTCCCTTAGTAGTGTGTGAGGTTCACAAAGTTAGGTAACATGTCTAATATTTTTACCCAGTGTGTATTGGAAAAACATATGGGTGTGGTTTTACTTATATAATTTTATAAGCATATATTTTATATAATACACATAGATAATTCTATTTATTTTCTTTTGTGCTTAGTAGGATAATGTTCAGCATGATGGGCACCTTGAACAATTAAATGAAAATAAATTCAAGATTAACTGTCCAAGAGCTTTAAGAGATTTTG
Organism: Papio anubis; assembly: GCF_008728515.1. Lineage (NCBI taxonomy): Eukaryota > Metazoa > Chordata > Mammalia > Primates > Cercopithecidae > Papio > Papio anubis. The sequence continues at coordinate 77,305,217 of NC_044978.1, forward strand.
AGACTGAGGTAATGAGCCGTAAAGGTTTTTAATCCAGTCTTTTTAGTGTTTTTTGGGATGTCTATGGACCTATATTTGCTTCCACTCTGAAAAAAGAATGGGAAAAATAAACACATTATTTATTGTGAATGACTTCATTAATACAAAGGAGGAATGGACCTTAAAGTCATTTATATATCTTAATGTGATAAGGCTTGAACTATGTTCCATTTTATATATCATGGAAGAAAACAGTTCATGACATCACCACATCAGCTACTTCCCTCCCCACCACACATGCAAAAAGAACTAAAGATTTAGGGCATCGTAGGAGAGTGCAGAAGATCTGACTAGGATTCACCTGCTCCTTAACAGCCTTCTTGTTCTTCAATAAGAAGTTAAGCTTGTTTGAGCATATATCTTTCAGAACCTGAGAATATGGAGTGGAAGTATCACGAGACTTTGCCTTATCTCACTTAGGACTTGCAGAGAATAGAGTCCCCATTCTTTATTGCACTAAGACAATGGTTCAGTGGCTTTGGTGCTTTATCTTTTTGTCTTGAGCAAATTTGTTAAGTATTTCCCAAGATGTATTTTCTTATCACATTACATTAGGTAGTTTTTCATTATCAAACAGTTTATTTGAGATTTCATCAAGTTACAAGTTGCTTATTTTACCCATGTTAGGGATAAGTTGAATGGAATGTTCATAATATACATAGTTGGAATCACAACATATACTTTTTGCTAGAATTGTAAATTACTTATGCATTTGCAATAAATGTAAATATTTTATAATAAGCCTGGGTGTATATTAAGTTTGGAAATTCAACAAGATCGCTGTCAGTAATTTACAGTTTTCATGGTTATTAAATATGACAGGCAGCCAAAACTTTAATTATTTTGCATAGGAGGGAGTACTGTGTGGATTTTGTAATCTAGTTCTCTGTAGTTCATAGCTACATAGCACCCCTATCCACTTGCCCATGGAAAAACTAGTTTCTGAGTCCATTTATTGTCCCTAATTATGTCAATGGTTTATATCAGTTTTCCAGCAAGACATCAAACAAAGGTAAATGGAGACTCTTCTCTACATCTATTTATTCGAAAGCTTTTGAGAGGGCTATTGAAGGACTTGTTGGAAAAGGTGTTAATGAATTTAAGATATTTATTTTAGGAAGCTCATATGCATTCATATTGTCAGCACAGCAACCTGTAGTATAACTTACATTTTCAATCATGCTAGCTAGTGCTGTCAGATACAATGCTGTGTAGTTCTCAATACTATCTGATCTATCTTTACTATACACAAATACCTCATAACATTTTTCTAGTAAGCCAGAAGATTAATAAGAAAACTGACTCAGAAGGTGATATCAGGCTCTGGCCGAAAGCATGTCGTACGTTTGGTTTTGACAAGTAGGTCTGCAGTAGAAATATATTAATACAGCACTGCGTCTTAATGGAGGAAGAAAGAAACTTTGGTCTTTTAAAATGTTCTAAGGTTTTCATGTTGTAGAATAATGATCTGTGGTCAAATTGAACAAAGTAGAGCAGTCTTTCTTGGATGCCGACTTGAACCCCCAGGATATTTTTAAGACACAAGGGACATCGTGAAAGGATCACTTTAACAGAACTTCTTTGTCAAGGGTCCATTTAAGAAGGTAAAGTGAGCTATTGTGAGTGACACCGAAGAAAAGAGTAAGTTTGGCATTACCATGGAAGATAAGTGTGTTTACATGCTATGAATAATTTTATTTTTAAAGTTCTTTATTTTCTTTCGCTCTTGAAAATAAACTTATCTCAGAAAGAAATAAACTTCCAATGTTCTTGAAAGTTTTAAATTAAATTTTAAAATTTTGTCCAAACAGCAGTCTTAACACTATAATTTTTGTGTTTTTATATTTAATAGTAGTGAACTAGCTGGAGGGAATGGAATTATAATTAACCACCACTACCAAAGCTTGCCATCCCTCAATTAACTTTGTGTAAAGGGATACTGCTATTTACCAAATATTTCTATTGGGAATGGAATCCAAATTATCCTTGATCAAAACTTACTTGGTAAGATTTAAAAAGCAAAAACAAGAATAAAGTCAAATTCCCAAAAAGAGAATTGATTGCTACTAGAAAGCCAGCATTTTGGGACTTTAAAATGAATTGTGTGTCTGAGGCACTCCCCTCTTTGAATTTGTTGAGCACAGCAGTGTCTGGTGGAAAAATTGTCACCACATCACGTCCATGCCTCCTGTGGTAATCGCTGTGGTAGTCTGAGATGTTCTGCGTACTGAGGCCGCATCTATGTTCAGCCTTGCCACAGTCTTAAGCAATGGGTTGTATTTTATTTCAGAAGACTTGTTTCTCCAGTGAACTATTTAATAGCTACCTTGGCACCTAGTACTAAAGTAATGCTATTTATTTATGTTTGTATAGTATTTTAGAGAAGTCACTCTCAAGGTATGGCTCCTGGTCCAGCAGCATCAACATCACCAGGCAACTTGTTATAATGAAAATTTCTAGGCACCACACAAGACCTACTGAATTAGAAACTCTAAAGGTGGGGCACAACCATCTGCATTTTAACAAGCCTTCCAGGTGATTCTGAGGCACACTAGAGTTTGACAATACTGCCTTAGAATTTTCAAAGTGCTTTTGTTTTGGTGTTAGGTGGTAGGGTACTGAGTCTGTTTTTCAGAGGAACCTAAGGTTTACAGAAGTCAATTGATGTGCTCAAGCTCAGTCAGATCTAAGTAACAGAATCTGGACTTGAACCATGTTCTTTTTATTACAAATCGTCCCATTTTTTCCATCCAATACTTGCCACCCTGTCTTGTCAAAATAACTCAAACTACGAGCACGGGGAGTTGGGGAACAGACCCAGGCTCCCGCCACACAATGTCAGAATGGGGAATATTGTCTGAGTTTTAGGAGTAACTTGCTTAAAGGGGCAAGATTATTTTGCTACTCTTTAGTTGGCAGTCAGGAAAGTGAGTCTTAACATAGCTGTGATTCCTGTCAAGTCCAAGAAATCAAGTCATGTTCCTGGGGACACTAGATGTGGATAGTAGCTTTCTAGTGATATGTCTACTACATTGATTGTGTTATCCATGACCACATTCAAGATTTTCTTATTGAGGGGTGATGGGGTATTTATAGCTCTATACTGTAAGTGTGAACTTACTTAAACTGGGTTAATAAGACACAAAGTGCAGATAGTTCAATTGAAACAACTAATTTATGATATATAACATTTATTTGGAAAAACTGGTCACGATTTGCTTTCTATGTTGATGCCACTTCGAAAACAATCTTGACAATTTCTCATTATAGTTAAGTTCCCCTGACTCTTCTTTCCTTTGGATTTTTTCAAGGAAAGAAAGCCTTAAACACTAATGAGAAAGGTAATTAAATTCCTCTGTTTATAAAACATCAATTTGTATAAAAGTGCTTCCAAAAAACCTCTAAATCCCAGCACTTAGGGAGGTTGGGGCGGGTGGATCACGAGGTCAAGAGATCGAGCCCATCCTGGTCAACATGGTGAAACCCCGTCTCTACTAAAAATACAAAAATTAGCCGGGCGTGGTGGCGTACCAGTAGTCCCAGCTACTTGGGAGGCTGAGGCAGGAGAATCGCTTGAACCTGGGAGGCGGAGCTTGCAGTGAGCGGAGATAGTGCCACCACACTCCAGTCTGGCGAGAGAGCAAGACTCTGTCTCAAATACAAAACAAAACAACAAAAAAAGAAACAAACCTCTAAATTATGCTCATGTACTAGTCCCTCACTATTTTGCTTCTGTAATATATATGTGTATATATACATATATATGCATATATACATATATATATATTCGAGATGGAGTCTTGGTCTGTCACACAGGCTGGAGTGTAGTGGCATGATCTCTGCTCATGGCAACCTCCACCTCCCAGGTTCAAGTGATTCTCCCACCTCAGCCTCCTGAGTAGCTGAGATTACAGGCATGCAGCACCACACCCAGCTAATTTTTGTATTTTTAGTAGACACGGGGTTTCACCATGTTGGCCAGGCTGGTCTCCAATTCCTGACCTTGTGATCCACCCTCCTCTGTCTCCCAAAGTGTTGGGATTACAGGCGTAAGCCACCGCACCTGGCCGATAATAGATATCTTTTGAAATTTGAAATAATTAATTCCTATGTTGAAGTACTGAGAATCTGTGACTTCTAAAAAATCAGAGAAGCCCTGTGGAAAGTTAGAGAGCCATCCACAAGACCTCTCAGTTCTGACAACAACTCCAGAGTTCAGGGCTTCCTAAGACCACATTCAGGTTTGAGAGTTCACTGGAGGGACTCAGAACTCACTGAAAACTGTTTCACTCACATTTACAGTTTATTACAGGGAAAGGATACAGACACAAATCAGCCAGGGGAAGAGTTGCATGTGGCAGAATCCAAGAAGGTTCCAACCAGGAGCTTTCAGTTACCTTTCCTCATGGAGTCATGGACAGTGTTGCTTTTCTGGCAGTGAAACATGACAATACACAGTGAGTACTGCCAACCAGGGAGTTCACCTGAGCTTTGTGATCATACTTTTTAGTGGGGCCCAATCATGTAGCTGACTGTCTGAGTGTCTGGCCTTAAGTCTTCAGCCTCTTTGGAGGTAGAGTGGTTACTACATGGCAGAAAGCCCCTATCATAAGTCATGTTGTTAGAATGTCTGGTGTGCAAAGTCACTCTTCCTAGAGAACACCTCCCAGGAGACAAGGGCAAAGGCTAGACTTCTCTTTGGGTAAGGTTAGTTCTTTTATACACACTCTGAAATTTAACTAGCTTGGGTGACTGAATATCTCATCCTTTTCTTTCTCTCACTCCCTGGTAAGGAGGGATGTTGCTTCTGATCATTCAGGGAGTATCACAAAATGTGTGTTTATTGCCTCATCTTAAATAGTTATCACATTTTGATGATAATTTGCAATGTTTTATCAGTGAGGAAATGGTGAAGTGTGGCAGCTTAGGTTCAGCTTTTAGGCACATGTTCAAATGCAAGTAAGTGTTCCGGCTCTTATGCAGAAATTGGTGGCCCAACAGTCATTAACCCCAGAGCCTCTCTTTGCCTTCCATATATTACACTGGCTTTGCCCTTAAGCATCAACATTGCTTCCTTTTCCCCCCAATGATTATCTCCCACCTCCTCTGCACTCCCCACCACTGGGTTAATTAACTAATATTGATTAGAAAATAATGCATCCAAATAATTTGTATTTTCTTTTTGGTCAAAATGGGCTTGGTTAACGACTTTACTTGATTTGCTTTTTTGTTTGTTTTTTGAGAGGGAGTCTTGCTCTGTCGCCCAGGCTGGAGTGCAGTGGCACTATCTCAGCTCACTGCAAGCTCCGCCTCCCAGGTTCATGCCTCAGCCTCCCCAGCAGCTGGGACTACAGGCACACGCCACCATGCCTGGCTAATTTTTTGTATTTTTAGTAGAGACGGGGTTTCACCATGTTAGCCATGATGGTCTAGATCTCCTGACCTCCTGATCCGCCTGCCTCGGCCTCCCAAAGTGCTGGGATTACAGGCGTGAACAACTTTACTTGAAATTATTAGTGCCGACTTATCAGAATGGAAAGTTTTTGCTTTACCTGGTTTCACTCACTCATTTATTGAGAATTTATTAATTTCCTGTGATGTACCAGGTGCCGATATGCACGCAAATATTCATGCACTATATCTCCTCCTTACAGTAGGGAGCTTTGTAAACTGCACATGACCTCTTTTCATTTTCTGCTGTCCACCTTCTTGTGTTCTGTTCGTCTTCTGCAGTGGGTAGAAGTGCTGGGAAGGTGAACATATAGACACAAAGAGGTCCCTAAATGATCTGTTCGGCTCCTTTTCAATTACCATTGAGAACTGCTGTTAGAAGTTTACAATATAAAGGAAGAGACAGAGAAAATAATAACAACCTTGCAGGTGAAATACTAATAGAGGTATGTTACTAAATACATTACAATGTGTGGCTCACATTGTTGGAGTTAGAGAGGCAAGGTAGAGGAATGGATTCTCTGTTGGATTCCCAGTAGGTAACAGATTTTCAGGAAAGCTAGTTTAAAAGAGAATGGAAAGTGTGTGTGTAGCGGGGAGATGTATTCGGTTAGTTTTAAAGCTGACTTTTATTTGTTTTTCGTCCTATGAGTTGATGCTTGTCCAACACAAGTCATAGGTCATATTCATGATTAAATTGATTGATGAGTTACTGATAGGGATGGCTATTCTAACCATGGACTCACATATAGATTCAAAGGAGAATAAAGTTAGATAGCTTTACAATAGTAGAAATTTTAAAAATGCAGTCATTAATTATGTAACGCCACACAAAGGCATTTTACTGTAAGCAAAAAAAATAAGCCTTTTCTTTTTCATTAAAAAGAAATCTATATAGATGTAGCCTGGAGAGGATGAAAGTGTCAGTTTTCACATTTAAGGATTTGTACTTTATGAGCCTTGATATGTTAATGCCTCCTCTGAGGTTCTTTCGGATGAGCACATTGCACAGGTGGCCCACTGAATTTATAGACACAATAACTGAACTGGAGAAAAAAGAGGCCAGAGCATTTGTGGCACATTGGACACAGCTGGCTTGGTCCCTTAAGAGCCGACATGAGTTTTATGTGACAGAGCCACTTACTGAGTCAGGAGACACTCCTTTTCCTGGGATCCCGACCTGCTGCTTTTTTCTCTTCCCTCCCTTTAGTATAGACCAAGGCAAGCTCTGAGAGCTGCTTTGTCAAACTATGAAATGAGGAAATTAATTTATCATAATTTATAATGTTCTGAAGGTCTTTGAAATGAACATCTGTTAAATGCAACTTCTCTTTGTAATATTCTAAAACTCGGGTGAGTTAAACAATTAAGGGGCTGGGAAACTTGAAAATATTAAAGTGCCTGTGTCTGAAAGAAGTTTAAATATGCCAGAGAACCGGCTTTTGTAAATTAAAGTGGTTATTTTATCATCTAAATTATAAACACTGCATATACACTTGCCGTATTTTTCAGGGTGGGTATGAAGTGTTTGACTGGAATTTCCTCAAGATTATTGGCATAGTTATTGCCAAACATTGTTGAAAATAGAAAAGAAAAATGATTTCTCTGTCTCTGTCTCTCTCTCTCTCTCTCTCACACACACACACACACACACACAATATTAAACTTAAAAGATGCAGAGTTCGTTATTAACAAATACGTCTACAGATTCCCCTGCCAGTTTCAACTAATACTGTAGCAAAAATGGAGGCCCTTTTCAGCACCACTATTTCAAGTAAGGGGTATAGGTCCTGGAAAGATAGGAAAAGAGAGAAGAAATCATGAGAGAAATGGTAAAGGTTAGAGAGGGTGTGATTTATAAAGCAAGAGTCAATGAGAAATAGGGCATGATAGAGAGAAAAGAGGAAAAAATATTGTTTTCCTTACCTTTGCATATTACTTATGGGCAATACATTATTTTTTGTTTTTCCTCTATTATTTCCCCCTGGGTTCAAATTTGTAGCCAGACTCTGTGCCCTCAGGGGAAGGTGGCTTAGATAGCAAAAAGTAGAAGCTATTTGTAAGCCGTCTGTGTTTATGGATTTTGTTTTCTAGAAGCTTGAACACTGAGGAGAGAGGCTGCAGTGCAGGCATTACTTGAGGCTGAGGTGGCCCTGGAAGCCATGAGCTCCCCATGGGGAGGTTAAAACTCCTTACAACGGAACGTCCAAGAGGTTGGCCCTGGACACTGGTCCTGAGCCTCAGGTTTCCAGCCTTAGCCAAGACTCCCTTGTGCCACCTGTGGTACACAGCAGGATTTCAGGGCCCGATGTGAGCTTGGACAAAGGTTATCTCTGTATCAAGCCATTCAGAGAGAAGTCCAGAAGAGGCTTCTTAAAGGACTGGCATTACACTATACTGTATTACCTTTGTAATACCCACATGGAGTAAGGGAAAAAATTCCCTGCCTTCCAATGGCATGGGGCTCCAACAAGGGTTTGTAGTTTCACATTCTTCTCTGCCTGCTACATTTGCTTTGTGGGCTTGAAGTCTCCTTTTTCGATAACTCTTCGGCATTTCCTTGCCCATCTTCCCCAGTTTTGTTGTCTCATTTCTAGCAAAGAAAAATATTCACAGATATTGTTATGTCTGTATGTATATATGTATTCAGTTACTTTTAACTTCATCTATTCCCACAAAGGACTTTAGATAATGTAGGAAATTTGCTTAGGAATATTATCAATATAATAATAGTATCGTTTCCACATTGAAAAATCAAACGTAGGTATAAATAATTGTGAACCAATGGATCTGAGACAAGAGCTAAATTTAAATTTATCCATTGTTTAAGACAAAAGGCCTATTAAAATCTTAAGAATCTACAAAAGGCTGTGGGTTGGCTATTTGATATTTTCATGAGCCTATATAGTGCAGTAGCTAATGAACTTGGGCTCTGAGGTCAGACATACCTGAGATTCAGTTCCAGCTTTTCTTAATTATAACTGTACGATATTGGGCAATTTTCTTTATTTTTTTTTCATCTGCTCTACAGGGTTGTTGTGAGGATTGACTGTAAATGTGGGTAAAGCACTGAAGAGTGGCTGGCACAGACTTGATGTTTAATGTTTAATAATATTGTTTAGTATGCTTGCTACTAAAGAGTCCTGCTTTCAAAAATGTAGGATATGCACATGTGAGGCAAACAATTGTTATGCTCATAGCAAGTCATGATCCTGGGTTCATTTCAGTCAGACTCCTAAGAATCTCTAGCAGAACACAGTTTAGTATTATTACTGTGTGTACTCAGAAAAATAATCCTATATATACTTCTTTGATATGTTTCTATAATTCAAATTATCTATTATTTCAGATTGATACTTCTCTCACCTGCAATGAAAAATGAGATATTCTTATAGAAGAAAGACACATCAGCATGACATGTTTTGGCTTGCTTTGTCTGAAAGTAGTAGTGAATTGCACTAAATTATTAACATAGTTTTTCTAGTTTTCACTGTTGGTTTTGTGTAGTGTGTGTGTGTGTGTGTGTGTGTGTTTGCCTGTGTACTGTGCACGTGCACCATATACATGCACTTAAAGCAACTTGAAGTTATTTAACCTCAATAGTTTAATTGATGTTGAGGTTATCACATTGGCCTCATAAGCACTGTGCATCATTTAAAGAACTAGCCAATACAGATTAAATGTACAAAATGATACGATAAAGCGTTTTCAAAGCACTGTGTGCAATACATGGCATATGCTGATAGAAATCATTTTTCTTAAGGGGTATTCTATAAAGGATAATGCTTACTTGCTCTGTAATTTTTTAAATTTTTTAAAATAAAGCCTTGATTTGAGTAATAAAATAACTTCTACCTCTTTCAGATGTTTATTTGACATAGATATTTTACTTGGGAATATATTATAGCTCATAAAAAGGATTAGCTAAGAATAATTCAAACTGTACAATGAAGTGAGAAATATATACTATTAATTACTTGTTAATTTAAATGATCATATAGTCCACAAATACATATAACCAATACATTAGTTAGATGGTCCTTCCTCTCTGAAAATGGGTGGAAACCTTGGCCGAATTTATCTGGCAATATTGTCTCTTAATTGACTGGTCTGCGTTGGAATGTTTGTTTACTTACATAATAATTTAATGCAATTTGTAGAGAATTCTGTTTCTCCTTCTGCAAGCAATCAAAGTTCTGTCTTTCAGGTTCTCTTTTTTCATCTTGTTATTTTCCAGATCTGGGCATATACTGGACTGTAAGAAGATTTGCTCTGAGGACACAGGCTGTCTGTGAAACATCTTCTGCTTCACTCTGGGAAGAATGATTGTATTTCTTTAGCCACAGTTTTGTTTTCTGTCTCAAGGAATTCACTGCCGAGGTAGAAGGGACTCAGCATGTTCTAGGTCAGGTTTTTACTGAAAAATATTTTTATGTCTTTCTTGAAAAAGTCATAAAAGGAAAAAGAAAAGAGAATGGATAGTCACAAACTAAATGGTTCAGTTGCAAACGTTGCCTCAAATATTTCCTTAAGGCTCATAAGAGGAGATTATTCGGCAATAGAATGAGTGAGTCAGAAGGTTAATATCTGGTACATTTTTTATAGGGTTTTACTAACCTAGATAATACATTATTCTATTAGTGGAAATATCTAATTGAAAAGAGTAATTCGGCCGGGAGCGGTGGCTCAAGCCTGTAATCCCAGCACTTTGGGAGGCCGAGGCGGGTGGATCACAAGGTCAGGAGATCGAGACCATCCTGGCTAACATGGTGAAACCCCGTCTCTACTAAAAATACAAAAGACTAGCCGGGCGTGGTGGCGGGCGCCTGTAGTCCCAGCTACTCGGAGGCTGAGGCAGGAGAATGGCGTGAACCTGGGAGGCGGAGCTTGCAGTGAGCCGAGATCGGGCCACTGCACTCCAGCCTGGGTGACACAGCGCGAGACTCCGTCTCAAAAAAAAAAAAAAAAAAAAAAAAAGAAAGAGTAATTCATGGGTCGGGTCGGCCTTGCTTACAAAAGAGAGTTTAGTTATTGAGCTAGTAATAGGCTTCTATGACTTCTGAGAATTTATTGCAAAACAGTTAAAACTGTATGTATAGACTTGACTAGAAGGGTAGTCATCTTAGTGTTGTGTATATTAATAGTAGACAACAGGCGGGGCATGGTGGCTCATGCCTGTAATCTCAGCACTTTGGGAGACCAAGGTGGGTGGATCACTTGAGTTCAGGAGTTCGAGACCAGTCTGGCCAACATGGTGAAACTCCATCTCTACTAAAAATAAAAATAATAAAAAAAATGGGCTGCGGATGGTAGTGGGTGGCTGTAATCCCAGCTACTTGGGAGGCTGAGGCAGGAGAATTGCTTGAACCCTGGAGGCAGAGGTTGCAGTGAGCCGAGGTTGTGCCATTGCACTCCAGCCTGGGTGACAAGAGCAAGACCCCATCTCAAAAAAAAAAAAAAAAAATAGTAGACAACAGTGAGAAAAACTAGGTATGCATTAATTCAAAGTTGCTTAAATAAATTATTGTAACAAGCATAATGGAACACTCTGAAGTAATTTTAATTGACTTATTTCCATGAAAAGATGTTTTTGATATAGTTTTAATTGGAAAAAATACAGAATAGTATTGTAATTTCTATGTTAAAGTTTTAAAAATGTTCCTTAAGTGCGACAAGATCATGAGTAATTTAAAATTTATTGTATGTGCTTTCTGTATTTTCTAATTACCTGGAATGAACATGTATTGTGATAAGATATATCAGAATGTTATGCACATAGTCCAGTCTTATTAATCAAATATTTCAATCAATAGAAAATTATAAGATAAATTTCATATTGATTAACTTGCTTTTTCACTTAACCCTACACTATGAACATTTTTCCATGACAGTAAATATTCATCAAACATTTTTCTAAAGTTGTTTTCTGTTTTATTGCTTATAGGTACAACAGTTTAACCAAACTTGTATTGATGAATAATATGATTGTTTTAAGGCTGTAATAAAACTACTATTGCATGTAACTCTGCTTATTTGTAGGAGTATTTCATAAGAAAATTTCTAGTAATGGAGTTGCTAGACTAGAGAGAATACTAACGTAAAAACACTGTAAAAATTACTGGTAAAAATATTAGAACTTTTTTCCTCCAAATATTCCTCTTAAATCTATCAGTTTATACTCACACCATCAGGGTATGATTGTTGCTATTTGCCTAGCCCCTTGATATGGTTTGGCTTTGTCTCCACCCAAATCTCACCTTGAATTGTAACAATCCTCACCTGTCAAGGGCAGGACAATCCTCACCTGTCAAGGGCAGGTGGAGATAATTGAATCATAGAGGCAGTTGCCCCCATGCTGTTCTCGTGATGGTGAATGAGTTCTCACGAGACCTTATGGTTTTATAAGGGGCTATCCCCACCTTGCTCAGCACTTATTCTCTCTCCTGCCGCCCCGTGAATGTGAAGGGATGCCTCCCAGCATGATTGTAAGTTTCCTGAGGCCTCTACAGCCATGCGGGACTGTAAGTCAATTAAACCTCTTTTGTTTATAAATTATCCAGTCTCAGATATTTCTTCGTAGCAGCATGAGAATGGACTAATACAGCCCTTAAAAACACCATTTATTATCTGTAGCTGTGCTATTCAAAATGGAGACAGTGCCAATGTGTGACTATTTAAATTTAAACTAATTAAAATTAAATAAAATTTAAAAATTAGTTTCTCAGTCTCATTGGTCATACTTTAGGTTGCACAATAACAACCTGTGGCCAGTGGTTACCATAGTAGGCAACATATACAGACTATTTCTATCATTTCAGAAATTTCTATTGCACTGTGCTACATTGTCTATGCAATAGCACGGTTTTAACCCTTGATAATTTAGCAAATGAAAAACATCTTGTCTTAATTTTCATTTCTTTAATTTTTTTCAGCTGAGCATCTTTTAAACATAATTGTTAACTATGTTTCTGTTTACTGTGAATTACCTTTTTTTTGTCTTTTGCTCATTTATGTACTGTGTAGACTTTATAAGATCTTTATATTATGGATATTAACCCTTTATAAATATGTTGCACAGAGTTTGTTTACTGTTTATCTTTCAAGTATATAGTATCTTGCAATATAGAAGTTTAAATATGTGGTCAAATGTGTGAAGCTTTTTCTCTGTGGTCTGATTTTAATTTCTATCTAAATAAACAATCACCACCTAAGGAAGCATAAAAATATTCTTTTATATTCCTTTAGTACTTTTCCTTTTTTTATTTATGTAAAATAAACCTATATGATACAAGGTTCTTCTTGTTTCCACAAGTAACCAGTTTTTATCATAATTATTGAATAAATTCATTTATTCCCTAATGCTTCAAAATGCCAATTATTGTTTATTACATTTGTTTCTAGGACTATTTTTAGATTTATTGATCTTCCTATGTTTGTCCATGCCATATCAACTTTATTATTGTAGCTTTATATTATGTTTTACTAACTGATAGAACAAGTTTTCTAATGTCATTTTTCAATATGTCAATTATTGTTATTCATTCATAAAATCTATAACTGTTAGATTCTATCTGTTCCACCATAAAGTATTTTTATTTGAAGTTTATTAAATATACAAATAAATGTGTTGTCATTAGATCTGTACAATTTTGAGATTTTTTCATCTAAGAATATTAAATTATTTTTTAATTTTGAGGAAGTATATCTGATGTTCAATTTCATATTTATAGTTTGCACTCATTTTTATGCCTATCAAGATCATTTTTTATCTTGCTTTGGTCATCTAGTATATAACCCAATTTGCTGTTTTGCATCATTTAAAATTGTTGATAAGGATTCCTTTACATGTTCAGCAAAATAATTGCTAAAACTGCTATCAGGACAGAGCCAAGCATACAAGATCATACGTGTACTAAATTTAATGCCACAGATCTGTGATTAACTTAGGAGAGTTAAGTAATCTCTAATTCTGTTAAATATGAAAGCTATATTTTTAACATGAAATTACATTATAAAAAACGATTTTAAATCATTCCGAAAGGCTTTGAAGACCTTTATTGTCTGCATATTATTATTTTATATGCTAATAATTATTTACTACTTGATACAGTTTGGATGTGTGTCCCCTCCAAATCTCATGTTGAATTGAAATCCCCAGTGTTGGAGGTGGGGCCTGGTCGGAGGTGTTTGGATCATGGGGGTGGATTCCTCATGGATGTCTTGGTGCTGTCCTAGTGATCGTGAGTTCTCACGATGTCTGGTTGTTCAAAAGTGTGTGACAACTTCCCCCTCGCTCTCTTGCTCCTGCTCTCACTATGTGATGTTCCTGCTCCCGCTTCAGCTCTGCCATGATTGTAAGGTTCCTGAGGCCCTTATCAGAAGCAGATGCTGGAGCCAGGCTGGTACAGCCTGCTGAACCTGAGCCAATTAAACCTCCTTTCTTTATAAACTACCCAGCCTCAAACATTTCTTTATAGCAATTCAAGAACAGTCTAACTCACCATTCGTATATGCTAGTATTGATTACTGAAGTTGATGATTAGCAGAATGCCTAATAACCAGGCTTTCCATGATAAATAGAACATGAAATATCACTTCCTCCCCAACAAACTCCGTATTTCTCTGCTTTCTTTGCAAGAGCTCACCCTTCCTCAAAAGCTCAAATCAAATCCTTCCATGTGTTCATTTCTGCTGGAACATTTTGCCCAATATTTGGTATAGTTGCTGAGACAATGAAAGTTAACTCGGACTACCTATAGGGACCTTAAGTCTTGCCACAAAGAAGGGGTAAGAAATCACTCTGCTGCCCTCTTCCTTGAATCTGGTGTTCAGTGGGTGACCCCTGATAGGAAAATAGCTTGTCTTTTTCTCAGTCAACTCCATATGGATCCCATGATTACTAGTTTGAAGTCCAAGTACCATGCAAGATGAAATCTTGCCCTCAACATCAGGCTGATTTGAGTCATACCCTCATTTTCTCTTCCATTTCTGGGAAGTTGAATCCTATATTTACCACCACACTATGACTGAGGCATTTCCTCATCCCATCTTTCACTGCCACACCAGGTCCAAGATTCTACTGTACTATAGACAGGTGTTACCCTGCTCTCCACATTCACATTATTATGGCTCCACCTCATAGAAAGCAATGCATATAGCATAACAGCTTGAGTTGGGCAGTTCACCATCTCCCTCTTAGGCACTTGGCTGGATTCTTGTTAATTCTGCTTGAGTCCAACTCTGATGTCATTTTAGTTTTCACAGAGACAAAATTGTTCCTGTTACAAATACAGTTGACCCAGGAGCAACATGGGTTTGAACTGCATGGGTCTAATTGTATGCAGATTTTTTTCAACCAAACACTGACCAAATGTACAGTTTGTAGGATATGGAGGTCTGACTCTACATCTGTGGGTTCCATAGGTCCTACTGTGGGACTTGGTTATGTACCGATTTTGGTATATGTGGAGGTTCTGGAACCAATCCCCTGCCTTTACTGAGGGATGACGGTACTTGTTTTTCCCTGCCAGCCTACTGTTCAGGTAGCTTTAGACATTTTATCTGAGACTATGAAGATTATGAAGTTTTGATTTCCTTGACAAGTCTAGCTTAATTATGAAATTACTTTAGTAACTCTTTCATGTAGTTTGTAATTTATCCCACACTTCTAAAGTTCAGGAATTATACTTTATTATATCTCTCATTGTTGTAGTAGCCATATTTTCTGGGAAAAAAAATCCAGATACATTATCTGATAAATTCTATACTTACAGGGTCAAAGTATGAATTGTTTGAAATAGAACCTGACATTTTTATTCTGGCTATCATTATTGCCTTATTTAAAACATAGTTTTCTTGCAGGTAGTATTCAAAAAGTTTCTTGTTTAATATATGTGAATAGCATATGAAATGCATTAGTTGAAGAAGCATTTTCTTGATTGTAAAAATAATTACTTTGGAATAAATTACGGTGCTAATTTTTTTTTTCCTGAAAATTCTTAGCACTTTGTATTGCGTTGGAGAGACCCTCCCCACTCTGTGCATAGAATAGTCTTTTCAGTATAGCACCTGAAGGGGTCACTCATGCACAGGATACTTTCTCTCTATCCTGTAATACTCTCTTGGTGATGCGTACTCTTGATTTGAATAGCAAAATGTCTTTGAGTAGTGGTGGAAATATTTCGTGTTTCTGAGGGACAGAGCAGTTGAATTCTGTCTTGAAATAAAGGTTGTTTTCCTAAGAAGTGTGTTCAAACTTAGGAATTTCAGGGATATTCTTTTTGTTATTTCTGAAAAAGTTATTTTCTTGACGTTTTCCTAGAAGTTTGTTTTAAGGATAAGAATGAAACCTAGAACACATATGCATTAGAATGAGTAGATTTTCAAAAGCTTTGTAGGAAATGAGGGCAAAGTATTTTCACACCTTTATGTATTTTTTTCCCATCGAGACAACATTTTTTAGCAGAGGAGTGGGAAGGGTTGTAATTGCATAAGCATAGTTTTCTCCCAAATTTAAATTTGCTAGTATTTTTCTAATCCAAAATATAGCTCAAGAAAATGTCCTCATTTTATGGTTTTTTGGCTTTTTTATGTCTTTTGCTTATTTATACTGTGTAGACTTTATTTTATAAGATCTTTATATTATGGATATTAACCCTTTATAAATATGTTGCACAGTTTTTCTCCTTTAGTGTTTATCTTTCAAGTATATAGTGTCTTGCAATATAGAAGTTTAAATATGTGGTCAAATGTGTGAAGCTTTTTCTCTGTGGTCTGATTTTAATTTCTATCTAAATAAACAATCGCCACCTAAAGAAATATAAAAATATTCTCTTATATTCCTTTAGTACTTTTAGTTTTTTTGGTTTTATGGTTTATTACTGATTTCACTGTAGGCAAGGATAATGAAAACACCCAGTTAGGTATTGTTATGACAAAATCTTTTTATAATATTAAGACTTTTTTCTCATTACAAAATGGGACTGATGAATTTCACACAAAAGGGGCTACCTTGACAATCCTGACACTTGTATGATTGTTGCATATTATCCTGTTTTTAAAAAACGTGTGTGTCTGAATATCCCAGAGTAATGATTAGATGATAAAATGTCATACTGCTTGTGAAATGCTTTCAGTCCTTTCGTGACAGAAAATTAGGTAGAAAGTCCAATTTTCCACATCTCTGAGTAGGCGTCTTTATTTCTAAATTTAGGTTAGGTAGACATCTTAAAATAGTTTTAAAGAGAAAAGTGTGATCATATTTTTAGGTTCCTTATGTTTGACACTTGCATTTTTTAAGCAAGCAATACTCATTGATTACCTAGGAAAGTTTCTTTATGCTTTGTTAATTTGATAGTATGGGCAATTTATTAGGTGTTTCCTGTTTTTAACTGCAGTCTGATTCTGAAGGAAATGAGCAGAGTCTGTGGCACAGCAGATGAGTCTGTGTCTGATGAGAGCCATGTGGGCCAAACTCTCATTTTTCATAAGTGCTGTCATTTTACAGATGTATGACCTTTTTCTTCTTTCTTCAGAGGAGGAGGGGCTGGGGAAAGAAGATAATGCACAGGGTTCATTTGAGAAACTCTTGTAGGCAGATACACAAATCATGTCATGTAAACCAGAACAGGCTAAGGAAACCTCACATCTCTTTTCCGAAGACAATAACAGATAGGACAGAGAAAGATGGAGTCAAAGATGATTAGGAAAACAGGAATGGTTAATGGATAACAGCAACGTGGCGCCAAGCTGTTCGTTCCATGTCATAAAGATATGAAGCCACACAGAGGCCAGGTAAAAGGTCTCTGAGTGAATATCCAATCAACGCAGATGTATATTTGTGTTTTGAGACTTTTTAATAGAGAATAATGTGATGCATGGAGAAGCTACTTCTAGCAAATTGAGCTATTCCTAACTTACAAGTTGCAGCACACCCGGAGCTGGCTTTCCAGGTGTGTGGTATGACCAGTGTAGTCACACAGGACCCCAAACCAAAGTGCCAAGCACTTGATTTAATGCTCTGCTGTTGCCCTGAATTTTGATTTTGCATTGGGTGCCACAAAATGGTAACCAGCCCTGAGAGCATGCCTAATAAATTGTGGAGCTGTATTTCTTATGTTTTCAGTACATGGCACTTTTAATTTCTAAAACCATAGGTTCACATAGTCCTGGAAACCAGTGGTGGTTCAAATGGTCATCATGGCGGCCAGCAAGGAGAGCTGTCTTAGGCTCTTGTCTCACTGAACATCTGACCTACCTTTACTTGCTCTAGGTCCAGGGGATTTATTTGATCAAGGCTAAATTTGAGGGAAAATTGAGATCAGTTCCACATCATAACTCATGTTTAAGGTAGGGTGAAGAAAAAAATTTATTCTGACTTTCTATTCTGTCTTTCTATGAAGAACCAAAGTTATGGTTCTCCAAACTTGATCAACATATACACACACATGAATACGCACACACATGTGCTCATACTCAGAATAAGTTTAGTAATATAAATTATACATTAAAATAATTTATTTCATAATATAAAAACACGCTGAATCAAGTGTAAAATTTTCATACATATGAAGAGATATCACTTCATAGGATCTCCTTGAGAAAATAAATCTTCACTATATCATATCTTCATTTGGAGTAAACATTGTACAATATTATCATTATTAAAAGGGGTTCATTAAGAAAACAATTATTTTTTACTTCACTCTTGCTAAATAGTTTTCTAATAATGATTCGTTTCTTTTTAACGTGTATTTAAACTAGGTCTGACAATGCTATATTATGAAGTCAGTTTCTCTTTATTTATTTATTTTTTCGTAGCACGTTTTGGTTTAATTCATCTATTTTGCTTTGTCCTGTAATAAACTCTCAGGAGATGTGAGTGTAACTCATGAAAGCCCAGTGAATTATCTCAGCTGGAGCTTATTTGGCCTCATGATTATGGGGAATTTTTGAATCAGAGCTCCTCAGTAGCAGTTTCCTCCTCACATACACGAGAAACTGTTCTGGAGCCTTCCCTCAGCCTGCTCTCTCAGATGCAGGAGTTAATGTTTGTTTTGGGAGGAGCTACAAAGGAAGAATCTCTTTCACTTTAGTTGACCTTTTCCAAAAAAAGATAACATGCTAGTCAGCTATGCATAGTGTATCTAATGATAAATGTTAAGAATGACTCTGATATCAATTAGATCAACTTCATGTATTTATCTTAAAGAATAATCAATCAAAATGCTTTCCCGCAGGAACAGTGGACCATTAAATGACAGTTGCCAAGCAATTTCTATTTTACAAATCAATTCCATGCTTAAATTGTGGTATATATTGAAAACATCTAATCTATTATATATGTCTTTAAAAAAAAAAAAGACCCTCCTCCCAACCCAAACTGTTAATTATTGCACAGTCAAGGCTGCAGTTAAAGGCTGGAGAGATTTGTCTAGCGAGATAACAGAGGGAGGAAAACAGGGGACACTATCTCTATGGGGCAGTTACATCACACTTGATAGCTCTCTCACACTTGATAGCTCATCCCATGGATGCTGTTGTTTGTTCCTTAGCAGAATATCCTAGTCAATAGATAGGTAAAAATAAAGAGCAATTGAGATGTGCATCTGCCTGATATTGGAAAGGAATATACCTCTCCAAAAGGTCTGAAAGATTCTCCTCTATCCAGATGCCTCAAGCTCAATGCTTTCTCTTTAGTTAATTCCTCAGAAAAATGTCATCAATAGCAATATAACTATCCAATCACTTATTTACTCAAAGATAAGGGACTGTATGTAAACTCACTTAAGATAGGCAAAACAATTCTTTAAGACACAAGAATTCTTCGTAAGATTTAATTTAAACCAAAAGAATAGAGCTAAGATTAAATAAAGATATTTCAGAACAAAGATAAGTGTCTTATTTTTTTTATTTCCATAAGGAAACTTCAAGGCTCTAAACTTGCAGCTACTTCTAAGATTTTAAACACTGATTTATTTTAAGTATTATTTTGAAATCTTTTCTGTTACTTATCAAAATGTGTTCTTTTTAATTTTCATCTTCTCAACTTCAATTTTTAAAGTCACCTATTTCTGAAAATAATGGTTTTTCCTTTCTTTACTTTTTTTTTTTTTTTTTTTTTAAAAAGGAAAGTCAAGTTCTTGCCATACTGTCTGAAACCAAGGCATCTGAAACTGGATACATTCTCTAATTCATTTTTTTTAAACTTTACTTTTGAATTGTCCCTCGTTTCCATAATCTCTTTTAAGAGTCTCCATTGTATACTTAGCTTAGGTATGCTTACATGTATCTTTAAGCAGTACTTTATCCATTTTGATGTAAGAGGCATTGGTTAAAATCTATCTAGAAATTAAGTCTTTTCTTATTTTAATAGAGTTGCTGTATTATAGTTTCTATACCTGACATTAGAAATAAGATATTTTCATCTATTTGTTGAAATTGTCATAAAGGACTGTAATAATAGATTGAGTTATAACAATGGTGATGTTTTGAATTGAGTCTCAAGTTATGCCAAAAAGATGTTTAACCATCTTTTGGATACATATAACTATCATACTTATATAGTCTTAATGACTTGAAGGAAGCCTTTTTCTTTGCCATAAAGATTGAAGATGATTTAAGAAAAAAGTATGTCATAGCCACACAATAAAAGTATGAAGAATTAGGTGTTGGGAGAGTTAGGGCTCATGCTTAACTCTCTGCTTGTACAATTTTACTGATTTAGTTATGCTGAGTTTCTCAATAATGTTTTCCTCTCTACTAGTTCAAAATAAATACAAATAACTTTTAAAATCAGCCATAGAATTTAATGAAAGGGTTTTATGAGAATCTGAAACCCCTGTGAGTATTACAAAATAAGTGATCCTAAGATTTTAACCTTTTCAATTAGATCTGATGTGCATGCATATAGATTTAAATGAAACCTGAAAACCCTGGGCTCTCCTGATACTCTAGAATCTTCTTGAACCATTTTAATGTGACCCACTTAATCTTTCATTTATATTGAATCTTCAGAAAGGCTTGTAGATCCCAATTTAAGGCTTAAATTGCTACCTACACAGATTCTGAGTATTAAGAAGCTCAATGTTACTGAGACAGAACATATTTCAGCTCTTCCTTCTTAACAAATACAATCCCATATCTAACAGGATGTTGAGAATTGACTTCCCATTTTGTGTAATATCTACTAGGCAGCAATTCTGAATTGAAACAACGTAGCAAACTTTCTGCCTTGAGCAGCCATATTTATAGAGTATAATTTTTAGGCTCTTTGTGCAGAATATTGAAAACAAAATATGAAATAGTATGTCTGTTTTGCTGAACTATAGGGTTATTAGTTTTAAAATTCAAGCAACATGCAAATCAGAAATAACATCCTAAGACTGGGTCAATCAAAAAATTCCATGAGCAGATAATTCATTTAATAACCATTCATAGGGAGCCCCCTGTATTCTTTTTCTTTTTGGCACAGTTGTTTTCCTTCTTGCCTTCTAAGCCTAAGGCTTCTCATTTGCATTTGATTTGCATTGTGCTCTTAATGGGAAAAAAGAGAAAGCAAGCAAATGAGAGAAGGAAAGAAAAAACAGTTCCAGATATCTAGCAGTAACCAATTCCTTGGTGTTAGCCTGTGCTGTTGAATATTTTATAATTTATAAACTGAAAACACATTATGCTCTGCTTTTCAAACAGGCTTTGTCACATGCCTTTTCTAAACCTTTTAAGACATTAGGCTTGTGACTGGGATAAAAAAATATGCATTCTTTATTTCTACATATCTTTTGTGGTGCTACACTGTGGGAATGGAAGAACAGAGGAGGTTAGAAGGAAGTCTGAAGTGCCTGCTAATCATTTACAGAGGCAAAACTGATTTTAAACTTTTTACTTTTATTGAAAAAATGTACGTTGATACTTTTAAAATATCAAGAGAGTATACGCTAGCTAAAGAATTTCTGGTTTCTTAACCATCATCTGGACACAATATTTTGAGAGATGCTACTGAGAGATTTGTTGAACTCCATTGAATTAAGGTCAACTCATCAATTCTTAACAGGAAAATAAGTTGAAGTTGATTCCTAATAGCTTCTGGAATGCAAAAGAAATGCTGACCTTTAGTCTAGATGTCAATGGAAGCAAAGTCAAGAGCCAGAGAGTTCTGGTTAAAAAATTTATACATTGCTGATAAGAGGTAGAGATTGTCCCTGTGTTTCTATACTGGAATCCAGAGGCAGTGTTTCTAGTTCTGCTCTTGTAAGTTCAGAACCAGTCATTCTACCTCCCTTTTATTTCTTTGCATGAACTAAAATTTATGTTGGCAAATTGTTTTTCTGGAGAGAAAATAAAAACTATGTTAATGTAGCATATTAACTCATTGCTGAATGTACAATACAAATGATTTGAATTTTCTAAGAGAAAAATCTCTAGTTAGCTGAAGACCAGATTTGAAAGCAGGGGGAACATTGAAGAGAAGGGCATAGCCTGGCTGTTCATTGAAAAGCGTTGCCATGGGCCAAGCAGTTTCCAGACAACTGCCCAAGAGCCAGGCAGTGCAGGGATCCTGTAAAACTTCAGCCCTTGAATTCTGTACTGATAAGAGAGGCTGTCTGGATTAACAATCCTGTCAAGGGTAACCCTCTGAAGTGCTTATTTGTTTAGGAAAAGAACCTCATTCATCATCAGGGAGTGATAGAAAAAGGGGCTGTTTGACACCATATCTGAAGGCTACCTGGATGTATGGGCTCTTTGGGTACCTTTTATGAAAAGGAAGAGGAGAAAGGATGCTGTTGCTATTCAGTTTCAATGTATAGTAAAAGGAAATGTATTATACATGTTCACAATGCCGTTTTTTATGATGCAGTTTCATCTCTTTTCATTGTAAAACTCTTTGGGAAAAATTTTATCTCAAATCAAAGATGACATAGTTATGTTGTTAACTAATATAAAAATACACAAAAAGAAAGACAAGTAAAATCTGACATTAGAATTGCGGTTTGCCTTTGTTGATTTTATTATTAGATCCTTTGAAACCTCTTTTATCAATTTGTCTATTTGAACCTGTGAATATTATATTTATTTGCCTCAATAAACCGATTATAGGCCCAAATTAAAAAAATGCTATAGGCTAACTAGTGATTTTAAAAAAGTATTGGGATAATTATAGATTTTTTTTGATCACCTAGAACTATGTTATAAAAATGGAGAAAATTCAAAAGCAAATATTATTATCTGAGGACATGAATGACAATAATTGATGTTAAAATTGTGTGCCCTGAATATAGATAAAAATCAAATTGCTTGCTAGATAGGTGACACTTTAGGTACGATACTTCATCAGTTATGATTGATGACTAAAACTAAATTCTGTGATGTTGACTGTTTGCCTAATGATTAAGAAGATTTCAGCTTTATTTAAAGCAGAAATGTCACATATGTATTGCAGTTACTAATGTGTATTTATATAGTATATAAATCACAACTACTATAGTGATAGGGTCATATGTCATGAGCAAGAATACACATATATAAACTATATAAACTACAAAATTCAAGGCGTATCTATACTCTCTATTATATATAATTTATTGGGAATTATTTGCTTAATTACCTCTTTCTTAAAAAATATCACTCCAAGTAGATATTGTAGTTTTACTGTAGGAAAGAGTAGTTTGGAGAGGTTAAATAACATGTACAAGGCCACACAGCTAGTATGTGGTAGAAACAGGACCTTAAGGCAGATTCATTTGGGCCCAAAGCTCTTAACAACCCTTTATTTGTAGCCACATTGCCTCCCTTTAATGAATCCACATGTATCTATCTGCAAATGTCACACTTATTTCTAATAAAACTGTGTGCAATGCCATCTCAAAGGTTCTTTCAGGTACCCTAAGGGTATAAAAGGAAAAAGAAAACAAAACAAATACAATGGTTGACACTTGCCATCTAAGAATTAAACTCAGTGTGAATGATTAAATGTTGGAAAAGAGCAGGCTGACATCTGAAAAATCACTTATGCTGTAGGCACAGTTTGTTTCTGATATTATGTCACTACTCATTATGTCTGTTCTACTCCCTTCTAGCACCTCCTGGAGTCCTCCCCATTACTATTTTACTCAGATCTAAATTCCGAGGAACTTCCTTCACTTTGTCTGATTTCTCAAGGTTTTGATGTCTGCTGGGTAACTGTGGGTTAAAATAGAATATCCTAATAATTTGGCTAATGTTATAGCAAGCTAACTTGTTCCTATTCCGAGAAATGTAATAATGATAATAACAATAATAATAATACAGAGAAGAGTAAACAATAACAATCAACCATTTTCCTATATACATGAATTGACACTGGGGACTGAAACTACCTACCACCCCCCTTTCTACCCCTTTCCCCTACAATTTGCTGTCTACATGTATATGACTGCTATTTCATGAGTCTCTTGCCCAGGCAAATGGTTTGGTTGTTCATTACAGGAACTTCCCTAAAGACCCACCAAATCCTCAAAGGAAAGCATCAAAAGATAGGGCTAAACAATTGTATCCTAATCTTTACTCAGAACTAATCAAGCTTCCTAACTGAAAGCCCACCATAAATCAAATATCCGATTCTCAACACATGTTGTTCTTGCTTCTTTCCCCCTTCAAGACATTGCCAAAGCTCTGTTGAAGTTGGGCTCTCCCTTACCACAGTAAGCAATAAACTTAACTTTCTCTTATCAACAGATTGTGTTAGTAATATGTGGGGAACCTGCATTTGACACTAATAACCACTAATATTTACATAGCACAGTAAATAAATGTGACAAGTAGTGTGTATACATTTGCATACTATGCACACACACACACACACACACACACACACCATTTATCTCCATATTACACATGAGGGAACTGAGGCCTAAAGTGGTATTAAGTTGCTTGCTCAGGTGACACAGCTTCTTAAGTGGCCTTCTAAACTGTTTCTTGTAATATATATATGACCACCAAAGAAATATGTCTTCAGGAGGCCTCTACAGGAATGACTGTTAAAGTGAAACTTACGGAACTGTCATTGCAGACTTAGGGAGATAATTGTTACTGGGTATGTGTTTCTAGTTAGACTAGCTGCTATCATTGTCTACAGATGGTACCAGCATTGCACATAAGGCAGTCAGGTTGAGGGAATTAGTATGACATGTTAGTTGAGGCAGGAAAGTGGTTTTACTCAGTGTCTGAATGAAGTATGATTGGCAGAGATCACAGTCTCCTGTGGATGGTTTCCCGCACCGGCTCTATCCACAATTTTGCACTAGACTTGTATTGCACCAGGCAACCCAGCCCCTGCTGTGCATGCCTCCAGTCAAGGCAGGATATACTCATGGGGAAAGGACTAAAGTCACGGAATAAAAGAAGTTACAGATTAAGAGCTCAGCAACCTTACACTCTTGAGTTATGGAACATATTCAGTGCTGTAACGCTAAGTCATCATTATGATTCCTTAATGGGAAGGATGGCGGGGCAAATTCTTTTCTTGATATTTAGTCAATTCTCTATGAATGGACTTCTAGGTAAATGGGACTGGTTATATTCCCTCCACCGATGCCTGTCCCGTAGCCAGTGTCCTGTACACCTGGCAATCAGAATTCATAGGTTCCTGAATTTGGAGAGGCAGAATATGGACATTAGAGGACACCTGTATGTTTTCTGGTCCTCTTTTTCTGTCAAAATATTCTCTCCCCCATCCCTGCATCCACCCCACTTCTCTCTCTCTCGTAAATTCTCTCCAACTTTCCATCTTCTTGCTTTTCATGATGCTTTTACAATTCTGCATTAGGTTCTTTTAGGTGGTGACTAGGTTGACATATGCTTTGTGACCTCATCATCTGGGGAGTGAGTCTCTGTTAACTGATATTTGATAAAATGTTGCCTCAGGATTACACTCCTGGGACCATTTAGCTTCCTTGAAACTAGGAGCAAGGAGTCCTGATACTCTTTAGGAATTAGTGTAAAGGAAAATACAGGATAAAATATGGCATTTAAATACTCCTTAAATCATTTATCCTACAAGGTGCTCAAATACTCGAAAGGATTTTAATTGTTTTTATAAATTCATATACATATATGTATATATGCATGTAGGTATACACATATTTCCAAATTTTAATACAAACTGTCTTAATGCTTTTTCTAAAATAATTCCCATGCTCAAAATCTTCCTTTGTCCTCCTTCATCTGCAGAATAAAATCTGAAATGTGTTCTGGACCTCATGGACCATATTTCCACTTGTCATGCTTACCTGCCATAGTTTTTTAGAGCAAAGTATCTCAAACTTGAATGTGCATATGAACCAAAGTGGGTTCTAGTTCCAGTGCAGATTCTGATTCCATAGGTGTAGGGTGAGGCCCAAGATACTGCATGTCTCACAAATGATCTGGGCAATGCTGATCCCTGAACCACCCTATAGGGTAGGGAGCCTCTAGATTCCACAGCCTTGCTCCTGTAGCAAACAGCTGTTTGTTCTACTTATTATCACTTTTAGAAATCCTTTGCCTTTCCTACCCATTTGCTTTGCTTCTGCTGTTTCACTTCTGTCTCTCCTTTCTGAGATTGGTATTATCTACAGGAATGTCCAATGAATCAGATAACTTTCCACAGGCACAGCACACTCTTTCAAAAATCGCATCTCTGTGTCCTTGAAGGAAAATCCTTTGCACTTCCATTTCCTAAACAAATACATTTCTTTGAACCACACCCTTACACTCTTCAACATGCTCTGGAAATGGGGACTCGGCCTCACTGAAGGTGGTCCTGCGACACCAAGTCATTGAAGGGACAGGCTCACATTGACAATACAGTCTTTAGCGTAGAGAAATGACACTTCCCATAAAAACACGAAGAGTTTTATCATAAGCTTTCCTTCTCTTTTTCGACTGCAAGGAAAACACTAGTTTCAGGAGGGTCAAAGCAAGTACATTGTGGTATTTAAGAAACAATGCGCAAAGCGCAGCACCCTAGCAGCCCTGATACCTGAACGTGCGCCCTTCTTCAACATGATTTTGGAGTGATTATCTCATAATATTCAATGACAAGCTCCCCTAGAAAGTGCTAATTAATACACAGGAGAGTCTCATCTAATATTTATGTTGCTGGTGCGGCAGCTCCGCAGTGTTGCTGGCGGTGGGGGCAGCGGGCTTTAGCGCAGAATTGCCCGAGCAGCGTTAATCCCTCCCTGATGAGCCCAGTCCCATCCGCACCCATTCGGAACGCGCGGCTCTCAGGGGCCCTAGTAAAGCCCTTCAGCCTCCCAATCCTGACTTCCGGCAGGGCTGCCACTTGCTTTCCCAAGTGAAACCCTCTGCTCACCTGGTTAAACTGGCTAATCCTAAATTGGCTTTTAGATTGTCACTTAATAACTCCGAGGCCCTCCAGCAGGCTCTTGTGTAAATCCCGAGATGAATGAGGCCTAGGCAGAGGGAAAATGAACCCACAAAAATATTTTTTTTTAAATGGACAGCAAATTCTGGAAGTTAGGTTTTATTTCTTTTGTCTGAGAATTAAGGTCCGACATCATTTTTAAAGGATGGCACATGACCCTAAGACTTTCTATGGCCCTCTGTGACTTTATTTAAAATCGAGTAATAAAGAATAGCTGCATTTTCTATTAAAATTTTTTTCTTTTTAAAATGTACTGGTGACGTTTTGCATAGCACTTAAAATTTTGACTTCTGCTAGATGCTGTATACTTTTGGTCTTAATTTATTCTACAAAGCATGTTTTCGAAATGCATGTGCTTTGTTATGGAAAGAACTGTGTCCTTTGAAGAGTGTTTTCCTCATTCTTGTAATGAGATAGAAATGATGGAAATGATTATTAGGACCCTTATAAGTTCTCAAATTTAATACATATCCCATATATACCCAGCAATGTTCTGATTCAAAAGTTCTAGAAAGAAGCCAGGAATCTGTATTTTGACCAAGCCCTTCCAGCTATTTTGATGCACATGTACAATATGTTCTATATTTTTTGAGGAAAGTTTTCTTTTTTGTTTATACATTTCTTATCCAAAATACAAAAGAGTAACAGTTGAACAAATGAAGTACCACGTTTGAAAAACATTGTAGTGGTGCCTTATTGACAGAAGGAGACACCAAGATGCCTGGTTACTGGGCTCCACGTTCCGCAATGGGCTCCACAGACACAGAGCTGGGGCCTGGTGGGAGCAAAACAGTGCAGAACGGTTCAAGACAAGAGGGCAATTGGGAGCTCTGATGAGTGATTTTGAAAGGAAGGAATGATTCGAATGGAGGCCACATGGTTTAACTTACAATGAACCTGCAGGTTTTGAAAATTGCATGCTGGATTTCCTCATAAACATACATCAATCTCAGAACAGGCAGCTCTGCTCTTTGGTATGCAATCTTTTGGGAGATTTTTCTCATTCAGTACAAAATCATAGAAAATATACATTGGAGTTGAGAATTTTAAAATGCAGAGTTAAAAAAAGTCTTCAATAATTTAATAAAAAGCACGTGGGGAAATGTGAATTCCAGTCACTTTCTATTTAAATTATGAAACCTTAGAATTTGCTTTTGGGAGGATAAGCACAATGTGCTTTGGCATTCTCTCTCTCTCTCTCTCCTATATTTTTTTTAACCTGCACATCATTTCAGAATGAAGTGGTAGCAATTTTTGTCAAGAACCCAAGCAAGCAGTAGCACTTAATAGGAAAAGAGGGATGACACATGGTACAGAGCAAAATTGGGGTGCCATTTGCCACTAATCATAAGCACTTGTTTTTCCCAATACACAATTATATAGGAATAAGGAAAGAAATGTGAACTCACAGAGATATAAAAGTCTTATTTTCACTGTTTTTTTTTTTTTTGAATTAATAGAATACACAAAATCTCTGGTTTGTCTTGTAGGAAGTTTAGCAAGTTTCTAGGATTAAATGGCTTTCCTTTTCTGTGAAGGGTCTGATGTAAACCCTTGTACCAAGGCTTAAAGTCTTAAGCCTGTTAGAAGTTTCCATCAGTCAGTCTGTATGTCAGTGGATAAAGTCGGTTGCTGATCTAACCTATTCATTGCTTTCTGGAAAAATGCATAAAACTACACAAATATTTTTTAGTGATGTAGGAAAGCTGGGGAAATGAAGGTCCATCCAATGATAAAATACATTTTCTAACTGGCAACATTTTGGAGGAACATACTACCACAGTGCTTTTCTATGTAATTTTAAGTGCTATGTTTGATGAGGTGGTGAAAAAAAGAGATTAGTTGTCTTTGGTAATCTATCCTTAGTTACTTTGATAAATGTGAAAGTCTCTGTTATTTCCATGCTTAGAAAAGTTGTGTTCTATGTATATTCTGCCTGAAATAGTTTTGCACAATCCATACCAGAAAAATTGAGAGGAAATAAAATTTGTTTTATTTTCTTGCCTTGTCCTCTTTTATCTTCATTTGATGTACATTTTTAATACCTAAAATATCTGCATTTCACGATACCATATATTATGTATGCTGTCTGCTAGTCAACAATTATTTGGCACTTACTGTGTGCTGAACTGTGTACTGTACTCAGTGAAATGTCAGCAAGGGGGCAGAGAAGGGGTAGAAATGCAGATAAAATACTACCTCTGGCCTCAGTCTCGGCCTTCAAGGGGTTTGTGTAGCATATTTGAAAACATTTGATGGTAGATCTTAATAAGCTTGGGTTGATGGCATACCAGTATACATATGCTTTGCATGCCAGTGAATTCTTATCAGGCTTCTCTTATAGTTCATGTAACAAAGTTCCCCCAAAGAATTTGCTAATGATTTAACAATGTTGTTGAAATCACCAGGTTACTTTTCAGTCTAGTTAGACTGGCAAACTTTCTATGAAGCATTTTAAATCCACATTATCTGTTCCATTCCAACAATGTGGGTTCCTAAAAAACTGTTTAGCTTGTCTTTTGTTATCCTGTTTTTTGATATCCTGTTTTAACTTTGCTTCCAAAGTTGGAGTATATTTACTAGATATTCTAAGGAGGCAATTATGACTATGGAAAATTAGCTGATTAGCAGGTATCTAAGGTGAATTTTGATATTTTTTCTTCAGTTAGTACTGTGTCTGGATGGTCGAACAGATAAATGTTAACAGTATTCATTTTTCCAAATGTTATAACTAAGTTTTTGACTTGAAAGCTATTGAAAAAACATTGTATCGTTTTGTGGGCTGTAGAAGAGTATTTTTTGTACATGAGCAAAAGGCAGTAATATAAAAATGACAAAACTCAGCTTTTCATGGAAAATGTATTGATTGTAAAAAAATTTCATCACTTTCAACCAATACAAAACAGAAATATGGTGATTTTTTTTTTTCCAAATCTAAAAATTTCTTAGCCAAATCCTATGAATAAGTCAGCAACTATGAGTTCCAGGCTGGAACTTTGGGAAGGGCATCAATTCTGGTTGGTCACTTGGATATTATAAAAGTGGCCAGCGTGTCCTAGAGAGGCTCATTCATATGTAGCATCTGGCTCGACATTTGCTTCATTATATTAGCATTCTTTCTGTTACAACCTGGTATTAATTTCCTGCTGCTACTTTCTATTTAAGCTTAGATGATTTTTGGGGTTGGGATATTTTATCTGCTGTCTTCCTTCCCTCCTCACAAACCCCTAACCCAGATGTCTAAGACTTTTATTTTATTGAATATAAAAAAGCTCATTTACTTTTTCTTTAAAAGGAGCTTTGGGAGAAAAAAAAGTACCAAAAATAAAAAGAAAATATAACCTTATACAAACTTATAAAAAGTCTTTCATTTTAGATAACTACAAAAATCGTCTTTACAAAGAAACACTAAATGTTAGCCCACATTCTAAGCAATAGAATAATTCACTGTCCTATTATAATAGGTTAGAGATAGTTCTTCATTTAGTTTTTAAACAATGCCTGGACAACAGACCTTTCCATAGATTCCAATCACTGAATGACTTGATAGGTTAGGGGGTCAGGGGTGCATCTCATCTCATCGTGTTTGTAGTCTGAGAAAACAAGTCATAAAAGTTAGCTTGGTTAATTTTTTGTAACTGATAACTATTATTGAAGGCAGAGTTTATCATGGGGAGGAGAGGAAAATCATGATAGATAGAAAACAAACATTAAACTCACATAGCACAGAAGCAAGCAAAACCAAACATTGGTCATAACATCATGAAACAGCCCTGAGGAAGGATGAATTTACTTTGCTTTGTAAAAGGTCAAATCATCCTATTTATGATAGTATATCCTTTGCTAATTTTCTTTAAAATCTCACGCTAAAATCCTCCCTATATTTTTCCTTTTAATTAGTAATATTTAAGTGAAACCTATTGTTTGGATAGAAAAGTTACTGAAGTTTTCAATTATATTTGGCTTATGCTAAACATCAAAACCTATGTGGAGGGCACACAGTCTTTACTAATACCAAAACCCGAATGTCTCATAACTGAGATTTGTTCTGGAGATTTTATTCTCATACTAACCACAGATATTTTACAGACCAAACAAGAACTTCATCTGTTTATTGTTGTTTACCATAAACTTGGCTTTTGTCTAAAGTGCCTGAGTAATTGCAAAGAATATTACAAGGAAAAAGACCTTAACCTACATGAACAATGGCCAAAAAATGTTCTTGTGTGCTTTGGCTATCTGAACAAAGAAAGATGCTTTGATTTTGAAATGTCATTAATCTTTTTCCTCAATAAAAATTTGCTATTATAGTGCTAAATAGAAGGAACAAGTGTTATACTTAAATTTCTATCTAAATGCCATTGATGCAATTTTAATAACTATAGCCTTCCAGTGATGAAATATTTTTTCCTCCAGAATATCAAGATTTAGTAGAGAAACTAGAATCTGACTTCACAGCTTATTATTATATAACTTTGGTGAATAAAGTGACCATTTTCCGCCTCAATTTGCTCATTTTTGAACAAGGGACCAATACTAATATGAAATAAATAATACGAAATCTATATTTATTGATTACTTTTTAAATTGATTATATATTAGGTTCTTTATTGAATTTTCACAACAATACTGCATTATGAAGTCAATATATTACAGATGAGGAAACTAGGGCAGAGAAAGTAAAATAACTGTCTCAGGTCACAAAATAAACGGCAAAGCCAGGATTTGAACCTAGAAATATTACTTTGGTACTTCTTAACTATTTCAATACTTCTTAATTATTTAGCCACTCTACATTACAGTTGTTTTAAGTATGAATTAAAGATTAAGATAGACACTCCCATAAATAATAGATACTTCATATTTATATATTGGGTTCAGTAAAATCTATCAGCTTCCATAATTCCCTTTGGCCCTGTGGACTTACATTAAAAATAATTACACATTATATAATATTAATCCTGGTGAATTTTAAAGATGTGTAAACACAATTTAGTCCTTTTCAGTTAAAATGAAATCAAGTTCATTTTCTTCTGGCATAATTTATTTTAGGCTTTCAGATTCTGGACCGAAATCAATATATGTAGAAATAGTAAACAGAAAAAAGAAAGGGATATTGTACAAGAATCTATAAATTTAGCAAATTTAAATCCAGTGAATTTTCCATAAGGGATATTAACATTAAGTTAATGTCAGTCTTCCTTGGGTTAATATAAAACCAAATTGATGTCAACAGTAGGCAGGCATGGTGGTCAATTAAGTGCCAGATAATAAGAGGTTGATTTAATTGCTTTCTATTGGGTACCATATGGATGTATGATTTTTGAATTCTCTGACATGGATACTTCTTAATATTTTGCACTTTTATAGTTACCTTTGTAGGAATACTAATATAGTTCACCTCAAATTGTTAAACGTCCTCTAACACAAAATTGTTTTTGGAAGAAATTGCTTGATATATATGGATCTTGGTGTTAAATTCCTAACATG
The DNA here is from genome assembly GCF_008728515.1 of Papio anubis. Taxonomy (NCBI): domain Eukaryota; kingdom Metazoa; phylum Chordata; class Mammalia; order Primates; family Cercopithecidae; genus Papio; species Papio anubis. The sequence continues at coordinate 77,337,600 of NC_044978.1, forward strand.
AGCTCATTATAAATACAACATTTCTAATTAATGTGCTCAATCAGTTTTAGATTTTTCCACATAGTGATTTTTAGAGAAAGCTAACTAGTGTTACATTCTTCCAATAAATAACTCAAAGTATAATTTCCTAATATAAAACATCACCCCAAATACATTCTGTTTCATGCTGTCTGCGTTTTGCTGCCAAACATGGATGTGTATTTTTTTCTGACATATATGGATAATAAATTATAGTAGGGATAAGGAATTGTACTCTATACTATATGTTTAGGGATACACTTTATTCAAATTATGAAGTAGGTAAATTATTTATTTGCTCATTTGTTTAAAATAGTCCTAAAGAGACACTGTGTTTTACCTTCACCTACCTTTTCTCATGGCTGACCTACCCACACTTGTTTCCAATGTTCTTGGGACTCATAGAACTTCATTAATACTTTTGAAAGATTTTGCATGTGTGTGTGATGAAATATGTATAATAACATAAAATTTACAATTTTAGGTTTACAATTTAGTGGCATTAAGTATACAGTAGTTTCCCCTTATCCTTAGGGGATATGTTCCAAAAACCTCAGTGTATGCCAGAAACTTCAGATAGCACCAAACCCTAGATACTGTATGATATGCACAAATTTATTTTTCCTTCCTCACAATTTTATGGATAGAAGATTCATTCTTACCATAGATCTTAGCAACGTTAGCATAGGATTTATTTTTTTCTTATTAAGTCAAGAACTTTCACCTTTTCACTGAAAGGGGGTGCTTCATAGCTTTTCTTTGGCACGTCTGAGTTTCCAACATCACTACTATCATGCTTTGGGGACGTTATTAAGTAAAATAAGGGTTACTGGAACATAAGGACTGTGATACTGTGACAGTGGATCTGATGACCTAGATAACTGCTAAGTGACTCATGGACAGGTAGCATCTATAGCCTGGATATGCTGGAAAAAGGAATGGTTCATATCCCAGGCAGGACAGACTGGGAAGACACAGCCTTCATTAGGTCATTCAGAATGGTGTGCGATTTAAAACTTAGGAATTGTTTGTTTCTGGAGTTTCTCATTTAGTAGTTTTGGACTGATGTTGACAGGTAATTGAAACCATGGGTAATTAAAACTGCAGAAAGCAAAACTGAAGATAGATGGGAACTAGAGTATTTACATTGTTGTGTAACCATCACCTCTATTTCTAAAACTTACTGGTTAGCCCAAAAAGAAACTCTGTACCCATTAAACAACAACCCTTACTTGCTTTCCCGCAGACCTCAGTAACCTTTATTCTACTTTCCGTGTCTATGGGTTTGTTTATTCTTGGTACCTCATTAAGTAGAATCACAATATTTGCCCTTTTGTGTGTGCTTATTTCACTTGCATAATGTTTCCAAGGTTCATCCATATCATAGCATGTATCAGAATTTCATTCTTTTTCAAGGCTGATAATATTTTATTGCATATTTATAACACATTTTGTTTATGCACTCATCTGTTGATGGAGATTTAGTTTGTTTTCACCTCAGGCTACTGTGAATAATTCTGCTATGAACATTGGTGTAAAAGTTTCTGTTTGAGTCCTTGCTTTCAGTTCTTTTGGGTATATTCCTAGGAGTGGAATTGCTAGATCTTTTTTTTTTTTTTCTTTTTTTTGGTAATTCTATACTTGACTTTTTGAAGAATCACTAAAATGTTTTCCACAGCAGCTTCACTATTTTACATTCAGCAATTCACCAGTAATGCACGAGGGTTCCAATTTCTCCGTTTCCTCACCAACACTTTTGATATTTGGTATGAAGTGGTATCTCATTGTGTGTGTGTGTGTGTGTGTGTGTGTGTGTTTTGTTTTTTAGACAAAGTCTCATGCTGTTGCCCAGGCTGGAGTGCAGTGGCGTGATCTTGGCTCACTGCAACTTCCATTTCCAGGTTCAAGAAATTCTCCCGCGTGGTTGGGATTACAGACGCCTATCACCATGCCTGGCTATTTTTTGTGTGCGTGTTTTTAGTAGAGACACAATTTCACCATTTTGGTCAGGCTGGTCTCAAACTCCTTACCTCAAGAGATCCACCTGCCTCAGCCCCGCAAAGTGCTGGGATTACTGACATGAGCCACTGTGCCCGGCCTCGTTGTGGTTTTGATTTGCAATTCCTAATGACTGGTGATGTTGCCTATGAAGACTTTAAGTGCTTTCAACAAGCTATAATAAATTTTCCAAGTTCCATACTGATATTCACCTGTTACAGCTTCACAAATCATTGAAAACCAAAACTTATTTCTTAAAACTTCCATCAAAGCAGAAAGGACGTGACTATATAGGAGACAATACAATGTGGCATAAAAATCTGATTTATAAATAAGCAGAAACTGTACTCAAAATCTTTTCCCGCACTAGTAAGCAGTAAGATTTTGGGCAAATTGTCCTAAATTGGGAAGTATTTACTGCTTATGGGATAGTATGAGGCTACATTGAGCTATGCACCTATATTTGTTCACTACTGCATCTCCAGCACACATAATAGTGCCTGAGGTATAGTAGGTACTTAATAAGTATTTGCTAAATGAATGAATAATGCTTATAATATTACTCAAATAATTATAGCTGTTCTCATTACTAGATAAGCAGAGACATGAGCCCTTCTATTTAAACAAATTTAAATAACAGAGCTCAATTTGTACATTTTTAAATAATTTAAAAAATATGAATATAAGCATAACATACTTATGGTTACATGTATTTACACATACTATCAAAATATATTTTCGATAAGTATATAGCTCATAAAAATGTGAAATTTACAATACAATATTAAATTTCAAAACTTTTCACATAGACAAATTCTGAATAGTCAGAAAAACAAACAAACAAAAACTGTATAGTTCAATTGGCCAGGTGCGGTGGCTCCCAAAGTGCTGGAATTCCAGCACTTTGGGAAACCAAGGCAGGCAGATCACTTGAAGTCAGGAGTTCGTGACCAGCCTGGCCAACATGGTGAAACCCCATTTTCATAAAAATACAAAAAGTAGCTGGGCATGGTGGCGGGCGCCTGTAATCCCAGCTACTCACAAGGCTGAGGCAGAAGAATCACTTGAACCCAGGAGGTGGAGGTTGCAGTGAGCCAGGATAGTGCCACTGCACTCCAGCCTGGACAACAGAGCGAGACTCTGTCTCAAAACAAAACAAAGCACACCCCAACACTGTACAGCTTACTTCCATTCATACTGCTTTGATTGTAAAATGATTTAAGATCTTTCCTAAGTGAGAATTCAATTGTTGTCCAATAATCTAGGCAATGTATTCTCAAATAAGAGTCACTATAAATGTTTTGGACATTTCTAACTGAATAGATTGGGGTATTACCATCTCAATATGTGCTATTTATTGAGTTGTTTAAATTTCTGCACATGCAATATGTGGAGACAAGCTGGATCCCTGTCTTTCCCCTTGGTTTTTCAGGTATTTTTTTTTAGCAGTCCGTTTGTGTTGTACCTCTGCTTGATTTTTGCAATTCCTCCTCTCTTAAAGTCACTCAGAGAGGATATCTTTGCACTGTATCATGAAAAAAGAGGTAAACTGACCAGTATACTTCAGATAATTCAACTTCCTTGTGCTATTTTTTGTTTGTTTAAACAAGATAAAACAGAAACACAGCTACACACTCATTTCTTTTTCAGACAGGTCAAACAATTAGCTGCCATGCAGTTATTTTACACAATCTTAGGAAAATCATCTTTAAAAGTCCCTGCTTAAAGAACAACAAAAAATCTCTCGATAGGTTCCCTGATATAGAATTATTAGCAGAATAATCTTTCATCTCAGATGGATTCCAAATGGCACCTTTTAATGAAATGCTAATTTCTTCAAAGCGATGATCTCTTCTTGGGAAATGTTCACACTCACTGCCTAACAAGGGTTTTCATTTTTGTTCTAATTTTATTTGCAAAATTACCACTCTCAGCATGTTCTCCTCTCTGCCTCTCTAGATGGCAGCATTTGCCTTGTGGACTCTCCTCCATTCTTTGCTTTTCTGGACCACCTTCTTCATGGAGGCACTGCCCGTAGGGAATAAAATGCTGACTGATGCCTACCAGACTAACTAAATCAATGACTGCATGGCTTGTTGGTTAGAGTTGAGGCTATTATCATGTGGATCCTATTTATCTCTCTTCAGCAAAAAAATTTGTACTTCACCAAAATCAGTTAATGGAACTTAAAGATAAGGGAAGCAGTCCAAATGAGCAAATCCCAACTCTGAGAGCTTTACCCTCCCAGACCCCCATCACCAATATGTTCACATGGGGCACTGGCATTCTTCTATCTTAGAAAAATCTTACTTGAGATTTTTACCAACCTGGCTGAAATCCCAAAGCTCAAGAAACATTAAAAACAATCTTTGTTTTCTAGCCAAAGTCATTTGTGAAAACCCATATCCACTTGATACCTGGAAATAGAAATAAAAACTCCCAACCTTTTGAGGTTTGCACATCCCTAGATAGATTGGTGGCAGGAAATGTGGTTACAGAGCATAGGACTTAGAAGGAGCTGAAATATGCCCCCATCAGGGCCACTTTCCACAGGCATCTGACCTGAGCTGCTACACAGGACTCTGCACTCAGCTCTAGTGCTTGGTTTAATGCTCCGTTGTAACTGTCTTGAAATTCTTAATAACTTTTGAATAAGAGGCTCTTATTTTTATTTAGCTTTGGGTCCCATAAATTAGCCATTCTTGCTACATTTTTACTAAGGGCAAGTATCTCAAATAGACAATACCAACATAAAGAATAACAGATCATTCCTTTTCAGTCAATGAAATGTGAAGTAGATCAAATGTGAAGTCGATCAAATGTATGATAATGTATGATAAGGTATAATACAAAACACTTTTGTAGGTTTCCTGAATATTTAAATTTTTCCAAAATTAGCAGCAGAATTTTCTAAATTGATGGCAATTGAGAAAAAATGATTTTCAAACGGATTTTTCAACATATTTGCTCCTGTGGTTCCAACTGGAATTCTGAAATCCAGTAGCACACATAAAGTAAGGAAGATGGAACTGAATGTATTTCATTTATGTTCTTCTGGATAAAGCATCTTGTAAATTGTTAGTATGGCTGGAAAAATGCCGTAAAGATATGCTGCTACTAGAAAAACAGACAACAATCAGTTTTTAACTGAGAGAGAGAGAGAGAGAGAGAGAGAAAGAGAAATAAATCAGGATGTTGAGACTATTTTTTTCCGTAAGTGTTTAAAGGAAAAAAAACCCCACGAATTTATGGCTACTCTGAAAAAAATGAATTTCATACTCTTTTTCATCTTGAAGTAGTAATGTGAGACAGAACATGTACTAACATTACCGCCTGAACAAAATAGTTGTCTAAACCATTTAAGAAACCTAAGGTTAGAGTTGCCAATTTAAATTTATGGCTGCATGAATTCAGCTTACTTAATTGACATCTAATTAAACATATCTTTTAATAGTGGTTGACTTTTTGGATGTTAAATAAGTAAAGAGCATGCGAGCAACCCAGTAACCCCCATCAATCAAGGGAGAACGCAAATAATGTCCAGCTTCCTGTTTATCCCATCACTACCTTCCTAGATGCTGGGGCGTAAGTCAGAATGGTCCTAGAAAGTTCTGTGGTGATCTCTAGCACAAGAACTTCATGACAATTAGAACAGAGGAAGGAAAGAATAAAGGAAGGAAAGAAGAAACGAGGGAAGGAAAGATGGAAGGAAGGAAAGGTAAAAGGAAATTTGCTGTATATACATAAACTGTGGAATTGGGAGTAAGGAAAAATTAAACTGACAATGTTATAGAAAAGGTTTTTAAATTTTACTCTTAATTTCTAGAGCTGCACATGGTCTCCTTCAAACTTGCAGACTGTGTTTAAATATAGTGGGAAGCTCCATACATAAAAAGATTGCTAAGTGTTGGGGGGCTGGGAAGGTTTAAGACTCATATAGTCCTCCTCTGATCTTAAACCTAGAGACAAACCACAGTCCCCTGAGTCAGAGGCAAGAGTACAATCTTCTCATTTTATATTATTGCATGTCTTTGGCTCTGTTTTCAAAGGTAAAAATTTTCATTCAGCAAGTCAGTGATAAACCCTGAACTTACACTTAAAAATAAGAAGCAAAATTAGTGCTTTCTCACATATGGTAAGGTCATATACTATTTACTCAGTGAAAAAAAAAATATTATATCCTAAGGCTTTTAAATGCTCTCAAAATATGGCGGAACTATAAAATTAGGAGTTTGTGAAGAAAATGCCAAACGAAGAATATAGTATTTTATGCTAAATAAACAACAAAAAAGATACTTTCCTAAGAGTCTTTCCTGACTGCATGGTTTGGATAGAGGTAAGACAGTGGTATGAGTCACTGTCAGTGTCAAAATAACTCAAGGAGATAAACAAAAGTTATCTAAACAAACAAGTTATAATTCCCTTCCATGAAGACATTTTAAGGAACTGTCACTTTTTTTTCCCCAAGGTGATAGAACATCAAGCAATACATAAACACTGAAATAAATTGTGTTTCTAGATATATGTGATATATTCTAGATATATGTGAAAAGGAAAGGCATCTTAGTGTAACTGAGCACATATGCATCACACATAGTTTCCTTCTGAGTTGTAACACTGTTCCCCCGTCCCCAGTTGGGAAGATACATCTGTTTCTCCTCCCTCATTTGATATGACACAGTAAAATCCCAGCTTTGGAAACACTTGCCTGGAACATAATGATTACTTTAGTTATCAGCACATAAATTTAACTCGTGTCCTTGCTGGGCAGGTCTTAGCTATGAGGTAACTCAACCTATGGCATCATCGCTCTGTGCACCTCTTCACCAGAGGACTCTGTAACCTGTGTCTCCAACACTGTCAAGACTGATGTCAGCTGTTTCCCAGTTCCACATGGTGGGCAAATGAACACTATTTGAAGGAAAACAGAAATGCCTGTGGAAGGTTTGTAGTATTTATGTATGTTACAATTGTGAACACTAGGCTTCAAACTGAAAGTTAAGTTACAAAACGTGATGCTGGGAAAACTCTACTGGAACTAGGAAGCTATCTCTCTGCCAAATTTTCTCTGTGGACTCCTCCTCTCCCCTCCCCTCCTGAGGTTTCTTTTCCTTAGGTACTTGTCTTTCATTTTGAAAAGGTTTTACACATTAACGACCCTTTCTCTTTAATAGACTGTAACATGTTCGTAATCATATTTTTTAAATTCTTATTTTAGAACATTACCAGCCTTGACAACAGAGTGTGAGCACAAGTTATCTGAGAATAAATTTTCTTGTTTTAAGGTACTGTTTTTTTGGTTGGTGTGCGGGAAAAGGAAAGTTTTTGCTTGTTTTCCTGAATTAACTAGGAAGGACTAAATTAACAAGCTACCTTGACACATAAAAAGCTTCCTATGTAACAATGCCATTGAGCATATGTGTTTAATTGCATTTCACATATCGTGTTTTAGACTTCCTGCAGGGCCAGCTCTGTGGGCATGACACACATGTAATACCACAGAACTCCATCCTCAGTGGGGCCTCATGTTGCCCTGGGCCCCACATATTATGTAGCTGGTCTTGACTTCCAGTAATAATTTCTTTCAGATTCTAGGCCTTTAGGTACATTGTGACTACTAGAGAAGGCTGGTTTATATTCATGAGAACACAGTGGGTATTCAATAAACTGTTGGTTTAGACAGAGCCCTGATTGTGAAAGAAGAATATAAGTATCAGATGGTTGTATAAGATTGTTAAAGAATAATTACGTAAAGTTTTCCATTGACATTCATTGTGAAAACAAAGGTTTGTTCTTATGCTTCATTGTGCCAGTGGACAGAGTTGATGTTTTTTGTTGACAAGAGTTTCAATTAAGGAGCTTGCCTTATTCTTCATGGATACTCTAGGCAAGGCAGAAAAATCATTGAGGAAAGAACAAACGATCTAGTTGACAGGGTGCTGTGACCCCTAGCTAGAATGTCTCAGTACTTAAATAGAAAGTTACTAATGTAGGGATTATGGAAAAGTAGAACTTGCTTTACATTGTAAAGGGTTGCTGATGCTCACCAAACTTCTCCAGAAGCCCCTTGAGCAGATGGGAAAGCTGGGTGGGCATCGGCTGGAGCCATGGCATTTCATCATGCAGTTGGTGTGGACTAGTTATTTGCTCTTTGATAAAATATGGTATTATTTAAAACAAAAAAAAGGTAGGCTTTTCAAGGAAGTTAAGAGGATGTGTTTACATAATTAAAATTATGACTTCCTCCTTCTGTTTGGAAAAGTTATGTTTATTATAATAATTGGCTAGTCTGTGATCTTGGTCTAAAATTCTTCAACATACAGCTTCTGGACTCCTACAATTAACTTTCTGTGATATCTTCCAAATTACTGGGTGCTTTCATGGCCTGTGGTCCCGTGAGTGAAGATTATAAAGTCTTTTAGAACAACAGAGATCATATTTAAGCCCTGGTCATAGGCACAAGTGATGGATTTAATCTCTGACTACAATGAAGCCAGGCATTTTGACATTTCATTGTCGTAGCAGGAGTGTTTGGCTTTGTGTTCTGCAGACTGGCACTGTGCCATTACTTTATATCCTCCTGAAATAGCACATCTTATACCTGTGCCTCCTTCCACTGCTCTTGCACTAGTTCAAGGCTGAGAAGAAGTGGCCCCGTGCCAGCTCTAATTAAGCAATAAGACACTCCAGGCAGTACATTTCTGGGGATTACTGCATGCCTGCCTTAAGTGCATCACTACTCAAGAAGGGCAATCATCCTTTAGAAAATGCATTCTCTGAAGTGACTTATTGCTATTTGGAAGGGGAACTTTTATAAACTAGAAAGAAGAGAGGAGGATATGTATTTCTCATGCACTGGATGGTATTCTCTGTGTGTGGCTTATTTCTTTGGAAGAGGGAAGAAATATTCTTTCTAGAACAACACAGTCAGCATTAAACACTCCATTCAGGGTCAGTCTGGCCACAAACACATATTTGTCCTATTATTTTTTCACTGTTGAACTGTATATCCAATGGATATAACTTTAAATCTGAGGTATTTTTTCCCTGTAGTATGTGTTTCCTCACCAGATAAACCTTAAGATAACAGTAAAATTCTTTTGTTGCTTTAAGTTTAAAAAAGAGTTACAAAATGAATCCTGATGAACTTAAGACAGTAATTTACTTTTGTTTTCATGTGTCTAAGAGGCACACAGTATTGAGTATGGCTTATGAAGCCAATCTCTCAAGCCCGACTGCTGGGTTTGAATGCTAACCCTGACACTTTTTATCTGTATGACCCTGAGAAAGTTATTTTAATTCTCCGTTCCTCATTCTTCTTATCTGTAAAATATATATACTAAGTATACCTACTGTATGGGTTGTTTTATGGATTAAATGCGATGACATATATAAAGTACTTAATTTTGTCTGGTACATAAAGCAAAAATATATTTTCATTTTAAGAATAATGATTATTATATTTTAATGTATCAGTAATCCTGAAAAGATGATTAGCAGGGAATTAGAATTACTCTAATTTACTTTTAACTGAATAAACTGGAAAAATTGATATCTCTAGGTTTTAATCTCTATATCTATAAAATGGCCAGTACCCTAGGCATGCTCTGGTGGCCTCCAGTGATCCCTGGCTCTTGGTATTCACACCCTGTATAATCTTTTCCCCCTGGATGAGGGCTACACTGAGATGTTACATCTGAGATTAGATAGTAAAAGGGGGTGGCTTCTGTCTTAAAGCCCTTTTTAGCTGTCTTTCTTTGTCTCTCTCAGCTCACCAGCTACAAAGTCACAAGGACACTCAGTAAATGTGTACAGTGGGCATGCAGTAAGAACGTAGACCTACCAGTAATGACACAAATGAACCTGAAAGCAGATCCCCAGCCCTGGAAAGCCTTGAGATAAGTGCAGAGTTAGCCAACAGTCTGACTGGAGTCCCATGAGAGATGTGACAAGAGATGTAGAAACAGGTGCACAGCTAAGCTGTACCCAGATTTACCAACAAAGAGACTGAGATAATAAACCTTGTTGTCATTAGGCACTAAGTTTGGGGTCATTTGTTACGCAGCAAAAAGTCACACACAGTTGATAACATGTGGAAGATGGCAGAAAACACAAAATGCTTGCCAAATTGAGGCATTGATATTGTTAACAGCTATCTTCAAGAAACTAATTGGAACAAAAGACAATTAAACTTTAATATTATTACCTTTATTATTTGCTTCATTTGTATTTGTATCATTCGCTTATTTTTTTGAAAAACTAGAAATCACCTATGTGCCAGGCATCATTACAGGGCTGGTAATTTAGCAGCACACAAAATATACATCTTTTGAAGCTTGCATGTTCATAAATGTCTTAAAATATAATATATTAGATATTGCTAAGTACTCATGATCAAAATTAAACAAGGAAGGAGGACAGAGAGTGCTTGCATTTCAAAAACAGTTTTTAAACCTTGGCTAAGAAAACTTCATGAGAAGATAATATATAGGTCAAAGTCTAAAAACGCAGAAGCAGTCCATGAGGGTATTGAGAAAAGAATGTTCCAAGCAAAGGCAATAAGCAAGCAAGGTCAAAGTGCTAAGGCACTGAGGTCAGAGCTTTCCTGGTCCTTTAGGAGCAACTAGAGGTGATGTTAAGGGGTACAGGGAGGGGGAATCAGTGCAGTTTTCTGTAGGCCATTTAAGAATGTAGGCTTAACACTTGAATGAGATGGGAAATCACAGAGTAATCCAAGTAGGCAGTGGCATGATTCGATTCCAGTTTTAGAAGATCTTAGGCTGTTCTTGAAAGTCTAGATTAGGCTTGGGCATGGGAGACGGAGAGGCAATATAGTAGTGAAGACCAGATACTAGTTAGCTTAAGTAAAATAGTAAAATATGACTTAACTGTGGTAATTGAAAAAAGATAATATTCCTTTCATTTCTAAATATTATTTTAACCTTGTTAAATTTTCATGGGAAAGGCAACACAAGTATTAAAATAGAAGTAAAACGTATTGTTTTATTCATGACATTTGATAAGACCTAGTCTTAAGACTAAAATTACAAATGTACATCTAAATCCAAAATGATTCAGCTACATATATGTATATATAATATATAAAATTACATGTACATGTATACATACATGCATAGCTTCAGAAAGTGCGTATGTGTATATATGTGAATATGTGTACATACAAACACATGAGAGAGACAGCATGAGCATGTAAATATGACAAAATGTTGGCAACTAGCAAAACCAGATGAAGATGTTGTATGGCTGTTTATTTACTATTTTTGTCAATTTTCTGTAGGTTTGTCATTGTTAAAAATAAAATGATAGGCGAAAACATGCATCAGAATTGTGTATTAATTCAAAATTGATTTTGTACTTGACATATAAATACACTATGATAAAAATAAAAAATAAATGGGACTTAAGATTCTCACTCAGGCCGGGCGCGGTGGCTCACGCCTGTAATCCCAGCACTTTGGGAGGCCGAGGCGGGCGGATCACAAGGTCAGGAGATCGAGACCATGGTGAAACCCCGTCTCTATTAAAAATACAAAAAAAAAAAATTAGCCGGGCGTGGTGGCGGGCGCCTGTAGTCCCAGCTACTCGGGAGGCTGAGGCAGGAGAATGGCGTGAACCCGGGAGGCGGAGCTTGCAGTGAGCCGAGATTGCGCCACTGCACTCCAGCCTGGGGCACAGAGCGAGACTCTGTCTCAAAAAAAAAAAAAAAAAAAAAGATTCTCACTCAAGTATTTACACACTAATTGTGACTAATCTTAAACACTATAAAGTTACATCAAATCACAGATGCTTGAGGCTTTGGCCATTTTCTAGATGATTATAACTTAACACTGATGAACCCTTGCAGCAAACCTCATTTAAATGTTAAAACAATTAATTTCAGAACACTTGCTAAAGGGAAGTTGGTAGATTTAACAGAGTATGGTAGCTGCAGAGAAGTTGACTCACTTGCCTAATATATACACTCTTAGAAAAGTGATTCCATACATGTGTGTCACATAAGATACGCCAATTGTCCCAGAAACACATAGCCAACTAAACAATTGATGTGGACAATAATGCTTTCAAAGTTTTATGAATGAAATTGTTATTGATCTGCTACCATTAGTTGTATAGTTCAATCTATACTTGCCTTGGTCTATCAAGTGTGGAGCGGCTCTGCACCCCCTTTCCACCTCATAGCACCATTGCCACTGGCATGGACTGTGAATGAAGGCTATCAGCCCTGTGCCTGCATGCACCCTATCCCTGGTGTCGATATTGCCAGCAGCCCTGCCCCTCACCCTGCCCCCAACCCCGTGCTGCCACCACTGCTGCTGCAAATGCCAGCATGGAGGCCAGCATTTCCACACCTGCCAGTATCCCAACCCAGTTGATGGGCATGCACCCTGCCATGCTGCTGCTGCTGCTGGCATGTGTGAACGAGCATGGATCCTGCTGCTACCACCCAACAAACTGCTTTGACTGGCACCACCTATCAAAGTGTTGTAGACTACAGTCTGGGAATCCCTTGGTCCCTCCAGCACAGCAGAATCCTAACATTAAGGGGCCAGAGAACAAAGCTGGGGGCCCATTAATAGCCCCCAAGAGTCAGAGTGTGCAGCCCAGGACTGCTGAGCTGAGCTTTGCCCCCCTAAACTCTTCCAGAAACAAAGCTAGTTTACTGAACCTTTATACCACAATCAAACCCCCCAAGGACATCAAAGAAGATGAAAGAAAAAAACACATCTAAAGGACAGCAAGCTCAAAGACTAAAGGAATATTAGCCCCCAAAGGTGAGAGAGAACCAGTGCAAGAACTCTGGCAGCTCAAAAACCCAGAATGACTTCTATTTGTTTATTTATTTAAATAGAGATGACATCTCACTCTGTTGCCTAGGCTGGTCTCAGACTACTGAGCTCAAGCGATCCTCCTGCCTCGGCCTCCCAAAGTGCTAGGATTATAGGTGTCAGCCACTGTACCCAGCCCCGAGTGACTTCTTCTGCAATGGTTGCTAACCACAATGAAATGGTTGAAATGACAGAACAGAATTCTGATTATGGGTGGAAATGAAGATCATCAAGATTCAGGAGAAAGTTGAAATCCAATCTAAGGATTCAAAGAAATAAAATGATACAGGAGTTGAAAGATGACCATTTTAAGAAGGAAAAAAATTGATCTAATAAAGCTGAAAACTTAATTCAAGAATTTCAGAATACAATTCCAAATGTTAACGGCAAAATCAGCCAAGCTGTGGAATCTCAGAACTTGAAGACTGGTTATCTGAAATAAGTCAGACAAAAATAAAGAAAAAACAATGAAGAAGAATAAAACCTCTGAGAAATATGTGATTATGTAAAGGGACCAAATCTATGACACATTGGGATCCCTGAAAGAGAGGCAGAGGAAGTGAGAAGGTTGGAAAACTTATTTCAGAATATCATCCATGAAAACTTCCCCAACTGTGCCAGAGAGGACAACATTCAAATTCAGGAAATGCACAGAAGCCCTGTGAAATACTACACGAGAAGACCATCCCGAAGACATATAGTCACCGAATTCTCCAAGATTAAAATGAAAGAGAAAAATGAAAAAGGCAGCTCTAGAGAAAGGGTAGGTCACCCACAAAGGGTACATCATCAGGCTAACAGTGGACCTTTCAGCAAAAACCTTACAAGCCAGAAAAAATTGGGGGCCTATATTGAGTATTCTTAAAGAAATGAATTAATAACCAAGAATTTTATATGCAGACAAACCAAGCTTCATAAGTGCAGGAGGAATAATATCCTTTTCAGATGAGAAAATGCTAAGGGAATTCATGACAACCAGACATGTCTTAGAAGATTTCCTGAAGGGAATTCCAAATATGAAAGGAAAGGCTGTTACCAGACACTATAAAAACACACTTAAGTACATAGAACAGTGACACTATAAAGAAACCATACAAACAAGTCTGTATAATAATCAGCTAACAACACAGTGACAGGATCAAATTTGCACATATCAATACTAACCTTGAGTGTAAATGGGTTAAATGCCTCAATCAAAAGGCACAGAGTGGCAAATTGGATAAAGAAGCAAGATCTACTTGTATGTTGTCTTCAAGAGTTCAATCTCACATGCAATGACAGCCATAGGCTCAAAGTAAAGGGATGGAGAAAAATCTACCAAGCAAACAGAAATTAGAAAAATTAGAGATTTATAATCTAATTTTAGACAAAACAGACTTTAACAAACATCAAAAAAGATAAAGAAGGGCATTACATAATGGTAAAGGGCTCAATTCAACAAGAAGACCTAACGATTCTAGATCTATATGCACCCAACACAGAAGCACCCAGATTCATAAAGCAAGTTCTTAGAGAGCCACAAAGAGACTTAGATAACCACACAATAATAGTGAGAGACTTCAACCCCCCTCTAGAGAGACCTCAATCCCCCTCTAACTATGTTAGACAGATCATCAAGGCAGAAAATTAACAGATATTCAGGACCTGAATATAACAATTGACCAAATGGACCTAATAGACATCTACAGAACTCTCCATTGCAAAACAACAGAATATACATCCTTCTCATCTGCAGTGGCATATGTTCTAAAATCAACTATACAATCAGATATAAAACAACCCTCAGCAAAGTAAAAAAATCCTGAAATCATACCAACCACGTTCTCAGACCACAGTGCAATAAAAATAGAAATCAATAGTAAGAAAATTGCTCAAAACCATATAATTACTGGAAATTAAAAATTGTTCCTGAAAGATTTTTGGATAAATAATAAGGCAGAAATAGAGAAATCCTTTAAAACTAATGAGAAAGAAGATACAATATGCCAGAATCTCTAGACACAGCTAAAGCAGTATTAAGAGGGAAGTTTATAGCACCAAACATCAACATTAAAAAGTTAGAAAGATCTCAAATTAGCAACCTATCATCAGAACTAGAGAAGCTAGTGAACCAAGAGCAAACTGATCCCAAAGCTAGCAGAAGACAAGAAATAACCAAAATCAGCTGACCTGAAGCAAATTGTGACACACAATACCAGACAAAAGATCAATAAATCCAGGAGTTGGTTCTCTCAAAGAATTAATAAGATCACCAGCTAGACTAATAAAGAGAGAAGATCCAAATAACAACAATCAGAAATGACAAAGGGGGGGGCATCACTACTCAACCCACAGAAATAATAATAAAACCTTTAGTGATTGCTATGAAACCTCTATGCACACAAACTAGAAAACCTAAAAGAAATGAATAAATTCCTGGAAACTATAACTCCCCAAGATTGAGCCAGGAAGAAATTGTATCCTTGAACAGACCAATAACAAGTTCTGAAATTGGTAGAATTTTTATTACCGATTCAATCAGAAAAAGCCCAGGACTAGACAAATTCACAGCTGAATTCTATCTGATGTAAAAGAGCTGGTATAATTCCTACAGAAATTATTCCAAGCAATTGAGAAGAAGGGTCTCCTTTTTAACTCATTGTATGAGGCCAGCATCATCCTGATACCAAAACCTGGCATAGATACAACAAAAGAAGAAAACTTTTGGCCAATATCCTTGATGAACATAGATGCAAAATTCCTCAACAAAATACTAGAAAACCGAATCCAGCAGCATCAAATAACTAATCCACCACAATCAAGTAGGCTTTGTCCCTGAGATGCAAGGTTGGTTTAATATATGCAAATCAGTAAATGTGATGCATCACATAATTAGAACTAAAAACAAAAACCACATGATTACCTCAATATATGCCAAAAAAAAAAAAGATTTTCGATAAAATTCAACATCCCTTCATATTAAAAAGCCTCAACAAAATAGGCACTGAAGCAACATACTTCAAAATAATAATATACATCTATGAAAAACCCACGGCTGACACCATATTGAATGGGAAAAAACTGGAAGCATTTTCCTTGAACAACTGGAACAAGGCAAGGATGCTCCCTCCCACCACTTCTGTTCAACACAGTACTAGAAGTCCTGGCCAGACAGTCAGGTAAGAGAAAGAAATGGCATCCAAATAGGAAGAGAACAAGTCAAATTACCCTGTTTGTAGATGTTATAATTCTATACCTAGAAAACCTTATAGTCTTTGCCCAAAGCCTCCAAGACCTGATACAAAACTTCAGCAAAATTTCAGGATATAAAATCAATATACAAAATTAGAAGCATCTTATACACCAGCAACAGTCAAGCAGAGAGCCAAATCAAGAGTGAAATCACATTCAAAATAGCCATGGAAAGAGTAAAATACCTAGAAATACAACTAACCAGTGAGGTGAAAGATCTCTACAGTAAGAATTACAAAACATTGCTCAAAGCAATCAGAGATAACATGCACAAATGGAAAAACATTCCATGCTCATGGATAGGAAGAATCAACATTGTTAAAATGGTCATAGAGCCCAAAGCAATCACAGAGTCAATACTATTCCTATCAAACTACCAATGGCATTCTTCACAGAATTAGGAAAAACTATTTTTAATAAAAATTCATATGGAACCAAAAAAGAGTCCAAATAGTCAAAGCAATTGGAGCAAAGCTAGAGGCATCATATTACCTGACTTCAAACTATACTATAAGGCAACAGTAACCAAAACAGCAAGGTACTAGTGTAACAACATAGACCAATAGAACAGGATAGAGAATCCAGACACAAAGTTGCAAGTCTACCATCATCTGATATTTGAGAAAGTCAACAAAACCAAGCAATAGGGAAAGGACTCCCTATTCAATAAATGGTGCTGGGATAACTGGCTAGCCATTTGCAGAAGATTAAGACTGGACCCCTTCCTTATACTATAAACAAAAACCTGAAACCGTAAAACCCTTGATGATAACCTAGGGAATACCATTCAGGACATAGGACCTGGCAAAGATTTTATGATGAAGATGCCAAAAACAATAATAATAGAAACAAAAATTGACAAATGGGACCTCATTTGCACAACAAATGAAACTATCAACAGAGTAAACAGAGCACCTACCAAATGGGAGAAAATATTCACAAACTATGCAGCCAACAAAGGCCTAATATCCAGAATCTATAAGTAGCTTATACAAATCCACAACCAAAAATTAACCCCATTAAAAAGTGGGAAAAGGATACGAACAGACATTTTTCAAAGCAAGACACATCTGTGGTCAACAAGCCTATGAAGAAATGCTCAAAATTACTGATCATTAGAGAAATGCAAATCAAAGCCACAATGAGATACCATCTCACATAGTCAGAATGGCTATTATTAGAAAGTCAAAAAAATAACAGATGCTGGTGATGCTGCAGAAAAAAAGAATGCTTATACACTGCTGGGAGCGGGGGGGAATGTAAATTAATTCAGCCATTGTGCAAAGCAGTTTGGCAATTTCTCAAAGAACTCAAAGCAGCAGTACGATTCAACCCAGTGATCCTATTACTTGGTATATACCCAAAGGAATATAAATCATGCTAACATAAAGACACATGCATGCATATGTTCATGGCAGCACTATTCACAATAGCAAGGACGTGCAATCAACCTAAATGCCCATCAGTGGTAGATGGATAAAGAAAATGTGGTACAAATACACTGTGGAATACTATGCAGCCATAAAAAAGAATGAGATCATGTCTTTTGCAGCAAGGTGGAGGGAAGTGGAGGCCATTATCCAAGTGAACTAACATAGGAACAGAAAGCCAAATACCACATGTTTGCACTTATAATTGGGAGCTAAATGTTTGGTACATTTGGACACAAAGAAGGTAACAACAGGCCCAGACATCAGGGTCTACCTGAGGGTGGAGAGAGCAAGAAGGATGACAATTAAAGAAGTACCTATTGAGTACTATGCTTAGTACTTGGGTGACAAAATCTGTTCACCAAACCCCCATGATACACAAATTAGCTGTATAACAAACCTGCATGTGTACCCCTGAACCTAAAGTAAAAAAAAGTTGCTGACTCATTTGTAAAAAATGTTGTTTTTTTTCAGTTTCATTTTAAAATAATCAAAGCAAGTAAAATAAATGGAAAGCAAAGGGACAAAACCATAAAAGTAGTTACTTTAGTTTGCACAAAAGAAAAAAAATCCAAACAAATTTAAAAAACATGTTTTGCTATAACCTAAAAGTTGCAGGAAAAACACTTTTGTTATTTTGTAGAACTGTACTTGTCTTATGGGACTTCTACCCACTCCCCCCAAAAAAATCATGTCACATTTGTAGAGTATATTCATTGTGAGAATAATTTTGGATTTAATTACCAAAATATTTTTGGAAATAGATATGTCTGAATAATAAAGCAATTCTGTAAAGTCTCTCCTTGTTCTATTTAAAAGACAGGTATGAATCATTATTTTATATGTATGTATACATTTAATGCATTTTTTAAAGTTCATGTATTAAGTAGCTGCACGTGTAACGATTTCAAGGGATAGCAAGGCACTCTCCATCTAAATCTCCTCTTACTGCCCGCCCCAAGCGTGTTCTCTATGCTCCGCAATAATACTACACAGTTTGTTTGCTTTTGTTGCTGATACTAGGTAATTTTTTTAAATCACCACCAGTATTCCTGTTTTACACAGCAAGAGAGCCATGGAGAAAAGAGATATATCTTGTCAAAAGACCTAATTCTTGTATAAAGAATTAGGACACATTAAGTTTTCTTTCATTAGTTATCGTGTATGAATCTGCTTGCTGGTGATAAGCTGTTAAGTAGGGTGGGAGAAATATGTGAGTGAGTGGTGACAATTTGGAACAACAAGGCCTTCATATTAGAAGAAATGTTAGTTATCGATCCAGAAGTTCCCAGATATAGGGTTTTCATGAAACAGTATACATATATGTATTTTATGGGAGAGGGTCCCTTATCTGCTTAGCTTTTTTTTTTTTTTCTTTTGGTCAGGTAGGATTTTATTGATGATTTGGGGAAGAAAACCCTTTATCTAGCATTTTCATAATTTCATAAAAGTAATGATTTTAACATGAAAAACAGACAATCCTAGACTGATCCTATAAAAGTATAATCTAAGAGAGAAATCCAAGGTTATAATTTTTAAAAACATTTTCGTGGGTACATAGTAGGTGTATATATTTATGGGTTACATGAGTTATTTTGATATAGGCATGCAATGCATAATAATCACATTTTGATGTGTCTTTGATTTTTGTAGCAGGGTAATCCTGGCCTTTTAGAATGAGTTTGGAAGTATTCCCTCCTCCTGTACTTTTTGTAATAGTTTGAATAGGATTGCTATTACTACTTCTATTAAATGTTGGTAGAACTCAGCAGCAAAGCTATTGAATCTCAGGCGCCTTTTTCTTGGAGACTTACTAGTATCACTTTGCTCTTGGTCTGTTCGGGCTTCGGATTTCTTCATGGTTCAATCTTGGTAGGTGGTATGTGTCTAGGTATTTGTTCATTTTCTCTGGATTTTCCAATTTATTGGCATATAGTTGCTCACAGTAGCCACTAATGATCCTTTGGATTTTTGTAGTATCAGTTGCAATGTCTCCTTTTTCATCTCTGATTTTACTTATTTGGGACATCTCTCTTCTTAGTTTGGCTACAGGTTTGTCAATTTTATCTTTTTTGAAAAACAACTTTGCATCTTATTGTTATTTTGTATTGTTTTCTTCATTTCAATTACATTGATTTATGCTCTGATCTTTTTTATTCTACTAATTTTGGGTTTTGTTTGCTTTTGCTTTTCTAATTCTTTAAGATGCATTATTAGGCTATTTTTAAAAATGTTTTTCTTTTTTTGATGTATGTGCTTATTCCTATAAATTTCACTCTTCATACTGCAAATTGAAGTGTGTTTTTCTTAATATTTATTGTGAGAAGAATATGCTGTAGGCAGTGGAAAAATAAATAATTGTTTGGCATGTTTCTAGCATGGCTACCTCAACTTCATAACTGTAATGTTGACATTCAGGATTGTGAATTTTACCTCCAAATGTAGTCAACGATCCTCTTCTTAGAGGTGTCTAATACTGACATCTCTTGTTATTTTTTCTTCACATGAAGGATTTGATTTTAATCTGTTAATGAATTCAGAGGGCTAATCACAAGAAAATATTCTTGGGTCCATTTACCTATCATTTTCCACTAACAAAGAATGCCAGAAAACCAGTATTTAAAGATAAGAGCTAAAATTTTGAGATGTAATCATCTCAAACATTGTCTGTGAAATCTTTATAATTAGCATAACCTTTGGAGAATGTCATTGGATATTGATGAAACAGGGCATGAACTCTGTGTTGGCGTTTAGCAGGGCTTGCAAAAGTAACCAGAATGACGCCTGGGAATTTTAAACTACCAGATAGTTCTTATCTATGAAACTGAGTGAGAAAGGCGTTTGTCCTCTCTAATGACTTCTGTTAGCAGATTTATGCCACTTGGATCAATATATCTCCACCTTCCCACCCCCTGAGCTCTACTTTTTAGGTTAAAAAAAGAAATGGAGGGAAGGAAGACGCTCAAGTCCAATTTTTATAATGGAATAAAACTACATATAACTTTCTAGAAACCACTATAGTTCATATTCCTTGTTATAATATTTTTAAACATGCTTAGAGATACAGAGAAGTAAACACAGAAAAGTATTTGCTTTCTTTACAGGACTAATCACACATTTTAAGAAAACAAGTAGAATTAAATTGAAATAGGCCAAAGGATGAGATACTTTATTATAAACATTTCAATCAGAAGTCATTTCTTCATAAACAGTTTTTCTAAATGCTCATTGTTTCAGTGGTTATAAGACCATTATCCTTTCTCTAACATCACTCGTGACTAAAGATCAATTAAACAAATAAATGTCTATTTTATAAAGATAAATATTGTTGGGGAAAGGATAATTTTTAAAAGGTGTGTTACAGTTTTTGGGGTGAAAAATTGCCTATTGTAACCTAAGGTTTGCTCTTTGATTAAAAGTATTTCTAAAACAAATAACCTGCATGTGAATATGTGTGTGTAACTAATACAATTAATCTTCATGCTAGATTAACTTGATAAAATATTGACCTAATTTGGGATTAAAAGATTACAAGTAACATTTTGCGCTGAACGCTGCAACATGCCTCATGTCAACACAGTAATGACAGAATTAACCTCCCAAGCCCTCTTCAATTGGGGCATTTCTGAGCTGCTACTTGAGCAGGGTCTAGATGACCTTCAATGACTGGTGCACAAAAGGCCCAATGATGCCGTTTTCTCAGCCAGCTGAGCTGCCTCTGTGGTTCAGAACCGTGCAAAGGAAAAACATATTTAAAAGATGTTCTAAAAATATCCAACTTCTGCTTGTCAAATATTTTAACTTACTAGTAACATAAGTTGTCTGGGAGTACTTAAAACATTCTTATACAAGTACAAATGTGATTTATAAGCACTGTATAGTTACTTGCAAGCGTCAGACATTTTGCTATTAAAAGTAAAAAATGAAGCTAGAAAAAACTTACCCAAATGTTTAATTCTCTTTCTGTGATTTTGGTTATACTTTTCTGACAATTAATAAGGAATTCTTACTGACAGGTTAGTGTGGATAAGAGCTAATGGTGTCTGACTCATTTTTCTTATTGGGTTAACTGTATAATACATAAAATTCCAATCTACCATTAACTCTCATTTACCCTTTGGAATTGGAGATGAGGTTGCATAACCAATAAAATACATAGATAATTGAAAGATTTTTAAAAACACAGATAAAATTTTGAGAGAGAAACAAAAGCAGCCTTAGTGTAAATTTTAGTTACTGACTAGAAACGACAAAACTGTCTAATGAGCATTGCATTCTTGAATGGACCATACCTTTCTTTAGTGGATTCTGGATTATCTGTATCCTGATTTTTCTTATCTATATTAGCACACCAAACATTTACATGGAAGGGGAATAGGAAAAAAATTCTATCAGCTGATACATTCTATCAGCTTATAAATTAGTAAAAAATTTATATATTGAAGTATGTGAAAGAAGACTAACTCAGACTGGGCTAACGTTGTAGAGTTCACAATGGGCTTTGGAGGATTATAGGCCAAGTCTTCATGATTTCAAATGTGAGCCAATTTCTAATCTTTCTACCAGCAAAGCTTCCTTCTTTTGGGTATTGAAGGCTTTTGGAAAGTCAAGAGGCATCTCTTAGAAAGCAAACATATTTGGCTTTTGTAAGATCTGCCATTGTGTTTGTTTTACTGTACAATTATATCTACAATACTTAGTTCAGGAGATGGCAATTAGCTGGGTCATAATAAAGGTATATGGAGTTCAAGGAGATCGATTGATCGATCTATCTATCTGAATTATTCATCTCCATCTTCAATTGAGAAATATTTATTGAGCTCCTTTTATGTCTTTTATGTGCCATACTCTGTGTTGTGTGTTGGGGCTATGAAGAAAAATATTTTTGGACATTGAAGGCTCTAGAAAAAAATGTTCTTTTTTTCCTACTAAAAATAAGATTAACAGGGGTTAGGTAAGTTTTAAAAACATATTAGGAAATTTTTAAAATTAATTTACACAATTTAACAGAGTTAAAAAGGAGAATATGCCTTCATGTGATTCAAAGAGTACAGTATATTTTACCCCACCAATTTATTTTCAACCTGCTGAAAGGCAAGATAATTGGGTCTTTTTATACTTAAAAAAATCTGAAGTATAAGCTGTCAAGTCACATTCAATGGATTGGGTGAATGGAATCTCTAACAAAATAACAATTTCTCCTTTTTTTTTCCTGTTCATCTAAAATCCCTCCTAGAAATTCTGGGGAACCAAGGAATTACATTCTAGCCCAACTACTTTTAAATTTTGTAGGATAAAAAATATTCAATAATGTTTCTTAGTAGATCCATGGGTTATAGCTTTTCTATAATTTTTCATTTTCTTCCTATTCTCTTTCTACTTATTTTTCCTGATAGTTCCCGTTTTATTTGATTAGAGATCCAGCAGAAGGTAGTGGATAGCATGAATATTTTTTGGATCAAGAGAAACAATATGACAAGCCCCATAAAATAATGACTGTATATATAGGTAACAACTGCAATGAACAAATTGATTGGTTGTTAATTGTATTTCTATTGTTACTCTTTGTTTATATCAGTGAAAGTCCCTGCCATTCATTAGGAGTGATGCTCTTTATTAAGTAATAACGTTCAACTTTTATAATTATGTGTTTCGAAAGGAATGCAAATTTCAATGTTTTCACATGGTTAATTAAAACTTGAAATTACAGCTAAAAATGATTGCCTCTTTTTAATATACAATTAAAAAGTAATATACAAATAAAAGGTGATTTTTATTTTTTATTTACTTTTTCTTTTGAAAATATACATTTTGATTTGCTTTACTTTAGGTTTAATTATCTTTAATTTAAAATAGTACCACGACATAGTAGAAAGTATGGCATTGGGTCCGGGGCGGTGGCTCACGCCTGTAATCCCAGCACTTTGGGAGGCCGAGGTGGGCGGATCACGAGGTCAGGAGATCCAGACCATCCTGGCTAACACGGTGAAACCCCGTCTCTACTAAAAATACACAAAAACTAGCCTGGCGAGGTGGCGGGCGCCTGTAGTCCCAGCTACTCGGGAGGCTGAGGCAGGAGAATGGCGTGAACCCAGGAGGCGGAGCTTGCAGTGAGCTGAGATCGCGCCACTGCACTCCAGCCTGGGCGACACAGCAAAATTCCGTCTCAAAAAAAAAAAAAAAAAGAAAGTATGGCGTTGGCAGAAGAAACATACGCTTTGGGGCCACAGGGATTGTGATTGTGCCAGGCATTGTCCTTGCTTCTGGGGATACAATTATGAAGAAGAAAGATGAAGTTCCTGCTCTTAAGGTTCTTACTAAGTTGTGTGACTCTAGGAATTTACTGTTCTTTATACTGACTAAGTTTCCTTATCGGTAAAATAAACATAATGGTAGCTATATACCAAATTTTGGCAGTAATGTTATTATGTATCTTTTACAGTATCTGACACACAGTAAGCACTTAATAAATGAAAGCCATTATTATGCTTGATATTACTGGTGTTATACAACTAGAATGTTGATATATAAACTTAGAGTTCATAGATGGGTCAATTAAGAATATCTGAAAAAAAGATTTATTTTATCAATTAAAGTTTCTCCTATTTTTCTACCTCCATTTAGATTATGAACAAATCAAAGATATCTATGTATTTATTCTTCTCAAAAGTGAACCTGCGGCTGAATACACACATGAAGCACACATGTATAAAGTAGTATTTATTACTTTGTAATAAAAAATAGTCATGGCATTTTTATGCCAACTTTTAATGGCTTATACTGGTAGCTCAATATATACCCAAAGATACTTTAAGACATTTATTACCAGGGGTTCTGATTCACTGCAATCAGAATGTTGTAGAGACTATTCTTTCAGCGATTTCTTGCCTGCTATTCTTTCTGCACCATTACTCATTTCCTCTCCTTGTTCTTTGGTGTTTTCACTTATAAGTAACTCAAACCCTTTTTGAAGTCTATATGGCTCTGCATTTTATCTCTGCAAATATTTAACACATTGAGCCAGTCTTCATTGTTTTTCCTATAGAACTCAGAATGAAAAGAAAAATAACAGAAAAAAATTGCTATTTTGTCAGAGATCTCATTAGTCCAATCCATTGAACATGCATATATGGCTGCATGTGCTTCAGATGTTTTTGTAGATAAGACTCTTAGGTAGTCTTGCCTTTCAGCAGGTCAAAAGCAAATTAATGGATGAAAGAGATTGTAATCTTGCTCTCAGTATGTGCAATTGTTTCCTCAACATGATTAGTGCTTGTAGTTGAAAGAGTGTAGACCAGCACAAAGTTGTAATTTGTACTGGTACAAAGTTCTACTTTTGTACAAAGCACAAAATGACTTTTGCGTGCTGAAGAAACAAACAGAAAATTCCTGTTTTTCCTGACAGAACTTGTTTCTATATACTATTATTCAATTTAGCAGGATTTATTGGGTAAGTTTTCCATAATATTTGTTCTAGTTACATACAGTAAAGACCAAGAAGTGTACTAGAAGTAACTGTACTAACTTTTTCAGTTCGTATCTTGACCTGTTTGTAAGTTCGTGATTCTAGATTTGTATCTTCTCTTAAAACTCTTCTCCTTTGCATTCCTGGGAGGTTCTTCTTTCAATTCTCTTCATAGTTTAGTGACTCTACTTTCCTTCCCTTCTTGGACCCTCTTCAGTTTTATATTGACCAGCTTGTTCTAGTTGAGTTCTGTTTGCATCTCTCCCTTGGTGAGGTCACTTATTCTCTTGACCTGATCTATTAAATTTGGACTAAAAGCATCAATAATTGATCCTGTGTTCTCCCTACCATTTTATTTTTCCATTTTCAAGTACTTTTGGCATTTTTGCTGGATTCAGAAAAAACTGATTCCTAGAGACAGAGATGAGCTTAGACAGAGTTCCACTTTTACCACATTTCCCTGCTCCCAGGGCAATGCCTCCCTGTGAGAAGACTAGAATTTTTTTTATGGGGTCACACTGGAAATTAATGAGACTCTTAGTTTGTATAGTCCACAAGCCTATGACAATTTTTGTGTTCATCATTATCCTCTAGTAACAATCAAAATCAGGATTCACACCATTCAGCTAGATATTTCTTGATCTAAAAATTTTTTTGTTGTCTGCAGATATAAAGTTAGACATAAGGAATTCATAGAGGAAAATGACCATAAGAACCTGTAATTGTTTCTGTTAGGAAAATTTAAATCGAGAATGTCTTCAAAGTAAAGGTGATTCCATGTTGAAATGTTTGATAAGACATATCCTAAGGGTAAATAATTTACATAAAGTTTTAATTTAAAGCAAATAAATGTTCTGTGCATATAAGTGAAAAAGATGAATAACAGACACTAGGTTTTATTTTTTTTTTACTCAAAGTCCATAGTACTATGCCTGTCCCACAGTGGGTGATCAGTAAAGATCTAATGGATTAGAAGTGTTGAATTGCGGTGGTTTCTGTTTCTTTCATTTTCTGTTACTTTCCAGATACTATTTTAGGCATCTCTCAAGGACTCTCTATCAACTACTCCATAGTGAATGGACAAATGAAACTTGATTTTAAATGAGATGATTGAAATTCATTTCATTTTTAGGAAAAAGTAGTAAAGAATGAGTGTATGAATGGGTTATATATCTTATTGCTTCCAAATAATTTAATGTATTGGTTTTCATAGAAACTCACCAAATGTATTTGGATACTAACTTTAAAAAAAATGTACTTCTAAGAAATATTGACAATGATTTTCTTAGCTTGGTCATAACATAAGTCAGAATTCTCCTTCTCTGGAATTCACTCCTGCAAGAAGAATCCACAGTATGTACCAGAACTAAGGAAAATCATAATGTATGTGTGCATGTACTTCACATGGAGCACATGGAGATTTTTGATTGCTGAAACTCAGTGATTATTTCCAAAAAGCGGGAATATGAGGGACTTTTTCTACGTCTCTACTATTTGAACTTTTTGCAAATAATATTTATTATTTTTGAAATTAAAAGTGATGGCATTTGTATGTGGACTTTTTATTTTATTTTTTATTTTTATTTTTTTGTGAGATGGTGTCTCCCTCTGTTGCTCAGGCTGGAGTGCAGTGGTGCAATCTTGGCTCGCTGCGACCTCCGCCTCCTGGGTTCATGTGATTCTTCTGCGTCAGCTTCCTGAGTATCTGGGAATACAGGTGCTTGCCAACATACCCAGCTAATTCTTTGTATTTTTAGTAGAGGCAAGGTTTCACCATGTTGGCCAGGCTGGTCTTGAACTCCTGACCTCAACTGATCTGCCGCCCTCGGCCTCCCAAGGTGCTGGGATTACAGACGTGAGCCACCGCGCCCGGCCTGTGTGTCAGTTTTTAATGGTTTACACTGATGGCTCAAATCTTAGGACTTTTTCTGCTTAAGTTGGCAGTTCCATTTCTTCTTTTTTCTTTCATCCCCTTGAGTCAAAGTGTAATTCAAGGTACCTGCTTACTACCACAGCTCCAAATCGAATGATCAATTTGCCATCACCTATGAGGATCTCATCACTCTCCACATCATTTCTGCATTTATAGATTCCCTTGGTACCTCATTATGTCTCATTTGAGGATCTGTTGCTGTATACACTTATAATAATTTTGCTATTATTGAAAAATTTTTAATTTGATTAGCAAATTCTCTAATGTATACAAACTGTAGTAAGAATCATCACAGTAAAACATAATCCCGATCATGTCTCTTTGTTCGAACACTAATGTTTTACCAGTTTGCTTGAGTGAAAGCCAAGTTCATACAGGTATAACCTCGAATCTGAAAACTTTGGAACCACATGCATTTTGATATTTACAATTTTGAAGATTTTTATAGTTAATGCAATGCATAGAACATATTTTCTATTATGCACATTCCCCACTGGAGTTCTGGGGCCACATGGGGTATTCTTATGTCTTAAATTTTCACAGCAAAAGGAGAAACAATTACAGATTGCAAATAGGCTCATATCAGATCAGGTCTAGTTTTACTCTAACATGATATTTTATTTTTAGACAATTTAGTAGTGGGAGGGAGTGACTTTTGGTTGTCAAAGCTTTTAGGATTTTAAAATTGCGAGCAAAGATTTTGTACCTTATGATAACCTACAAATCCTTACAAGATCTGGCTGACAATGCCTTCCCGAGATCATTTAGTACCGCTCTCTCCCTTGCTCTCTAGTCTCTCTCATTTGCCACCATCGATCAGTTCATATATAAACATATATGATAGAGTTCTTGTCTTTTATTCTCTATTTAAATATGCCTTCCTTCAAGGCAGAAACGGATGCTGCTGCATCCAACGTGTTTAGAAGAGGGCCTGGAACATAGTATGTGCCATGAATTTTTGTGTGATAGTGAACACATTTTTAATATTTTTATGATCACTCTAGATTGAATTACACAAAGGAAATAGTAAGGACTGGTTCAACACATGGGCAATGGTTAATATGCAATATTTAACAGTATTTTTATTTGCATACAGATGTCCCTCCTTAGTTGAAGAAAACTAAAGCTGGAGAAGATGACAATGTGTGTGTGTTTGTATGTGCGTGTGTGTCTGTGTGTGTGCACACCTGTGGGCTTGTGATGTTTAAGATAAGACTGTGATATAGAAAGGGAAGTGAGGGGCTGGGCGCAGTGACTCACACCTGTAATCCCAACACTTTGGGAGGCCCAGATGGGCAGATCACGAGGTCAGGAGATTGAGACCATCCTGGCTAACTCGGTGAAACCCCGTCCCTACTAAAAATACAAAAAAAAAAAAAATTAGCTGGGCATGGTGGCGGGTGCCTGTACTCCCAGATACTCGGGAGGCTGAGGCAGTAGAATGGTGTGAACCCGGGAGGCGGAGCTTGCAGTGAGCCGAGATCGCGCCACTGCACTCCAGCCTGGGCAACAGAGCAAGACTCCGTCTCAAAACAAAGGGAGGTGAGGAAAAAAAATCATGATTGTGTAACGTGTCTCTATTACCTATCACTGCTCTACTTTATCCAGTTTGAACTACATTATTCAGGGGAATCACACATACACACACACACACACACACACACGCACACACACACTTCTTCACTTTACATGGGTCTTTGGAAACACAGCTTTGATTATTTGCCTTTGAAAGTGGTAAAACACACATATGAGTTCCTGTATAAGAGTGGCATCTGTTTCAATGCCTGTTACGGCACCACTCAGCCAAGTGCATTTTAAGAGTGCTGGCAAGAGGGAAAATACCATTTCCTCACAGGGTATATGTATATTTTCCTAAGTAGGTCCTCTTTTATGATTTACTCCCTGGGACATCCTTCTTTTCAAACTTTGTATATACTTTCGGGCACTTTATTCCATGTCTAAAACACATTATTTTCTCAGTAAATATTTCTTAAATTGGAATGAATTCATGATTTAAAAGTTTAGTTTTTCATGCTAGGGATAGTTTGGATTTTATGGTTGTGTTTTTATTCAGAGGTCTTAGGATTATTTTTCTTCCTTTGAAATTATTACAATTATAATTACTATAATTATAAGATAATTGTAATAATTAATTGTAATAATTATCTTTTGAGGTATGTCACCTACAGAGGTTTAGAAACTGAAAGAAATGTCCCATGGAAAGCCTGCTGGCTCCTTGCTCATTTGTTACTTTTAATGGACAGGCCTGTCCCCCACTTGCATGAGTGTCTACACTCTCTGGAGTTTGGAGTCATTTGATTCTGCCTTAGTGGAATCACCACCCTTTTTCAAATGTGGGTTCAGAGGTGAATTTAGATGTTGGGTGCTCACATTTTTGTTTTATGTATTTCAGGAGAAGTTCTTAAAACACCTATAAAAATACTTAAAGAAACAAATCACTTTACCTTAAGCATGTGTCTTCATGCTGACTCCTTCACACAGTCATGAAATGAACTGAATGGCATGAATAAACCTTAAAGTTTCTTTATAGAATTTGACAGAAAATTATCTTGCAATCACTCCAATTCTTCCATATAACTGTTTCACATTCTCTATGGCAAAAATTTTGAAAGGGATCTCTGAATGTGTTCATCAGACTTCACATTTTATAATTATTTCAAAAATTATTTTCTCTAACACCACCAATTATTAATAGAAGAAAAACTGCGTCTGTATATTCCGTGAATGTTAGAATTCCCCCATTATTTTGTCCTTAACTTTCCTACCCCATGGGCCATCTCATATACTATCTAAATTTAAATATCTCCTATTTATGCTAATGGTGCTCATTTTATTGATCCATGTGGCTATTCCCAGTCCTTGGATCCCTCCTCTACTCCCTTTTTTCCCCTCAGTCTAGACCCTGTGGCCAGTTACCCAAATTACTTGCTCACAAACATCCTTGACTCTTGTTTCTGTCTATTCACCTACTACCTACAATATTCTGATCCTAGACTGTTGCCACAATCCACCTTCTCTGCTCCCATATCCAAGTAACTGAATCTGCCAAAGAATAATAACAAAAACTTAGACCATTACAAACCTGTGGTCTCCAGTAATACCTACCCCCTTTCCCAATCTTTTCAATGAATTATTTAAACATGTTGTGCTTTTCTCATGTGCCCTCTTCAATCTTTTCCTTCTGTCAGCTAATGACTTCTTGATTTATTGAGAAAACTGTGCCTATCACAACTTTGTTACAAACTCTCATTATAGTTTATCCCTCTACCTGTAAACTATCTCTAGACCAATCGTAAAAGTCTTTCCCCTAGACTAGGAAGATATGTCCATCCATCCTATCAATAGTTGCATAATCTCATTTCCCTAGACTTGACTCTACTTTTCGGCCTCCTACCCTCACTTTCATACTCACCTTCTCTAATGGTTCCTTCTCATGAATATGATAATGCTCAAGCCCATCTTATTCTGATAAAGTGTCTCTTGACACTGGAGTACCTCTGTTATTACTCATTTTTTTCTGCTTTTCTCATCCAAACTTTACAAAGAAGTAGTCTTCACTTCCTTATTTTAATTTTTTAGTTCTCTGAAATCTGATTATTGCCTCACCACCACGTTAGAACTTCTTTTATTAAGGTAACACATATATTTTAATTTTCCAAACCCAATCATCATTTTTCATCCTCATGTTACTGGACTGGACTTTAGAAATCAAAGTACACGAATTATATAATTGTTGAATTGCTTTGACTTTTAATAAAATTTTATTCATGCTAGAAAATGTATAACAATTTAAATATCTGTTAAATTTGATGTTTTCATTTAGGCTTGCAAAGATACAAAACAGCAAGTTCTGTAAGACACAAAACAGAAGACTGTCTACAACAAAAGCTACAAAACTAAATGGTTTAGGAAAACTGCTTTAGCATTGACTCTTTAGGATTTTGGGAGAGGCTGCGGTCATTTTTGAAAAGAATATTAAGTAATATAATGACTTTGCTCCATTAAGAAACAGTGACCTGGTTTGAGGAGTTCAGAGACTCTTCAAATGTGCCAAAGTTTCTATTTCCCTTTCACCAACTTGTTTTTATTATTAGGTGCTTATAAGTTATCCAGGTCTGTATCATATTATTATCATAGTTACGGAAAAGAGGACAATCCTTTGACCTAAAATATTTGGTAGTCTCTTACCTTTGAGAAAATGGGAAAGGCTACAGACCTGAAAGAAATTCTGCACTATAGGTGGCTTCATTGAGATGACTCAATAACTGGCACCTGTATATATCTTTAAAACCTCTCCTTCCTCTGCCAATCTTTTAACATATTTAAAATTGTAAATATTTGGAGTTTTTATATAACTCCAAGCCATAGCCCATTTATTTGTTTTTATACTGACTCTTCTTATGTACATAACATGAATGGCAGTTAAATAAAGTTCTCTTATTCTATAAACATCCTTTAAAGATGATGTTTTTCATAAGCTTCATTTTTATTTCAAAATGTTTTCTAGGTAGTTATATTATTCATGAAGTTATTTTTATTGCTATTTCACTACTCATAATAAAGAAATATATTTAAACTTTCATTATTGCTTATTGCTTACACTCTCTAATTTTACAGCTAAATTCATGACACGTTTGTTCTGAGATTTTAAAAAAGGGTGGGGAGCAGGAAGATGCAGTACCTTAGAACTTTCTATCCAGGGGCTGTGGCACAGGGGCCTGTTGCTCCATGGTTTAAAGTTGTGCAGAAAAGTTAGTGTCTTCAGCCTTGGGGAAGCAGTGGGGACTCCCAGTCAAGGGCAGCTTTCTTTGTCAAACCAGTACCCAAAGAAATATTATCTTTTCCTTTGTATACTATAATATAAAAGTAATAAATAATTGCTATTTTACAGTAAAGCAGAACTTATCTTTAGGACAAGTATTGAAGAGAACAAAAACTTGATATTTTTTATATTGCTATAAAAATAACGGATTATTTTTATTAGAAACTGATAAATCAAAATTATTTTTAATGGTTATTAGCTAGTAAGAACAGGCTGTATATGTACAAGAAGTTTGAGGTTCATTTTAAAAATGAGAATTATATCATCAATTGCTTTATTTGAATAATATTTTACATAACGATAGTCTGTTTCCTAAATGGCTTATAAGTAAACACATATTTGAAGGTGTGTTCATACACAATGGCTGGCTTAATTAACTCTAGTGAGAAAAATCACAGCTGCAGGCCAAATAACTTTTTTACTTATTATAATGCTATATAAACAGACTGAGTCTTTTTTAGTCATTATTACTCTTTATTCTTTATGTATTATATTAACATCCAATAGAGCAATATTGTACAAAATAAAATTTATAATAGGCATTTTTCAGCTTCTTCTAAATAACAATGAATTCATTTCTTTTCATCAAACTTTTTTTTGATTTATGTATCTCTTTATCAAATATTTATTGAGTGCCTACTATGTGCTAGACAGAGATGAAACAGCAGTGGAAAGCAGAGGTGGAATTCTTCTCAAGCTCAAAATGTTAATTTGGTACTGTGGATTCCTTCTTTTTGTAATTATATATGCTAAACCCCCCAGTCTGAGGAATTGGGATTTAATGTATGCTGTTTTCTGCAGAGAAGAAAAGAAACTCTTCTACTTCGTACAAGAATTTGTTATTGAAATCATTGAGCAGGGAATATATAAGAATCCTACTATGAATATATTACTGTTAGAGTCTATAAATGTTAGCCGCTTATTTCTCAAAACTCCGTTTTTGAAACTATAATCAAGCAATAATAATTCTGCTAAAAGCCCAAGTTTCTGAATATTCTCCGTTTTGATATTTTAGAAATATTTTAAAATTTTTGCTAGTTTTACCTTAAATAGGGGCTTTTATCTGATGATAAGTAATTTTCCCTTTAAGAAAGACTAAAGTAGTTTATAAAACTTGTACCAAGAAAAAGCTCTAAATTATTTTAAAATGTTCAATGTTAGTAAATGGAAATTTAGTCACAATTAATTCACAATTGCTCTTTAGGAATTTTAGTAACTCCTATATTGGAAAAATGTAAACCCTTTCTATAGAGACCTAAATTTATTTTCATTAAATGTACTTGAATGTTAATACCTATTAAGTGTCTCAGATAGTTCCTGAAACTGATGCTGAAGTCATTTCGTGAAAAAAAAACACACTATATTTTATCATCATAATAAATGTATTAATGTTATTATGGTTATTTATTTTGGCTTTGAATTTCATTAAGTAATACCATTGTCTTAAAAATTTATTACAGAGGAGAGAAAACAAATGCATGTCATTTGGCTGTCTCACTGATGTCAAAGTTTCTTTTCATTCTGGGGGCTGGGTATTGTGGGGAGAAAAGTGGTGTTAGGAAAATAAAGTCTCTGTCTTTCTTGGAGATGGGGGTACTATTTTATGAATCCAATTTCATATCTATCTTGCCATCTGTCACTAGGCAGAAGAGATATAGGACAGTGGCAAACTCATGTTGAAAAGGCCGTCCTGGGATAACAAAGAGAAAAGTTAATGGACATGGATTTACAAATTATTAATGATTTTTCTTGTCATTTCTTGAAAAATGAAAGCTATGCACGCTGCCTCTCTCCCCAAACAGATTGCATTTTATTCCTCTGCAGTTTGTCCATCAGCCTTCACTCTGACAACATAATCCAGAACTAATCCAGAGCATTCAGTTTTCCTTGTTGGCTCTCAGGCAGCCTGCTTAGACAAATCCTGCTACCTGTCAGCCCTCCTGTGGGTGCCAAACCGGCTGCCAGGTTAACCTCTGGGGAAGCAGGAAGACCTGCTGATTTAACCCCTACTTCCCTTCCTGTAATCCACAGTAAATAGGGAGGATGTGAATAGGCTAACTGTTTTAATCAGGCCTGGATCCCTTAAAATCTGTTTCATACACAGCTTTAAGAACTCAGGTTATGAACATCCCTACATAAAATCACATGGCAGTTCCTCCAAAACGTGGGCCTTAAGAAGCAGATGGATCAGATACACTGAAAGGTCTTAAATCCTCTAAAGTAGCCTGTGAAATAGATATACCATTTCCCTGAGCCACATCATTGCTTATAAATACTTCCTAATTATCAGGATGAGGTCTAATTTGATTGTTATGAAAACTCCTA
Organism: Papio anubis; assembly: GCF_008728515.1. NCBI lineage: Eukaryota > Metazoa > Chordata > Mammalia > Primates > Cercopithecidae > Papio > Papio anubis. The sequence continues at coordinate 77,371,690 of NC_044978.1, forward strand.
TTTTGTTAATTTCAATATGACTGCCATAATTTACCTTTTCTTTGTCCCCTGCCTTCCCCAATACATGTATATGCACACACATTAATTCTTATTGCATGACAGTGAATTTGAATATTGTTTACAGATTGGTCTCGAATGATTCCAATATGAGCAAATAACTAGACAAAGTTTTCAAATGAGTAAATATAAATTAATGTTGCATGACATTTAAATGACTCATATTGAATTGATCAAGAAGAAAAATGGAGCAACTTAAAGTAAAAAGCCTCCTGAAAATACTCACTCTTCAAAAAGAACAACACACTACCTTCTCCTTGTTGGAATTCAAGGCACATCAGTCTACCTGCTCCTGCAGCATCAACAATCCACAGCAGAAAAAAACTTGCATAAGCATGGTGTTCCAAGGCACGCTTTAAAGTTCCACTTAGTTTAGTCTCCTGAGAAATGTGATGAAAACTCACTCAGGTCTTTTAACGTTAGGAAGGCAAGATATTCAGGTCAATAGGGGAGGAGATGAGCTTAGACCAGTCCCTGGAGAGGGAATCTGAACTCCACCATAAACAAGTGGTGGGAATCACTGTGACTTCTAATGAGGATCTTCAGTTCTCCTTCATTTAATTGCAGGCTTTTCTTTAAGAGTGAGAAGGGCAAGGCTTGCTTCTTCCCTACTTATTCCCTCCCACATAACAGAGGATGAAAAATGAGGAATGTTCCTTATGCAAAACACCCAGATGTGGTTTTGATGAAGTGAGTGCACTTGTACACACATAAACACACACACACAACACACTCACTTGATGGTTTCTAACCTAACCAGTTATGATATTAAATATCGTATTCCTACTTCCGCTTGCGGAGTTGACGCGTCTATCATTATGTAATGACCCTCTTTCTCTCTTTTTATAGTTTTTGTCTTGAAATAAATTTTTAATTATTGTGATAACAAATCTGTTTTTGTAAAAATAATTGTATCAACTTTTATGCAATAGAAATAAAAATAATAGTTTTGTACTTCAGTACCTAATAATTTAAAAAGCTAATATTTATATAATTTTCTTACCTTCTTTTTACTCAAAAGATAATGTTTGTGCTTGTTTAAAAATAGATTTTTAATTTTTAAAACTTATTTGGTCTTGTTTGTTAGCATTCTTTTCACCTTTCTTTCTGTTTCGATGGTCCATGATTTTTTTTTCTTTTACTCTTTTAAATTCATATTTGTTTTATTGGTGATAAAGTTTGCTAGGATGTCAGCCAGTAATTTATGACAAAGCAGCTGAATTTCATGGTTAAAGTGAGAACCAGGGATTAATTGTCAAATACCACTATGTAAGATAAAGCTTCTTTTAAAGCAGACCGATTTGTTTATGTTCTTTTTGATAAGTAGGTAGTTATTAAACTGAAATTTGGAAATAAAATTTAACATTAGAAAGGCAGGATGAGATTTTAAAATTCAACCACTGGAATAAAAAGTCTTTAAAGTATTCTATTAGGTTATATTGATCATTATTAAAAATGTTTTTGAAAGAAGACTTCATTACAATAATGACTAAGTTTTGTGATAAGATACACTGGGGCTATAATCTCCAGATTGACTAGTGCTGATAACCGAGTCACTCACTAGGAGCCAGAGGCCAGGAAATATGGACTTGGGTAGAGGGAAGTGGGCAGAAGGGGATGTGAGGTTGAGGAGAAGTCAGTTGATTTGGGATACAGCTGGGGATGCAGGGAGAAAATGTGGCTTCATGAAAGAGAATGGAGTGAAATTTGAGGAGAGAAAATCTATGTAAGCAACTTAAGAAGAGAAAGGGAATAGTGAATAAAAATAGAAAAGGAGGAAGGAAAGAAAGGCATCTGTGCATAGGTTTACATATTAACATACCCCATATAATGGAAAATAATCACAGGAGTTTTAGAAAATAGTGTTACTCAGTAATGCAATCGTTGTGCCATGTTTGAAACTTTCAAGAATATGTATTTTAGGAATTGTAAAGATACATACCTTAACACATACATATAGAATGCAAGAAAAATATTTTAATAATTATATGAAGGCACAGAGGTTAGGAGCATGATCTACAGAGCAGGATTGCCTAGGTTTGAAACTTAGTTCCACCATTCACTAGCTGGGTAATATAGGGAGGAACTATTCTCTTTGTGTTTTATTTTCCCCCTCTCTAAAATGAGGAATATTTATCCATAGTGATGTTGTGCAGATTCCTTTGGATAATATATGTGTAGTGCTTAGAATGGAACTTGACATGCATTATAGGAGTTCAATGCAGTTTAGCAGTTACTCCTGAGTACAGATGCACTTAAACCTCCATTAAACTTCCAGTGTTAGAACTCTTTAGTCAGAAATCATAGGTTGGTATTTTTTAAATTAACATATCAAGTTGTTTAAGGTTCATATTAAGCAGAATATTTAGAATCTACACATCAGAATTATTTCCAGTGCTTTGGAGCTTTAAAAAAGAATTTTGATCCTTTGGGATACTGACTAAAATGATTTTAAAAACACTTATACACTTCTTTGCCCTGAGACATTTCAGGGCTTAAGTTGACCTACTTTTTGTTTGTTTTTGACATATTTACTCAGCGAAGAATACGCTATTTTCAGAACGGATTGTAAGAAAAGTAGCAAGATGCGTCATCGAAGCTATCTATTAAATAGAAATACAAAAAAACCCTATAGCACCCTGGGTTGCCATTTGGTAATAATGACATAAAGCAACTTCAGCTTGAGCAGTCATGCTGTTTAGAATACATTAACTGTTATACAATTAATCAATATGTTGTAAACAAATGCTGAAAATGTTAGGTCATTTTTGATCATCTTTCCTTTCAAAAGCACCAGCTGTAAGGGGTTATCTGGTTATCGATCATGTTTCTTATCAGCCCTGTACATTATGGTATGTTTGTAGTTGGTACATAATCTAAACAACACTGGCCTAATTCATCGACCTTTGAAATCTGGGTCTAAATGGCAGTAAAACAAGAAGACTGATAACACTTAGAGAAGTCTTTAACGCGGTCTCACTGTCTGGTAAAATTTGAAATGATTCCAGCCCGTAAAAGTAAACTACATGGCACACGTTACCTAAGGAACAGTGTTCAAACCAATGGAGGAGAATAAAATTTGAACTTTGAATTTTTAAGTCAGCAATTATTTTCAGCAAAGAAGAAACTATACTTGTTAGAATCAATATAAAGATTTCAATTTGTCAGAACCTAGCTTCCACTTTCAGCCAAGCGATGATGAGATGCCCTCAGAGTCTGAATGAAATGTAGATTATTTTAATTTGGAATGAAATAGCTCTAATGGTGTTTTGTGGTTTGGGGATTTTTGGAAAAATTTTGTCAAGTACTTGGCACATACATTCAGTGAATAGACACATATATGTTTTTCCTGAATATACTGGTAAAAAGTGATTTTAAAATATATAAACAATCACAAATTAAAAACAAAAGAGAGGAAAGTCTAAATTAAGTTGAGTCAACCAACTAGTGGGAACCTTTAATTAATAATAAATTTCTGCATTCTTCACCAGCCCCCACAAGTTTGACACATACCCACTTTGGCTTGTTGTAAATGGGATCATTCAGTACTTATATGTAACATCATTACTTCTATCACCTAAGGATATTCTATTGTATGGACATGTCAACAAATACTTAGTCTCCTTTTGATATGTAAGTTTGTTTTCAAGTTATCACCATTTTGACCATTCAGGTTTATAATATCTTTGCTTCTTTTACACTTACTATTTCCTTAGGATAAATCCTTAGACGTAAATTGAATGGGTTAGATGGTACCTATGTTTAACACTCCACTCTGTATTGCTGTATTAACTTTTAGAAAGAGTGCAGCAATTTATACTTTTACTTCCTTTTTATATATTTATTAGCTTCCATGGTCCATTAACACTATTTCCATGTTTTTTGTTGTTGCTTCCTAAGCTGATAGACAAAGTTTGCCTTTAATTTGCATTTAACTGTGAGAGTGAACAACTCTTCAGAGTTACTGGCCAGTTTATTACTTTTCCTGATGCCTCTGTTTATTTGCCATTGTACACTTTTCCACTGAGTTGGGAAACTTTTTCTTATTTATTTGAAAGCTTTTTACATAAAAGTATATTCCACTTTATTATACATAACAAATATTTATTTAAATATAGTAATGTATTTTACTATATATTGCAAATATTTCCTCTTTCTGTATTTTAATTATTACTGTGATTTTTAATTTCTAGATTTATTCCATTATGATCATAGAATATGGCCTCTGAAATTTCTGTTTTTTAGATTTTCTTGCTCTTTGTTACCTAATATATGGTCATTTTAAAACATTTTATGAATGCTTAGAGAAGAAAACATATTCTTCGTTATAGGTTGAATCGAAAACATTAATTTGATAATATTCAAAAATTCTATATTTGATTCTCTTTTCATCTACGTAATCTAACAGAGGTTGTATGGTAAAGTAAATGCTCCTCCTACAATTAAATACCAGAAAATTTCCAGGAGTCTTAAAAATTTATAACAGTATTTGCATTACACATTTTGATACTGTTATTACTGAAAGTTATGATTGTTATGCTTTTATGTAGAAAGAATCATGCTTCTTTTAGCTTAAAATAACCTTCTTGGACATATATAATATTTTTATTCTGTTGTATATATTGTTTGCAAGATATTTGATATCCTTTTACTTTATTTCTTCTGTGTCATTTGCTAAGGGATTCTTCCATTTGCTTAGTATTTCTGTGTATATCTCCTTTAGTGAAGCAGAGTTTTAATGGTTTGAAGGTGACTCTCTTGACCAGGCTTCAATATAAGGCTTACAGTGATTACGAAAAATGTATTAGAGATGACTATTTTTCATGTTTTAGATAATTTTAACAAAACACTGGAATTACCTATTCTTTGAGAGACCAAATTGACTAATAATAAAGTTATGAGTTTGCTTCATATTGGGGTAAGCTTAAAATTAAGTTGTGATTTTAAAAGGCAGAACCTATAATTAATGAAACTAGTCACAGTTTTGACAACTTGCTCAGACTTTTTGATGTTTCCTCTCTTTAGAACAGAATATTTGATTCATTTATTTGCAACTTTGTATCCCAGTTGCAAATTCTAGGATAACTGAAAAGTTCCATTCAATATCATGTTGCATTAGATTTAGGTAATGATACAAATTTTATTTTTTCTCTTCTCTTCAATATCATGTGGGAATTTAATATATATAATATATTTAATATAGAGTAAGTGAGAGACAAAAACAAAACAAGAAAGCAACTTAAAAGTAGAGGTTAAGTTGTTTCCTTTCTAAAACTGAAACTGCACACACAAGAAATCTCTCCATTAAAATAATGAGCTATTGTTGAGCTAAAAAGGAAAATGAGAAACAGGATTTATATAGCAGTGAAAACAATCTCACTTTAATAAAACAGCTTTTTCCAAGTCAATTCTATTCATATCTTTTATGGGTACGCATAGGCCATACATTCATTCATTTATCAATTATAAATTTATCGAATGGTTCATTCATCCCAAAACTTACATATACAAAAAAACAAGCCATTGTGAGTCATACACCTAGTACTATGAAGATACTTGAAACATAGCATGACAGTAATTTTGCACTTATGGAATTTGTCATACAGTGGGGAGATAACACATGGTCACAATTAAGTAAATATAGATATGGAGAAATTTTATTTTCTTAGCAGCTGATATGAAACTTACTTTATGAAGAGACTACCCCTACCATGCCTCCCAATGATGTTTTGGTGATATTTTGATGAGTTACAATCTGGACAGAGGCTAGGCTTCCAAGGACTGGCTATCAGCTGGCGCCCAGGTTTCATAAGACAGAGAAAGCCCTCTGCCAGGTAGAGGGACATTTGGCTGTGCTGGTTGACTGAGCACTGATTGTGTGGGGAAAGCATAAGAAGGTAAGAAGACTTCTTGGAGCCAGGTGCGGTGGCTCATGCCTGTAATCCCAGCACTTTAGGAGGCCGAGGTGGGCAGATCACTTGAGGTCGGGAGTTTGAGACCAGCCTGGCTGACATGGTGCAACCCCATCTCTACAAAAAATTAGCTGGGCGTGGTGGCATGCGCCTGGAATCTCAGCTACTTGGGAGGCTGAGGCACAAGGATTGCTGGAGCCTGGGAGGCAAAGGTTGCAGTTTGAGGCGAGATAGCACCGTCGCACTCCAGCCTGGGTAACAGAGCAAGACTGTATCTCAGAAAAACAAAATAAGATGTACTGGGGAAGCCCAGCTAAGACAGGGACTTGGGGAAGACAAAAAAATAGCCAATAAGCATTTTAAACTGCTTTTAAATTGTTTCTGAGGTTCTTTCGTGTGAAATACCTGTCTTGCAAGTTATAACATTTTATGGTAAAAACATCTTTGTTTCTCATCAGTTAGTATGTGTCTTTTTGGGAAACATTACGAGGTGTAGAGTATCACATACCGATTGGTGCCAGGTGAAAACAGAACTAACTGGTCGCATAGATCTTACAAACCAAAGGAAAAGGGAGAAGCTGACATTTGAGTAACAGTAAATCAAAATTTTTGATGTGGCATAACTCATCCACAAAATTACACTCCTCTTCCATAGGAGTTTAGAAAATGGAAAGATTATTTCCTACTGTATAATTAGAAGATCTGTAGAAACAGTGGGATTTGAAAACAGGTTTCTTTGGTGAGTGAATGCCGATCATAAGAGAAGTTAATATATGGGGGGATATTTCCAATGAGAAGAAGAGAGTGGGTGGATTTAGTAATGTAGACATGTATCAGGTATACTCAGAGAATGGGAAATAGTTCAGTTTGTTTAGTCCTTAAAAGCAAAATCTAAGAGTTGAAAAAATGTTGAATATGCACATTTGAAAGGACCTAACAGGTTCCGAAATGTTATATTACTTACCGAATGAATAGCAATAAGTTCATTGCCAAATTAATAGACATGTTGAAGGTAATTTTCATAAAAACTCATGATTTGTTTTAATGAACTAGTTCTAAAGCTTATCTAGGGTAATAAACATATGAGCATATATTCAGAAAAAATATAGTGATAAAACTGAAAATACAGATGCAATTATTTAAACATTTCAGTAGTGATTCTGAGACTGGGCAGACAAATAAATGTATTAGGAGTTCTTGAAATAGACTTATTAGGCTAAAGGAGATATTAGGGTTGGATTGCAAAGGGAAGGATTATTTGGTAAATAGTATTAGCTGACATTTTGGAAAAAAAGATAGTGTAAATCCTGACATTTCACATCTCATATTTAGAAAATCAAGTGATATCAAATAATTTTAAAACATAGAAACATCCCAAAATAAAAAGATTGAAATACCTATCAAATTTTTATTTGGGCACAGAAAAGGAAGAATATGACTGGCAAATTTTAGAAGCAACTGAAGTCATCATGGAGTTGAATGTCTATAATTGACATAAAATTGATATAAACAAATAGGATATAAATACATAGGATATAACGAAATAGAAGTTTGAGGGCAGGAGAGTCCATTTTGGATTGCAGCAGCTGAAGAAGGCACATCAACATCAGAATTTCCCTTAAGGAAAGGAAAGGATTTCTTCAGAGTAGGACAAGTGGAGAGGAGGTAAGTGTGAAGTGGCCTGGAGCTGTGAAAGACATTTGCAGGGCAAAATGATCCTACTGGCCTGCGCAGAAGCAGAACATGCTGTTGGGAACAGCTGAGAGGTCAGATTAAGGAAGGTCTTGAAAATCAGTCTTAGGAGTACCCTATATGGTACAAAATGACTTAGAAAATGGCTGTGGGAAATTAGGCATGAAATAAAGATGGCCAGGCACTTTCTTTTTATTTTCAATTAATTTCTTTCCATTTGAGTACCCAGTGTTTTGTCTTTTCAGTATAAATCTCCAGAATGGAAAAGTCAAAACTATGTTTCCATTAAGATTTGTTTGTCACCTTTTGTTCTGAGCGGGAAAGACCAAATCCTTTTACAACAGTTAATTCAACTTCAAAGCCAAATGACAGCAGGCGAGCACACACTTACCACAATAGTTTTGTGACAGTTATTAATAGCGTTTTTTTATTTCTGATTGAATGCATTTCAACTAATCATTCTAGCATTGCTACAAGATTGTCTTGCCATACCTTACAACTTCTAAAATAGCAAGACATTCTCAAGTGTAATAAAATACGGGACAACAGTTCTTGGTGTTTGCCACTTTTGTTGATTACATGCTCCATCTCATCTCCTTGGCCCTTTCATGGATGATTCCTGCTTAAGGTGTCATCACTCAACTTTCTCATGACAGTTGAACTGCAAAAAGTAAGAAGGATGAAATCTGAGATCATTTTTTAAAGAAGGATTTGCTAACTTTTAGAAATGCTTAATAAAAATGGCTCATATATATAACTATGTATGTAAATATAATAGCTAAACCAGTAATGTATACACATTTCCTCTTTAAAACAATCCACTGAGGTAAGTACTCACTTTACATGTGAAGAAACTGAAGCTTATAGAGGTTAGGTAACTTGCTGGTATCACAGAACTGGTGAGCGGCACAGCTAACATTTGAATCTAGACAATGTAGCTCCAAATTTCAGGCTCTTAGCCACTACATCATATCACGTCCACCATTTCCTACATGTTGAATTCTCCTTATTTGTCAAGATTCAGTTAACTCTTACCTTCAATGAGGACTTCTCTAATTCCTCACCTGGATTTACTCACTGTATTCTTTAGGCTCTCAGTAACCTTAACTTGTACCTGTACTATAGCAAATGTCATATTACAGTTTAATCTCTTACAGTTTTATATTTTATAACAAACATTGCAAATTGCAGACTGAATTGGGAAGAAGGGTCATTTTGATTTACTGAAGTAATGTTTAAGTATATTTTATTTTGAATGCTTCTGCACACACTGTAGAGTTATTTAGAGTTCCCACTATGCCCTAATGTCTTACGCTTAGTTAGTTCCTGAATTTGCATTTCCTGGCTGTACTCTCAAAGGCTTTTGCTTCTGTGTTCTGTGTTGTGTATTTTCTTTTACCCTCTGCTTATTTTCCCTTACATTCTTCCTTCTTCACCTTTCCCCAAACTCACCTCTGGGTTAAAAGCTCTTTGAACTCAGATCCTGTGTTTTATTCATTTTTTTTGTTTGCTTTCGTCACCATATACCACAGAACCTGGCATATAGCTAGAAATAATTACAATGACTTTAAAACTTTTTGGTCTGCTCTTCTTGATGCTTAGGATTATGTAAAACTTCTATCAAAATAGGAGTGCTCTAATTAAATATTTCCAAGAAATGTTTGAAAGGACATTACTACCATTTACCTTCACATAAACAATTTTTAAATGGCTTAAATGTCACTTGTGAATAATTCCTGTAGAACTATGTCTATAGCTTTTGTTTAAAAATACATACATGACTTTTCCATCAGCAAAGATGTTTAAATTTAGTCAAATGTTTGGTAGTAATCTCACCAAATAGCTATTTGAGGAAGAGTATTTTTTTCCACAGCACTTTGAGTCTAGATAGTCATAATGGTTTCAAGTCATTATTTCTTATTTGACAGGATGTTATTTTCTTAATCTGTAGTAACACTCAACTTGGAAAATAATGTCCTCTAATATTTCTTTATTATCTGTAAATTACAGGTCAAGTCAAATCTTTTAAAATATCATGCACTAATTGTCATTTTTTTTCTTTACTGGAGACAAAACCAATTTTTTTTAATTTGAAAGCTGTTAATATCACCCAATTCCCTTGTTTACACTGAAGGGGCAGAATCAGAAATAATTATATGGTTAAATTGTTTATAATCATTTCTTTAAAAAAGCTCATTAACTCTAGCATCAATATTCATAATATTCTAATAAAAATTCTGTTCTGAAATAGATTTACTAATTAGATTATAGTCATGATTCAGCTATACTGGAATATAAAACTACTTCAGTTAAACTAAATATTTTGAATGTGTTACTTCAAATAATTACTTGGTTTAAATTACTATTCACTTATTGGACAGAAACTAAAGTTTTCAAGATATAATGAGGACAATATACTGAAATAAAAGAAAAAATGTCATAAGCACTACAGTTGAATATAGGTAGCAGGGATGAACAAAATCATATTATATATAAATGAAGAATTTTTTTCTTATGTCATTCTATGACATCCATTTTCAACATCGAGTACTGCCAGCTTCAATTACTATAAACATTTCATAAGCTACTCCTCAAAATATGACCTCACCTCTGTTGGGATGTTGTAAAGATTTTTAGTTCTAAAGGGGAAAAAATGTAAATTCATAAGGCCTATACCTTAGACATACTTTTAACAGTTTGGGTTTAAATAAGACCTATTTTGCTGCACTTATGGATAGAAATGAATCATAATTTTTCTTTAAATCTTGGGGCAAGTCATTTAAAAATATGAAATTAAAGCTGCACAGTGATTGTCATGCATGGCTGGAAGCGGTAACCACTTCAGCCATTGAAATACACTGCGATTGGTGTTCATGTGGATTACATTTTAATATTGTACTGGAAGCTTAATTATAAAGGATTATTAGCAGATCATAAGAGGACTACAATGAAATAGGGTCGTGCAGAGTGGAATATTATTAGCTTCCTAATCTTCCAAGTCATATCTTCCTTGCAGGTTGACATCTTTCTTCAGTGTGAACTGTGGACTGGGTTTATAAGGGCTGCGAAGTTTTTTCCTCCGACATTTTTAGCAAAAAGTCTGTCTCTGCATTGTTATGGGTTTGAATTCTTCGCTGGTTGGTATGGTTGCTCCTGGTAGTGTTCTATGATCCTTAGAAATTGAGCTTCATGATATGGTCCCTCAAAAGCTACTTGACTCCATTGGCTAACAAGTGTCAGTCGATAAAAGACAAGCAAGATGGAGGATAAGTAGATTTTTATTTTATTTCTTTGCAAAGGTGAAAAACGAAATAAATGAATGTATTGAAGCACGTACTTGGGCTCCACATTTAAAATCTTGCTAATCTCACAGCAAAACTGCAATTAGGCAAAGAATCAGTGCTGCCTGTTAAGCTTTTCAACAGATGATAGGAGTAGCCAGGCATAAGCAACTCTGTCTTTCATAATGCGGGTGCGGCATTGTCTTAAAATAGCACTGATGTTGACTTTGTCATGTTAACTGTGGGAACTTTGGAGGAAATACATTTAGGCACTTGAAGACTATAAGTTAAAAGATAAGGCCAACTGATACTGTGAACAGTGTGCCTGAGAGGTAAATTGCATGGAGAAACTAAACATGACAGGCTTAGATAAAACACTTATTATGATTAATACCAGAAGTAGTAACAAGCTCATTTCTTTCTGCAGCCTCAGGAAACCTCACTTTTACCTGATAATGCTTATGGCTCCAGCTCACTCACCCAAGCCCCACAGTGTCTTAATGGCAGGCTGCTAATCTGTGACACATCAGGACTTTGGGAATTCTTGCTTCTCTGATTTTCACCTTTCTTTAGAAGATTTACAAATCATTACTGTGCAATTCCCATAAAAAGAGCTTAAGGACGGTAGGCCAGTGGTCTAATATTCACCGAAACTAGCTGAGACTTAATGTAATTTATTTTCTTAAATATAGGTAGATGTCGTCTGCTGTTGGTTCTTGGACTATGTACAGGAATAGAGACTTTACCTGAGTTATTGTTGAGGGAAATAAATGAGGCAGACTAACTACACCAATATTTGGAAACTTATTTTGGACAAATATGAGAGGCAGCAAGAACTATAATTTCATTACACTGTTAACATCCACAGAAGACAAACTCATCTGCTTTTATGTATATCACTCATAATGACATATTCATCTCCTTAGAACTGTAGAATTTTGAAGTTGGAGGAAAATGTAAAGGTCTTACAACCTGACCCATTACTAATCTATTATATCCCTGACACTTTCACCCACGAGAAGCTCATTATCACTTGAGAAAGCACTTCGATTTTCTAAACAGCTTTATTCTTATCCAGTTCTAACTAGTATTGATCTGATCTGTCTCTATATAACTTTGGCCTGCTTGTTCTAGTTTGGTACCTGGCAATTGTCCAAAATATGTAGAATCTTTGTTGACAAGGCAATTCTTCAAAACATGTAATTTTTCTAAGGTATGTATTCTAGCAGAAAAATTCCAGTTTCTCCAGTCATTTGACAAATAAAATGATCTTTAGACAACTCATTTCTTTAAGAATGCCACCAATATTTTAATATTTCACTTAAAATATTAATATTTCACTTAATATTGTACTTAAAGTATTGACTTGGAATTCTACATTTCTACATTAAGTAAATACTTTACTTTGAATGTTGTAATGACCAGCCCATAATGTAGTTGTACTCTGGCAGTGGAAACTGCACTTTAGCTAATGAACTCTAAATTAATTGTACATTACTCTTTTGGGTAGTCATTTCTTGATTGACTCACATACAATCAAGTGGAGAGAAATTAAATAAGCTTTAAGTTTGTTTGCTTTTTAAGTGTGTTAACATCTACTGTTGTTAAATTAGGTAACTATTTGAATTGTTGATTTTTTAAAAAATCGATGTCTAGGACCTTAAAACTCATCTCATTAATTATGGTCCAAATGTTATTTAAAGTCTTCCTTCCAAGCTCAAATTAATGTATAAATTAACAATCTTTGTCTCTAATTGTGCATCTGTGTAATCTAATGAGTACATATACTTATTGGCATGTAGCATTCAGTAAATATTGTGTGCAGGCTGCATGAGAGTAAGGAAACCTGATTGGTCTGTTTTTATTACCCTATATTTAGCTTTTAGAAAATGCTGATGTATTGGCACGCAGTAAGCACTCAATAAATACTACTGAATTAATGAATAAACAGATGCATGAAAATTGTAATGTCAGTAGTGTCTGAATGTGGGGGTACAAAATCATAAATAGTATTACAGGTAGAAGGAGCTAAAGCCTAGAAAGCAGATGTGCTCATAGATATCATCGCTCCCATTTCCAATGACATTAAATTCACTTGAAAGATGGCAGCCTAGAGAGATGGCTTACATCAGAAAAGTCAAGAAGGTTATTGGTGTTTTTATCTATTCAGTCCCTTTCACCAGATCATGACATGAAAGAAGCCAAAAGTCTTAACTTTCTTTGTAATTTTTCCTGGCTGAGGAGTAGTAGAAAAATTCCCAGCTAGCCAGCAGTGACTGGAAGTTTCAGAAAGAGCTGATAGACATGAAGGAACTTTGAGAACTGAAATTATGTCGGAGTAGATAGCAATGTTGGAACCGAACTGTCGATTCCCTCCTGGGCAGGGGTCACCGCGAAGGATCACCCGACACGAGATTCACAGCAGAGAGCTATTTATTACTAGCGCGCTAGGGTCCCAAGCTCTAAGTTGGTCCTGGGACCCCCAGTGCTTGTTACAGGTTGTTTATATATGCAAACATAAGTTCAAACACAGCTTAGGGCGCGAAATTCAAACAAAGCTTTAGGCGCGTGATGATTGGGTCTAGCTATAGCCTGAGCAAGGTGTCTTGTTCTGATTGGTTGGGGCGGGACCTTAGGAGGTGCTTTCCTGGAATTGCTGATTCCGGGAATATTGAGTCAGGGTGGGACCCCATGAGTCAGGGTAGGACCCCATGAGGTTATCAGGGTGAGACCCCATGAGGCTATTTCCCGGAATTTTTGTTTGAGTTCCGGGAACATCGGGGGCTATTCATGGCCATCTGGGGTTATTAATTTAAGTTTCATGAGGCCGAGTTTTTTAAGTTTTATGAGGCCTAGGAATTATGAGGCCTAGTTTCAGCAACACATTTGGATTTACTTCCTAGGGCCAGATAGGGTGAAAAATGTGTCAGTGGATGTCCCCACGAATAGATAACGTGTATTGTACCAGTTGCAAAGCTTCTCTTCTTTCCAACAGTTTCACATCATTTGGTTTCCTGATATTTAGGTATAACTCTCAGAAAAGGGGCCACACTTACAAATTGAGGTGATGAAAAAGTAAATTTATATTTTTTGCATACTGAATTTATGGATTAAGTTTAATATCTACTAATTAATTCAAGTGAGACAATTTTGAACATACCAAGATTCTGTGAGCATCACAGTGAGCCAACCCTCGGAACTGGATTATGATAGGGAAAAAACCCAAAGTATTATAACTAGGGCTCAAGATTTATCATGTAGTAATATTCTAAACAATAAGACTCACTGTATGGTAAACTTATTGCAGAATCACCTGCATCACTGACATAGGACTGTATTACAAGGGTTCTTGGTTTCACAAAATAGAATACGTTCTGGACAGTTTAAATAGAAAAGGAATATATTAGAAGGATGATAGATATTTCACAGAGTTATTGGAGAGGTTGGCGAAGCTTGAGGTTAAACTCAAACTCTGCCCAAAACTAGGCCCAGAATTATAGCTGCTTCTACTGCTGTCACAGATAATTGAATGTCAGTAACTCAACTTTACTGCAATGAGCACAACTGCCAGCCCCAGTGTCCATTTTTGCATTAGGAAAGTGACCACACAGTCAATTCCTGCTCCACTCCAAGCATCTGCTACAAAATACAGTGGTAAAGTTCAAGCTTATCACGGATCCTCTTTGCTGGAGGTACTCATTTCTAAATCAGAGTCTTGAGTAGTTGGGTGTGATAGGTGAGTTCACATGTCTGTAGCTTAGTCATCGAGAAGATTCTATTTTATATGTATATAAATAAATTCTGTATTCTGACTTCTACATTAAAAAAGGACACTCAAAACCTAGACATTTTCTTTACTGTAGAAAAACTATTTAAAATATAATGGGCAGTCATAAACTCATGCATTGGAGACAAAGAATTGAACAAAAAGTCAAATATTCTGGCTATTGTATAGTTTATATTCTGGGGAGCTGGATGAGGGGGCTGGGAGAAAGGAGAAGACCAAGTAATAAATATCTATGTAGAAATTTTAGTATGTCAGGTGGTTATAACTTTATATCAAATAATGGAGCAAGGAAGGGAGATAGAGAAATGCAGAAGCGAAAAATATTGCATAAATAGCCATGGTTATCATTAGGAAGACCTTAGTAAAGAGAGGATATTTGAGATCTGAGAGTTAAGAAAGAACCAACTGTCCCTACAGGAAACACACCAATGTCAATGGAGTAAATCTCATTTATTAAATAGCTCTCTTTTTCCCAAAATAGATCTAAAATGTTGCAGTTATCACCTAGTACATATGGTCTCCTTATTTAAACAAAAAAATATTTAAAATAAATTTCAGAATTCTGTAAAAAATGACATATAGACAAAAACAGACAAAATAGTCCAATAACAATAAGAAACAAAATAATCCAATAACAAGAAATAAGTATGACTTCATAATGTGAAACTATTTTAGTTTTACATCAAAAAATAAAATTCAAGGGCTACTTATAATGCAAATTCTAGTTTCTAAATATATAATTTTCATGGTTTCTTAAGTGGGATGTTTGTGTATATATAACTTGCATGCATTTCTCTTTTTGTAACGATTAAGGGCATATATTTTTTGTACCCTTCCCCTACTTTAAAGATACTCACAACAATAGTTTCACAATGATTTCTATAAATTCTAGTTTCTAGAAATGTGATTTGTCTAGGCTTGAAGACCTAAACTAATTAAAAATAGGTTATTTCTCTTGGTTCCTTATCTAGCTTGAGTTTCAAAACCCTTTTTAACAATATTAGCTCTGCCATTTTCATATGATGATCATTATAATTGTTGAGGAAAATAAACACTAAATTGTATGTGTGTGTGTGTGTGTGTGTGTCTACACATACTCTACCTTCCCCAAAGACTGACCCTATTCCTTACTCTCTCTCTATATATAAAATATATATATTTATATATAATATATATTTAATATATGTATTTATATAGTATATAATATATATTATTTATTTATACTTTATATGTAAATATATATCTATTTATATATATAACCAATCAATCAAACAAAATAAGCTAACAACAACAAAAAACAACATACCCTACTCTCCATTTCACAAGTAAATGTTTTTTGTTTTTTTCAAAAGACTCAGTTCTATTTGGGTTTTGGCTATGCTACTCTTTGGTATTCAAGTGTGTTGAGTTATGAGAGTTCCCTTCCAATTTCTGTTCACAATCATCCCTGTGCATGTAGATCAATTTCATTAGCTTTCTCTGGTTCAGTTTCAGTTTAGTTTTATGGCCATATTTATCTTTTATAGACTTTCATCTTTCTTGATCATTTACTGTTTAAGAATTTCTAGTGTTATCTACCTGTTAGTCAACTTAAGAATATGCTATTTCAGAGGACAGGCACTTTTTTTTTTACTATAGCCAACATTTCCTTTTTTCCTTCTTTTAAGTTGGATGAGTTCTGAGATGAGAATCCCTCTTTGCCAACATTTTTTGCCAATTTCATTTTATTCTCTTTTTTGTTATACCCACTTCTTCATCCACCAAGTATCTACTGAGTGGCTGCTGTGTGTATAGTATGAACTAGGATCTATCAGAACACAAAAATGAATCAATTGCGCATTCTACCCAAAAAACTACAGTCTGCAAAAGAAGGTTAGATATGTGCCCAAATAAATATGATAACTTATATAACAAGATATTTTAACCATTAGTGTATATAAAACATTGCTAAAGCTGTACTAGGTGTACAGATTATTGATGACTTTGACAG
This sequence comes from Papio anubis, assembly GCF_008728515.1. Taxonomy (NCBI): domain Eukaryota; kingdom Metazoa; phylum Chordata; class Mammalia; order Primates; family Cercopithecidae; genus Papio; species Papio anubis. Next base: position 77,388,409 of record NC_044978.1, read on the forward strand.
AGATCATGTTTGAAGTGGTCTGTGAAGTGCATAGATACAGATGAAAGAAATTGCATTCCAATCAAAGCAGCAGAATAAGATCGTAATAGGAGTATGAAAATATCCTACATTCAGAGAACAAAAAGCTGTTCATTTTGCCTAGATTATAGAGTTAATAAAAAAGTAACAATTTTGCAAAGATATGTTGGGATCAGATGAAGGGTATGTCCTAATATTTAGGCTAAGAGTGTTGGGTTTTGTGTTGATAATGTTTGCAGAAATAGTAAAGTGTTATGAACAGAACTTTAAACTGCCAGCAGAAGCCAAGACAGGTTAGAAAACCGAGGCCGGCGGATCACAAGGTCAGCAGTTCGAGACCAGCCTGACCAACATGGTGAAACCCCGTCTCTATTGAAAATACAAAAATTAGCCAGGCGTAGTAGTGTACGCTTGTAATCCCAGCTACTCAGGAGGCTGAGGCAGGAGAATAGCTTGAACCCGGGAGGCAGAGTTTGCAGTGAGCCGAGATTGAGCCACTGAACTCTAGCCTAGGCGACAGAGTGAGACTCCGTCTTAAAAAAAAAAAAAAAAAAATTGAGAGACTAGAAAAGAGTTTAAATGTTTTTGGGGAGATAGAAGCCACAAGACTCATGGTTTAGGTTAGGTTGCCTAGGTTAGATAGCAGTGAGGCTCAGAGTAGGAGACGAGTCCAAGGGATTCAAGAGACAGGAGAGGAGAATTTTCAAAAAAAGTTTATATGCAGCAGGTATACAAGAATATGGGTATAGTGTTGTTACAGTATTGAAATACTGGTTGATAAGTCCCGCTTCCTAGAGACACCCAACTGTCCCCCCAGTTCACTGGACGCTTGGAGCTCTCTCCAGGTCTAGGATTCTCACAACCCAGCAGCTAAACAACTCACTGCTGGAGCATAGAGGGCCTCTGGAAACTGACTGGCTAGTGCCTGTTCAGTACTGCTTATTAAATAGTTTGAACATCACCCTTGACATGTATGGATTTAGTAAAATTAAGTTCAAAATACCATTTTTCCACTCCTGCCTCCTTAGCCTGTTGGGATATGAAATCATCAGCAAGTCAAAGCAAGATAAGGCAAGGCAAGGATTTATCAGGCGCTCTCTGTTTTTAGCAGAATAAGACTTCCAGGTGATATCCAGAAGGTTGACATTTTTAGTCATAAATATATCATGCTTATGGGTCGGCTTTATAATTTAATTGGGAAAACATCAATTTCATTTTCTGTCTGGGAAGCTTTGTTGATAACTGTAGCAGTTTAGTCATCATAATATTGAGTAAATTTTTGTATTCCCAGTAATGTCTTTTTGTCTTTGCAGAGAAACTTCTAGAAAAAAATTACACATTTACATTATTATACATAAATATATATGTATAGTTTATACAAAAGTGTATATGTACATATATAAAAGTATACATTTACGTTATTATAATAATTACATAGATTAAAATCCAGTTAGCTACATTATGTGTTTCTAGTTCAGATATTATAATTATTAGGAGACAGTCTAAACTAGATGGGCTAAAAACTATACACTGAAACTTTTTTTTCCTGCTTTTTGAATCATCTTAGACATAGTTTTTATTCTCTTTGAGTCCCAGTTGTTCCTGTGAAATATGAATGGTTATTACCTGTTAGACCAATGCAAAAAGTAGTACTTGAATACGAGAGAAAATTAGGTAGCTGTAATGGTTCATTAGGACGTTAGTTCTGATGTTTCAATTCATTGGGAAGTCTTTGTGTTTGGAAATACTGTTTATTAAATTAGGAAGTGCATGACTGAGGCTGGAATCCCTGATTATAGTTCACTCTTTCATGGAGCTTAAATGCAACACATTTGAAGCAGCAAATCCAAGATGACACCTACTTTTGAAGTGATGAAATACAGGAACGATTCATAGTTGAAAAATGTATTATTCGTGTTTTATGAAAATTGTGTTTCAAAAGACTTTCATGTGATTTCATTTATGAGAGGCAAGTGAAATTATTACTTTTCATTTTAAAGTGATCTATAGGTGTGTCTTGTTTTAGCTTAATTCAATTGAAAAATACATATTAAGTTTTTGCCATGTTCAAGACACAGTTCTGGGGACCTCAGAAAAGAGGAGGATAGATAAGACTTCCTATATGAAAGAAATATAGGAAAAATAAATACACAAATAACTCTGGTGTTAGATACATGCGAAAATATTTTAACACACACACACAGGATTCAAGAAGAAATGACTTCCGTACATTTGGGGGGGATGATACAGATTACATCTACCATATTTTGAACAATCATTGTGTGCTAAACACTTAAGAGGTTCTCTCTCATTTACTTTTCACAACATTTTTATGAGATAGGTACAAGCATGTCATGTCAGTATTTCATAAATGAGGAAACTGAATCTTGGAGTAATAAAGTAACTTGCTTAAGGTCACCTATGTAGTAATGAAGTGAATCGAAGTTTCTAGCCTAGATAATATGATTTTGAAGTCTGAGCTGTTTACCAATTTATTCCCTTATGAATCAATTTTAAGATACAGTTTCAAGATCCATGACTCTACTTTCAAATAATATAAGATCAAGCATATTAGAAAAAAAAAATTTATTTGGTTGCCTATTTATTTTTGTATCAGAAATAAATAAGCTTTAGAGATGTTAACAACTGATGGGTAGAGGTAGAATAAAAATCAGATTTCCTGGCACTTAAATTGATCATGATAAATCTTGAGAAATCTGAAAGACAGAATGACTGAAAATAGATTATGAGACTGGGCTGGAGAGTAGAATTCAGTTTTTTTATGTATCTCAATAAAGGTGTTGTTGATAAGAGCTACAGGTAAAACATAGCAGAGAGAAAGTTGAGCCAGTCTGAATTTCAGTCTTATCTCTAAAAGCATTAAAAATTATATTTGGTTAAAAGTAATACAGAGCTGTGGCCGAGCATGGTGGATCATGCCTGTAGTCCCAGCACTTTGGGAGGCTGAGGTGGGCGGATCACCTGAGGTTGGGAGTTCGAGACCAGTTTGACCAACGTGGAGAAACCCTATCTCTACTAAAAAAACAAAATTAGCCAGGCGTGGTGGTGCGTGCCCGTAATCCCAGCTACTCAGGAGGCTGAGACAAGAGAATCACTTGAACCTGGGAGGCGGAGGTTGCGGTGAGTGGAGATCGTGCCATTGCACTCCAGCCTGGGCAAGAAGAGTGAAACTCCATCTCAAAAATAATAACAATAATAATATAAAACCAACTTATATCAAAGAAATATAAATATGGCAATTCATCACATCTTTTGTGTATGAGTAGATTTTTCAATGAAAGTAATTTAATTTGAAAAATATTAGAGAAATAATAAGAAAAAGATGCATTAATATTAAAAATACTAGACTGTATCAGAGAGAAGAAAAATAGTTTAATTTTCAGTGTTAAACTGTTAATTCATGCAATGAAAATTAGTTGAATATTGTCCATGTGCTAGGAACTATTTTAGACACGAAGTACAATAGTAAATGTAAAGAAAAAATCTCTGCCCTCCTAAAATTTGTGTGAATAAATAAATATGAATAAAAATACATAATAATCATGCCCAATGATGATAAATGCTATGGAGAAAATTAAAGCAAGGGTCAGGGGAATGGAGTGACTTTTTCAAATATACAAAGGAGAGGGGAAGAACTTGAAATTCTAAACTTACTGGTGATCATGCTATTTTTTTACTTCCATGTCTTCACACATTCCATGATAAGATATGTGACCAAGAAACCATCAGGATCAGAGGACATGGAGAGCCATTTGCCTTCGTGCCGTGGAATTATGTGAGTCCACAGTTATTATGTCAGTAACACTGTCAGATTTGGGTGGGCCTAGATAACTGAACTACAGTGCATTAAAACCATCCATTTTATTGTAGTGGAGGAATCTATAAATTTATTAGTCCATTAGTTCTTAGGTGAAGGAGTTAAATGTCATTATCCTAAGGAAGCACTTCAAGTGACAGCAGGAGAGACTGAGATTAATATGTACAATCTTCAATCAGAAATAAATTTGAACAAAAAGTAAGCAGAGGCAGAGGATAATTATTAATAAAAGAAGTAACTGAGTTGTTTGTATTTACTTAGGACTAATTTAGTATTTCTGGTGGCAGTAGATTTCTCTGGCCATTGTCAATTTGCAGAGACTGATTTAATATTTCCCTTTGTAAATTATTACTGCCAGAATCCTTGAAATCTGTAGAATGTGGATATAGCATCATATATGTGCATAGATAGTGTAATTCTTTATCCAATGTAGATACTGCAAGTAGAAAAGAGCAATAGAGGCCAGGTGCAGTGGCTCACTCCTGCAATCCCAGCACTTTGGAAGGCCACAGTGGGCGCATCACTTGAGATGGGGAGTTTGAGACCAGCCTGGGTAACGTTGCAAAACCCCATCTCTACAAAATAAAAAAATTAGCAGGGCCTGGTGGCATGCACCTATTGTATTTGGGAGGTTGAGGTGGGAGGATGGCTTGAGCCTGGGGAGTCAAGGCTGCAGTGAGCTGCAATCACACCACTGCACTCCAGCCTGGGCATCACAGGGGGCATGATTAGTGACAATCTTCATGACAAGAAGCCTCAGAAAGGTCTGGGTTCCCTCTGGATGGGTTGTCCTAACCTAAGAGCTCCAGATGATTGGTGACTAACCTAGAGGTATAAGAGTCACTGCAAAAAAGGAAATGATTTCAGATTGATGTTTTAAATATAATTTTTTTCATAAAATACAATATATGCAACTACTTGTATTTTGTTTTTTAATACCTAATGCATTGGAATAAAATTTCAGAAAGTACAAAATATCAGATTATAATAAATATGCTTTTAGAAAAATAATATTCAGGAAGATGCTTGGGCAGTTGGAATTTTTTTCATTTTTTGGTTTATAAGCTATTTAACTGCAAAAAAATGTTCTACTTTATGTTGCCTTTCATTGCTATACTCTTTAAGAAAATTTTTTTAAATTAAAAGTGAACTGAATTTAACATAAAAAATATCCCTGGCCAGCCATGGTGGTTCACCGGTGTGATCCCAGCACTTTGGGAAGCCGAGGAAGGAGGATTGCTTGAGCCAGGGAGTTTGAGACCAGTCTGGCAAACATGGGAAAACCTAATCTCTACAAAAAATACAAAAATTAGCTGAGTGTGGTGATGTGCACCTAGAATCCCAGCTACTGGGAGGGATCGCTTGATTCTGGGAGATAGAGGTTGAGGTGAGCCGAGATCGCACCATTGCACTCCAGCCTGGGTGACAGAGAGAGACCCTGTCTCAAACACACACACACACACACACACACACACACACACACACACCTCCAAAGAAAACTATCCCTAAAGCTCCTTAATTGATATGAAATTTTTGTCAACTATTTCCATCTTCTGGGCAATAGCTTAAGGGTATAAATTCTACTCAGAGAAACAACTGTATCAAAATCAGTTGTTTGGTTGAGCCAGTTTGTACTTACAACTGTGTGATAGGTAAACCCAAGCTACAAATTCCTCCTCTCTCAGCTAGACCAGTGGTTTGTAAGGTGGATGAGCGTCCCCAGGTATCATAAGCACACGACTCATGACGGTGGAAGAGGATAAGATTATAAGTTCTATTTATCTCATTTTTTACCTAAAGTGGGAAAGAATTAAAATTAATAGTGTTTTGTATATGTTCTGACACTTTGCCTATGCCTGATTTTCACATACACTGTGTGTTTTCAAGAAAGGGCAGGAGTGTATGACAGTAGTATGCTCATTCATACTTTGATTTGCTCTCAGCTTATTGTGAGGCATTGTAGTTTATGGGTTACAAGGTGTTATTGATTTTGTTATGATAAAACCAAGATTTTTAAATAGTGGTGTCTTTAGTACTATGTGTAATGGTCATAAAAATCTTTTGTAAGATTTATGGCTTATCTTGTGAATTGTCAAAGATGAATTACACACATTCTTTCTTAAAACGAAAATAAAACTGATCTACTTTTCCTGATTGTTTCTGTGATATGTGGGTGATGCTATGCTGCGTAATAGGTGTATTAAAATGTTACGTGAGTTAAAGTTAATGATTGAAACAGTGCTTGAGAGATTAAATGCTGTTCAAAATAAACATAATTTTGGAGAAAGTATTTTGAAAATTTGATTTGGAAAATTTCCAATCATGTGATTTTTTTGTTAAAATATGTTTATCATCCATAAAAACCTTCAGAGTTGAACACTTTCTAATTTTTTTCAGTTTGGAAGTGGGAATTTCTTTTCTTTTTTTTTTTTTTTTTTTTGAGACGGAGTCTCGCTCTGTAGCCCAGGCTGGAGTGCAGTGGCAGGATCTCAGCTCACTGCAAGCTCCGCCTCCCAGGTTTACGCCATTCTCCGGCCTCAGCCTCCCTGGGACTACAGGCGCTCGCCACCTCGCCTGGCTAGTTTTTTGTATTTTTTAGTAGAGACAGGGTTTCACGGTGTTCGCCAGGATGGTCTCGATTTCCTGACCTCGTGATCCGCCCGTCTCGGCCTCCCAAAGTGCTGGGATTACAGGCTTCAGCCACTGCGCCCGGCCCGGAAGTGGGAATTTCTAACTTCTTTAAAAGTCTCTCAAATGACGAATTTTAGCAGGTTTTGAATCATGTGTTTAAAAATATAAAAGGGCAAAATCTTCCACATAGTTTTTAAGAATAACTGATTGACTTAGGAAAGAGAAATTTCCTAGCAAAATAATTTTTCTAAATTATATATAATCATCTATAATATTGTCCATATTCATAATGTTATGGATTAATATGTAATATATGATATGTATTTTATTATACTGTAGATTATGTAAAGGGGTTATAAAAATAAACATGATTTAATAAATGTAGTCTATGTACTTTGGTACATGCCTTTTCTTTTAGATGAAGTTATCTGTAAGATAATCCTTCTAGCTGTGATTTCTCTAAAATAAAATATCTATTAAACTTAATTATAAAAAACATATTCAATGATGCTTCTATTTAAAAATACTATCATTAATCAATATTTTTGTAAGAGCAAAAGCTTTTAGTATTGCAAATTAACATACAAAATTCTGTTTATTTCACCTTTGCTCATTATTTTAATTTCTATTTTATTTATGTTTAAATATGCATATTCATGCAATATAAATGAGTATAACTAAACTTTTCAATATTTTTAAAGGTTAAATTCATATGACACAAAACTCACCATTTCAAAGTGAACAATTCAGTGGCGTTTAATACATCCACAATGTTGTGCAAGCAGTATTTCTATCTGGTTCCAAACCATTTCCATCACTCCAAAGTAAAACCCTTCACCCATTAAGCAGTTTCTCCCCATTCCTCCTACCGTCTAGCTCCTGGCAACCACCAGGCTGTGTTCTGTCTCTCTGGATTTATCTATTCTGGATATTTCACATAAATAGAATCATATAACATGGGACTGTGCCTGGCTCCTTTCTGCATTATGTTTGTGGAAGTTCATCTGTGTTGTAGTGTGTGCCGGTACTTTGTTCCTTTTTATGCCTGAACAATACTCCATTGCATATATAAACCACAATTTATTTCTTAATGGATACTTGGGCCATTTCTACTTTTTGGCTATTGTGAATAGTGCCGCTATGAACACTCACATGTCAGTATTTGTTTGAGCATCTGTTTTAAATTCTTTTGGTGATATATCTAGAAGTGGGATCGTGGGCTTGCATGGGAACTCTGTTGAGCTTTCTGAGGATGGCCACACTGTTTTTTCCAGTGACTGTACCATTTTACCTTCCTGTCAGTGCTGTATAAGGGCTCTGATTTCAATGAGCATACTTTAAAAATTAATAAATATTCTTGTAGGATAGTGCCTGCCCAGATGTGCTTTACTGACTAGGAATGAAAAATCTGAAAAGTCTGGAGCTTACCCCAGGAGAGTACTTTGACCCCATGTAAGGTAAGGTAAGTGTATGATCAGGTGTATTTTCGGGATAGGATAGGGCTGAACTACTGTACTAGTGGGAATCTAGGTCTGATTTCCTTCTGCCTAAGCTTTTCTATCTGTAAATGAGAAATTTCTGCAATGAGATTGTAGGGTAGCCTTCAGTAGGCCACTGGTCATTCATTATCCCTCAGGATCTGCTTGCTTAAATTTTATACCTTAGAGAAGTGGAAACAAGTTACAATCTGACTTCTTATAAACTATAAGAAAGTCATATGCACCATTTGCTTCCCTCCTTCTCAGCACACTGGTCTGTGTTGTGATTATCTTACTGCAGGTGCCTTTGTTGCTATTGCAATCTCTTTTTTAAAAAGGTGTCATGCAATAACAACAATCAAAACGAAATTACCTTGTATAACGCACATAATGCATTATTTGCAAACATAATGCCACTTAAATCACATTATAACCCTAAGTATGTGGACATTATGATATCTTCTTTACAAAGAAGGGATCTGAGGTTAATAGAGGTGAACAAACTTGCCTAAAGAATAAAGGAAAAAGCTTGGTTGCGGACTCAGATTCATACAAACTTAGGATAATTGCTCCTTTCATTGAACTTTGGCTGGAAAGAAAAATAGTTTTACTGTTTTCTCTGAATGTCTCACCCAATCATTTACCCAGCAACTCTGACCTTGGCTTGATTTACTGTTATTACACATAGGACACTTGAACTGTAAAACAGCATTAGCCACATGACCAGGAAATTCTCTTCCAAAGATCATTAATAACAATGGCTAAATTGATTTAGGTAGGTGAAGAAGATCTAATCCCTCTGTACTCCTTCTCCCCTGAGGCAGGTAGGTCAGGATTTGTTTATTGCTTTTCATTTAAACCTATACTTCTGTAAGTTGGTACATTTACCTCTGGTCCGGGAAAACAGAGATGATTTAAGCCAGTAAATCTCAGGAGCCTAAACCAAAATCCCAAGACTAATCATTCTATATTATATATATATATAAAACCACGTTCCTAGTATAAAGCCATTCTACATTTCCCATGCTACATTCAATCAAGATTTACAAAGATGAGGAAGTCCTATGGGGACTTTAGAAATATAAATTGAGGGAAAGAACAGTAAAACCCTGCTGCAAAATCATCTTGATAAAGGTGTCAAAGCAGTGAGAATCCCACAACTAGCTCAGGCTTTGGAATTCTCAGCACCAAGTTTTCATATTACGGCTATATAGAACAAGTATATATTGTTACTTACAATAAATATCACTATCCAAGCACTGTGCTTATTGTTTACAATAATCAAAACTAACAGAGATAAGGAGAAAATGCAAGAAGTCATGCAAGAAGTCAGGCAATGGGCTTTCAACCCCATGGAACTTACTTATCTAGTCGTCGTCATAGTAATCTACCTATTTTGCTATTGTCTCCAATTGAGTATGAGAGTTCATGAAAACAAAGACTGTTCTTTCTAGTCTTGTCATTTCTGATGCCTAGTACTATACCTAGCAGATATGAATCGCTCAATATAAGTATGAGGAAGTAATTGGTCAAAGAAGCAAAGATAAAAATTGTCTCTTAGAGCAAAATGTTTTTGTTATATATGTTTTGACGATTTTGCCTTAGATTCTGGATTTTTAATACATAGGGAAAATTTCCAGAATGGTACAAATACATCTACATACATTTAACTCTAAGAAGAAGGAGGTTCTAGAAAAATAGAAGATACACATAGATGACACTTCTCCTAGCTACCTCTTAGCTACCTCTTTTATGTTGGTTTCTCAGATTCACTCTGAAGCTCTCCTCCCACCATCCACCTAAGTTGCTGACAAGGAATGGACTGTGTTAATGGGTTCCCGGCAGGATGTGGTGGCTTACACTTCTAATCCAAACACTTTGGGAGGCTGACGGAGAATGGCTTGAGCCCAGGAGTTTGAGGTTGCAGTGAGCTAACATTGCACTACTGCACTCCAGCCTGGGTGACAGAGCGAGAATAAGTCTCAAAAAATAAAAAATAAAAATAAAACAAGAATGGGTTCCCTTGGCTCTGGTTGCTGGTTGAGTCACAGGCAAGAGACCAGAGCGCAAGAGGAGAGAGAGGTCACGCTGCTCATTCCCTTCACATCCTCCCTGCGTTTTTCAGGTGGACTTTGTCAGACACAGCTCTGTCTCTGGGTTTCCAAAACTGCTCGGTCTATTCACCCCTCAGGCCTAGAGGTTTTATGAGCCATGGAGTATGCGGTCTATTGTGTATATGCTTGCTTTATCAATTTCAATAAAAATGTCTTATTTTTGAAACATAATATAATTCACTAGTGGCCTTTAAAGTTTATTATTTACATCTCACAGGAAAAATAACATGATTCCTATGAATCTGAAACTCTTAAATTCACATTTCACCTTCATATTTTTACATGTCTTTACAAAGCGATTTTTAAATGTAAATTTTCTTTGGAATACAATAATCTGTCAATAGGACAGACTGCATTATTTCTTACATAGCTCTGTATTTCTGTTGTCCAAGTAAAGTGGATACATAATATAATTACTGTGAAGTCAAAAATCATTTTAATCAAAGATTCAAGGTCAGGTGTTCTCTAGTCAGATTGCGTGAGTTCCAAATCCTGACTCTACCACCTACTTGAAATTTTTAGAAATTTACTTAACTGCCTCAGTTTTCTCATCCATTGTATGTAAATTACAAAAGTGCATTCATTACTGAGTTTTGGGAAGGCCAAGTGTAAAGGACTTAGCCCACTGCCTGGCAAGGGGAAAACACCAGCTCATGTTCCCTGCTATTACTATTACTCTGAGTGCAGCATCCCTGATGTTATCAGGAAGTGTCAGTTATCTATAATTTATTAAGAACCCCAATTTTCAAAAATTTATTTTAAAGGAAATCTTTCTGAAATACACCTTATTTTTCTCTGATTTTTTTCTAAGATAAAGACTATCTTGGTGACCAGGCTCATCCTAATAGGCATTAATTATTATGGATTTATGATATTGTTAGTAGATATTAAGACATTCAAGAGAGAAATTGCTCTATAATCAAGACAGTGTTAAATACAAATTCTAAAAATATTTCCAGGTTGTCTATGAATTATACAGACAATAAGTACCAAGGGATTGCTATGGATTGAATGATTAAAGGCTTCATAAATGGAATTTCAGCTGGACCTGAAAAAATGGACTTGTTTTTACTCATCCTCTGATGCAGTGAATCCACTGACGCTGTGGGCTCAGGCAGTTTCAGGTGAACGCTCCCCAACAGTCACCTGGGGACAAGGTTATCATGTCAGAGAAATGGAGGATAGGAGAGCTTCCTCACAATGTCAAGCACACATTATATGGCCCCAGAAATCATCCTTGGGTCCTGGATGGAGTACTCTAGGTGCTACATCCCTGTTATCAAACTTCCCCTGCAAAGAAAGCAAATCTTTTTCTTTTCTTCCATCTTAGAGGGCAGTGCTCTGATGAACCAGAGAAGGAAGGGGGGAACCCACAAAATAAACTAACACGTATTTATGTTTCAGGGATGTGAAGCCTTAAGATTAACTCACAGGATGTTGTCCCAGTTCTGTACTTTTTCAGTTTGCTTGAAGTAGATCATGTATTTAAGAGTGAACAGTTGTTAAGACGACTCTGCTTTGTTAAGAACTTCTGTTTTGCAGCGAGCAGAAACAAGTTGGGCTAAAAAACTGAACATGAAATAAGCTTCATAAAGAATTTAGTGACTGTTGAAGAAGGAGAGGATACAAAAAAACAGAAGAGAGGAGAGACCAGTGAAAGATCACTGTGCAAAGGGGAAGCAAAGAGCTGGAAGAGTGAAGGCTTCTCTTTCAATTGTTTGCCTGTGCAGCCAAACAGCTCTGTAGCTTGATGATGGGGGTGGTGCTAGTGCGTAAGCATTAGAAGGCTTCTGTGGTGTTTTTGGAGAAACTCGAAAAATCGTTTTTCTAAATTCAGGTTGACTGTAAGAGGATTTAACTGTGTCTGTATCAAAAAGGCTTTTGGGGATATGAGGATTTTAGAGCACTTCAGATAATCCCTGCAGAGCAGGCAAGAAAATAATATCTTTAGTAGATCTTGATCCAGTAAAAGAGATTATTAAGGAATCACATATAATAGATACAGTTCAATTTACTGCATTTATATTGAAATTATTTGCTTAGCAAATTAAGCAATACTTCATGAAGTCAGGCTTATTTACATGAACTTTTTCAAGTATTGATTTATCATTTGTCTCAGCATATTTGTTACTTACACTTTTTTTAGAATGTAATTGTATTTTTTAAATAGTCTCTTTTTTCTCTCTTCTCTCTCTTTATCTCTCTCTCTCCCTCCCTTCCTCCCTCCTTCACCCTCCCTCACTCCCTCCTTCTCCCTCCCTCACTCCCTCCTTCTCCCTCCCTCACTCCCTCTCTTCCTCTCTCCCCCTCTCCCTCTCTCCCTCTCTCCTTCCCTCCTTCCCTCCTTCCCTCTCTCCCTCTTCCCTCTGACTGTGTGTAGAAGTGGGGAAAAAATGAGTTAATTGCTTGGTCCGAGAGTCTGACAGACTTAGATTCACATTTAACCTTGGGCTAATTGATTGTTCCATACATATCTTTTGGCACACTACTAAGCTTCTTTGAGCCTCAGTTTCCTGATTAGTAAGCTGGGAATACTCACACATACCTTATAGTTTTATATGTGGTAATATATGTAAGGTGCTTAGTATATAGATATTGTAGAATATGTAAAAGCTGGTACTTTTTCATTCTCAAAATGACATTTTTATGATGATGTTGACAGTTTATATTGCATATTAATTGTACAAGTAATGTTACTTTTATTTTCTCATTTCTGACCTTGCAGTTTGGTAAGGCTTATTATTATTCCCTGTGTACATATGATAAAGTTTAGCCTCGGAGAATGAAGAGAATAACTTTAAAAAAAAATTTTACAGTGATATCTTCTTTTCTAGCTGGTGCCCCTGATTCTGTAGTTCTGTGGCTAAAACATCTTGTCCTCACCTCGAAAGGCTCACTGACAGCAGCAGGGAGAAATATTCATGCATGGAGAGTGTTGGCAAGCACACCAGGGAAATGAGCCAGCCTTTTCATCGCTGTCCTACCATAAGAAATGAGACTTTACTGTTGTTCAGATAGTTTTTAAAACTCAGGGACATACCATATAAAATATAATTTAAAGGAGCTATCCAGTCCCCCTGAGATAAGCAAATGGCTATAGGGATTTTAGCCAGCTTAGAAAGTAAGGCCAGGACATCTTCAGCCTCATTTATATCCTTGAAGGAAACTGTAGGATGGGGTATTTTATTTGGCTTCATTTCTACTGGCAGGATGAAAAAAAGAAACATTATCAGCTCTGAAGGATTTTTCAGGTCTTAAGGATTAACCACTGAAAGGAAAGACAATTTTATTAAAAGTTCTTCACTTTAACCATCTATAAAGGATTGATTTGAACTATGGATTCCAAAAGGTTTTAAATTAGGTGACAGAATCATTTTTCTTTAAAAAATCCACCAGTCAGGGCATGAAACTAAACTCCTTGGGAAAAATAATGTCATATTACTTTTGGTTGAGTATTTTCATACTGAGAACTAGAGTAAAAGTTATTTATACCATCACTTAGAAGAAATAAAATGCCCTTTTTTTTTTTACTTCAAGCACAAAATGTCATCTATCCTTTATTTTCCCTACATCTACCCTGAACATTTTAAAATATAAGATAAATGCTTGATTTTTAAAAATTCAGCAGTTTTCAAAATGAGTTAGTTCCCTAGCATTCTCCGAAAGCAACCAATGCATATGAATTTAAACAGGCAATCTATTGCAGTTACTATAATTATGGATACTCATATTGTCCTATTTTTGGCCAGTGGGATCCTCTTTGGTCACCTGAGTTCTTTGGACATGTCCTCAATTATTTTTGATAGCTTTCTGGTCTTCTACCAGTCTCATCCTATACATTTTCCACTTCAGAGCTGGAATCAGCTCTTTCTTCAAGGTGTTCTGCTTCTTTCTAGCGTACAACCATTTTAGAGACTACAACCGGATGTGAGAGAAACCAACCATTTTCAATTGACCTGTCATTATAGCTTATATCAAAATTATTTAGACTATTGCAACTGATTATACTTCAAGATTAAACCAAAGTAATTTAGACCAGTCGTTTTCAATTATTTTGTTACTTGTAAGTAAAATATTTTCATGATACTCTTTCATTGCAGGTACTTTATTATTATATTGATGTACATGATTAAAAGTTAGCAAGAAATAGAAATAGGATCTTTATAATTTTTTTTTTTTGTCACACACCTATATTGTGTTGTAGGGTGGGAGAGGTGTGGGTGTACCCTCCAGGCCAGAGAACAGCGATCAAGACTAAGAAAGTCAAACATTATGTGTTTTAATTTATGAAATATTTTAATCCTTTCACCTGCTTCAGATTGGTGAACAATTTCCTCTTGCCTGTTTTGAAAATTAAGTCAAGATTTCATGATGATTCATTATGTGGTTGAGAAGTACTGGAGATTTAGAAGTAGCAAATTCTGAATTTGCTCTTTCCATGTTTTATTTTGATTCATAGGTCCACTTAAACTCTTTAGCTGTTGATTTCACTGTTTGGCTCAAGTACTTGTGGGCAAATAATAAGAAGCTATTATCTGTTAGTCTCTATTTAATTAGTGCTGATTAATACATAAATACAATCCTCTCATTCCTTCAAACACTAGTGCTGATGTTCAACTGAAATCGTCCTAGGAGTTTAATAAAAGGTTACTTGATCTAAATTAAACTTTGAGTTTGGAGAATACTGATTTTTCACTTGTATTGATGGATAGAAGGCCTGTAGAAAATAGTTCTTGGAACTTTATTTTAAGTCGGGATCCATTCCACTATAAAAATAATAATATCTAACTAATTTCATTACCTAGGTGTGTGCTATGACTATTAGAGAATAAAAAACTCTTTTTCTTTACTAGATTTTGAAGCACACTAACATATCTTAGTTCAGAAACAGTATACTCTTTATTATGTTACTATAGTTTTAAAGTAATAAGTTTATGTAGTTCAAGGGTATATACTCTTTGTCTCAAATATAAGACATAGTTATTATGGTGAAAAATTATCTTTGCTGTATTTTGAAATAACTATATTAGATTAATGTGCTAATAAGCATCACTCACATTTTTGTCCTTGAGGTTTTGTTTTGTTTGCTCTGTAATCCATGGTTGGCAAACTGTGAAGAACAAGATAATAAATATTTTATGTTAGGCTTTGTGGACCATACAGTGTCTATTTCAACTACTAAACTTTGCTGTTAAAGCATGAAAGTAGTCATAGACAATATATAAATGAATGACTTTTGTTGTGTTCGAATGAAGCTTTATTTGTGGAAACTGAAATTTGAATTTTATATAATTTTCACTATCACTAAATCTTTTTCTTCTTGTAGTGTTTTTCTCCAATGATTTAGAAATATAAAAATCGTTGTTAGCCTGCAGGCCATAGGTAAACATTTGGTGGGCTAGATCTGACCTGGGTACCATGGTTTGCCCCTGTGTTGTACAGTCTACACAACACAGTCTGCAGATTGAAATTTATATTTTGTTATTACTTTAAGAGAACTCACAGAAGCTGAAATTTTAAGTCGTTCAGGATATGGGAGATTGTCTCAATAGCGATCACTGATGGTCAAGTTTCATTATCTAAAGATTTTAGGAAATAAGTATTAATTTGAATCCCTTCTAGCCTCGACTATAGTGTTAGTCTCTTCTCTGTAATTTTCTTGTTTTATTTTTTATTTTTATTTATTTTTGAAACAGGTTCTTGCTCTCTCACCAAGGCTAGAGTGGAGTGGCAGAACACAGCTCGCTGAAGCCTCAACCTGCCAGACTCAAGCAATGCTCCAGACTCAGCATCCCGAGTAGCTGGGACCCCAGGCAGGCGCCACCATGCCTGGGTAATTTTTTGTATTTTTTGTAGAGATGGAGTATTGCCATGTTGCCCAGGCTGGTCTTGAATTCCTGGGCTCAAGCGATCTGCCTATGTTGGCCTCCCAAAGTGTGGGGATTACAGGCGTTAGGCACCCCGTCCAGCCAATTTTCTTGTTTTAAAGAGGTTGCTTTTCCCTACTCACATGCATGAAGTGAATTATAAGATTAGGATTATACATGTTAACCAGTTGAAATGGCCAGCAAGACTAATTTTATTTATTTATTTATTTTTGCTCCTGCAGAAAAAAACTTACATAGCTAATTCCTTGAAACTTAGAGTAATAATTAACAATTTAATAACACTTTGATTTTTGCTGACTTTAATTTGCCCCTGACAACAGTTTGTGAGGCAGGTGTGATTATCTCATTAAAAAAATTAGTGGTTAAGAAGTTAGAATCAGGGCTTTTGAATTCCAAAGCTTGGTGTCTGCCACTGTAAATGTATTTTTTATATATATATATATGTGGGGGGGTGTTCATGTACATATGCACATATTAATACATATCCATGTACACATTACCAACATATTTAACAGATTTAAAATTACCTCTTATTACCTATTTGAAAATAAATTGGAAAACATTGCAGAAAATTTATTATATAAACATGAAATAGGAAATTTAAGATTACTTTTTTTAGTAATTTTTAAGAACACTTTTTCCTAAATTTATATAATTGAGAATCTTAAGCCAGTATCTGAATCATCATCAATGCTGAAACTAGGATCCTCAGAGTTTACTTTAAAAAAAGAAAGCTTTTATTTCTCTTTTCTCTCCCCTTCCTCTCTTCAGAAGATATTTATCTAGAGAATAATCAAGGAAGGTTGAGATAGAGCCAGTCAGATCAGATGAAAGGGACATCAGGAAAGGTGAGTTTAAAATATCTGATAATTTCCCTTAGGAATTCAATGGGAACACACTAGAGAATTATTTGTTAGGGCCAAGATTCTAATTTTATATTGATTTAAGAGAATTCTGTTGAACTTTATACCGCTATGTAATTCAATAGCACCCTTATAATGTATGCTTTATGGCAATATTTTTCAAGTTGTGAACCATGACACATAAGTGGGTCATGAAATCAATATGACAACTGTGGTCAGCTTAAAAATGATAGAATAAAAAATGTGAGAGTGCATTGCACTAAATAAGGGTAAGTATTGTTTCACAAGATGTTTGTTAAGCTGCGGCTGTTTAGTTGTATTTCTGTGAATGTGCTTTCGAGCTCTAATGTAAAATGAATTTCTTACTGTGGATAGTGGTCCAGACACTTAGAAGTCCCTGCTTTATGGTGCAGGTAACCCCCTTTCCCATCCCTGAATGCAGTTTGTTCTCTAAGTTCAAATTTAGACTCCAGCTCTATTTACAGAGTAGTAAGTGATCAAGAACTTGATTTAGAGGGCATTTGATTTAAAATGTTTGCCTTCTTTTGTCATTTACATTTAGCTATACTGAGCAAGAAAATCCCAGATTCAGATGTTTGGACAGAGCTGTTTTAATGATAGTTTATGAAAATATGGGCAGATGCTTAGAAGAGTCACAGGGAGAAAAAAATGGAAACAGAGACAAAAACGTATATGGATACACAAAGTTAGAAGCTCACAAAAAAACACACTTTAGGGCTTATATACTACTGAAGGATATATAGGATGACAGAAAAAATTTTGTATTTACTAAAATAATAATCTGAATTAACTATACTTTTCCACAGGCGACATATTTATTTCCATGTGAAACTTTAAACCAGTTTTTTTTTTTTCCCCAAGACTTTTAGCTTTCTGAGATCAGTAAAAATAAAACTGGGAAGACAGGCAGCATAGCTTCAAAATTTTCATTTTGTCAAGATAAAAAATCAAATGGTTACTTTTTTTAACTAGCCTCTTTTATTTGTATAAAGCACATTTTTTATGTTAATTTCAATTTTTATTTTATTTTAGGGGGTACATAGGCAGGATGGTTACATGGATATATTGTGTGATGTTGAGGTTTGGGCTTCCATTCAACCTGTCACCCAAATAGTGAACACAATATACAACAGATTCAACCTTTGCCCCCTACAATCCCTCCCCCTTTATGGAATCCCCAGTGTCTATTGTTCCCACCTTATAAAGGATATTTTAAAAGTGAAAAAAGTACAAATTACAAAAAAAAAAAAATACATTTGATTTTATTTAAAATTCACTATGTTGTCCTTTTTTTCTTTTTTCTCATTTCACCAAACACTGAAGGAAAGTCAAGTTTCATCTGGTAATCACTGCTTTAAATTTCGTTCCAACCCTGTGGAAAGGGTGTGTCTGCCAGTCTGTCTATCTAGGTTTCTGTTCAAAAGAGGAAACACAAGACCTTGGGAACACATGGAAACGTTAAATTAAAGCTATACGTGAACTGACTTCTAGCATCTGAAGGAAAGGGTGGTTCTCAAGTAGATTAGCATTTGCAGAGAGAAGCAAACGGTTAGTCAAACAAGGTGATGGATAGCTGGTTGATTCTCTGTGTGCTTTGCTGCTCTATTATTTTCTCCAAATTACTGCCTAGAATTTCCCAGTACTGCTCTGTTTATTGGACTATGCTTTCATTGAAATGTTAAACTCTAAAAATGATATAAATCACAGAAGGTAGCTAAAAAGGTTTAATTGATGACATATTTCATGTCCTATTAACTCCTCTATAAATTCATCTGTCATCACCTTGAGATAACTGACATAATTGGGATTATCATCTCAACACTTTGGAAATTATTTTTTCTAAATCATTTTTATAATCTTTATTACCATTCTTACATGTACAAGAGGATATAGTTCTAGAATTAGGTAATTTAAATTATTATTTGTTTTGGTATATTAAATCATTCAAAACATTTTCTTTGATCTGCCTTCTTTCTTTACCCAATTATCTGTGGAGCGAATACCTCACACAGGTTTTAGATCTTTCTCTTTCAACCTTGAACTTAGAAGGTATGATTCTATTAAAAAAATCAGCATGCAATTCACATTCAATTATTATTGTTAAAAACAGTACATAAAACATACAGCAACCACATGTCAGCAGTAGCACTATTATTTTTCAAGTCCTTTAAGTCTTTGGATTCTATGGAAAACTGATGAGGGGGCTTACTTGACTAATATTATCCTGGTTTTCAGCAAAATCACATGTGTATTTTCTATAAAGATTGCATACAGATTTCATAAAACTGTATAACTGCCTAAGGAGGACAAGGTTGTCCGTGTCAATCTGTCTCAGATATGTTGATGGATATGCACTGAGTTCTGCTAGCGTGCTAAAAATGTCCTTGTCCCAGCACTTACTGCCTCACTAGATCATCCATGAGTTGGTGAGCATCTCCTCCTAGATCCTTCAAAGAACTGTACAGATGACACAGTCACTGCAGGACTTAGACTGGGAAAGTTCGTGTTGCAGATATTTCAATGCGACTGTCATTCTGAGAAAATCCTGCCATAGACTTTCAGCAATTGTTCAAAACCTGTCTCAGTCATTGGTAAATTGTCACTGTCACACCGCTCTTACAATGTTGGCTTCACTGTCAGTGGCAGATTACAAGAAAGCCCTGGGAAGCAAACCACAGATGCATTTGTCTTTAAGCTGTAAGAGTGACTTTTAACACATAGTGTATCTTAATTTAAATCCAAGTGGGATCAGTGGAGGATCAAATTTCTTTTGCTTTCACATTCATCTTACAAAGCTGTTTTTAGAGGGAAAATGATTAGATCTAGACCTCTTCACTGGCCATCTTTATGGTATTTGAAGTTGAAAAGTCACTCAGTGATTATGAATGGAAGCGCATCTGATACCTCAGCAACTGAAAGGAAAGAGTAGTTGATGAAAGCTTACGGCTACATGCTCTTTCTTCCTCCATCCCAATTGGATAGTTGGTCAATTGTCACTTATTTTTCTCGTATACAATCACAGACACAGTTTCTATTATCTAAGGAATCAATATGGTCTCAATGGAGTACAGGAGTTTTGGGATATTTTAATGACTAGAAGTCTTAAATAACAAAACCATATTTAAAAATCATTATAAACACCTTGCAAAAATAATCTTTAAGATTGTTTTGAAAACATAAAGGTTAAGAATGGTAAGATTATGGGCTGGGTACAGTGGCTTATGCCTATGATCCCAGCACTTTGAGAAGCTGAGGTGGGAGGATCACTTGAGGCCAGGAGTTCCAGACCAGCCTGGCCAACATAGACTCCCATCTCTAAAAATATTAAATAATAATATAAAGAAAAAGCTGTAATATATCTACCTTAGGCAGCCACATTAACGATCCTGGCTACATTGGCCAGGAAGATTAATGTCTTTAACTGAAGAATTTTTATTATCTAAAAATATTAAAAATAAAAAATATAATTAATTTACTAAGCATCAAGAATTTATTGAGTGCCTATATTTACCAGATTTAATGTAATCCTAGGGATTCACACAGGTGAATAAGAAGTAGTCCCTTCTTCAATGCCAGTAACTTCGGTGATAGAGATTGATATTAGACATTATAAAAGCCTTTGATATGAAGACATAACCTGATCAAGGGAGTTCAACAATTGGGGAAGTTTATTTTACTTTTGAAATTTCCTGAGATTGCTTCCCTTTGTCAATAGCTGCTCTTTATTCTTTTTGTCCAAAGAGTAGATCAGATTTTCTGCATTAAGTGTGATGAGGTACTAGTCTCAACACTACCAGAAAAATCTCATCTTGTGCAAAATATAGTAGGGCAAAAAATGTACTACAGTGTAATGCAAAATACTGGCCTATGTGTCAGTCACTTAATCTTTCTATGCCAAGTTACCCATAAAATAGAGATAATACTTTCCTAATTATCAGAATTATTGTGGAGATATTATATGAAAACAAAACAAATGCTATGTAGTACACAGAAAAGGGTTTTAATTTAATACTATTAAGCAAGATTGTAAAAATAATCTTAGAAAACACAGAATTTGGTTTGTAAAATTTTAATACTGCAAGAAACAGTTTTTTCCTTTTACTTCGAAAACAGTGTTCATGACTATGAATTTGAAAATTTTAGCATTATTTTCACTGTTTAAAAATCTCTCTGCCATGCATTTATCATTTAGTTCTATATGGAAAGATAGTCTAATTTTTGTGCACAAGTACTGTTGACATGTAAGTGAAAGGATTTTTCTGGTATATAAAATTGATCATTGCACAGCCTTTCTGATATAGTGAAAGTAACACTGGACTAAGAATTTAAAACTTGGTTTAGAGTTCTTAATCCATGATTGTTTGTGTTACCCTGCCTGAGTTTTGGTTTACTCTTCTGGAGAGAATAGGAATAATAATTATTTTTCTATTTACCTTATTAACTAGTTGGGAAGAATAATTGAACAAAGCCTGAAATGCCATATGAGTCGTGTCTGGAATTGCAATAGCAGGGCATATGTTGAGTTAAAACATACATGGTAAATGCAACTTTTCTAGAACGTGCAATTACTTCTAATAATAGAAGCTTCCCTGGTATTTTCTATATGTGACATAATTGTGCAGGAATAAGAGCCATAATTTCCATTGCCTTTTCATGAGTCCTAGGAGGCAAGAGCTTCTGCAAAGCTCATAGATATGTCTGCCTGAGGACAGAACTGCTGCCAAAGAAGTTAGTATTTAGCCTTGTCCTTGGAGATATTCAAGTTGCACAGTCCTCCATTCCTCAGAGGTCATTTATTTTAAATATATTAAATGTGAACATGATATATGCACATGCTCTGGACAGAAGCAAACGGACCTTTTTTAGCATCAAGGAAAGTTGATGAATCTAGATCAGAACAATCTGTAACAATCTAGAAAGTTACAGAATCTAGATATTAGGGAAGATACTTGAACAATATTTTATGAGGGATCAGGAAAAGAAGAAAGCAGAAATGATCATCTATAACTAAAGCTAAACTCCTTGCTGTAAAATAATTGCATGATATACTTTAGGAGAAGCATCTTAGTTTATATTATAACAATGCCATAAATGTGATTAGATGGAAGAAAGAGGCTTTGAATGGCTGATCCCTATTAAATGTAAACCAAAACAATTTCTGCTCACACAGAAGGTGGTAGCTCTTAATTATCCACCAGTTCCATAGCTCTCCGTAAGAGGACACTACACTACTCTCTAGTTCTATATGTTAGTAGCACTCTTTTTGAAATTATTGATTGTACTTATAATTTGAAATAATCCTGTGAAGTTACTTATTCTTTCATTGTTAGTCTTGTTCTCTCTATCCATTATACCCAGAAGAGTGGCAGGGACGGAAGAGGCAATCCTTTATTACTGTTGAATGACTGAGTGAAAAATGACCCCTGTAACATCATCAACCTCATCTGCGGCAGATTTAAGTCTTTATGTTGTGGTGTTTACTTGTACGTACAGCTTCCCTATTTGTTATGACGTTTTTAAGGAAAGAAATGGTAATTTTATTCATCCTTCTATTGCTGCACAGCCTTAACCTAATGCCTTGTACTGGTAAAGCCATAAATATATGAATATAAATACATTTGTTTAAACATAATTCTGGCATTATTTTGGTATACAAACGTAAAAGAGTGATAAAATATTTTATTAAATACAGTTTTTGGCCAGGTGTGGTGGCTCACACCTGTAATCCCTGCACTTTGGGAGGCTGAGGTTGGCAAATCATTTGAGGTCAGGAGTTTGAGACCAGGCCGACCAACATGGTGAAAGCCTGTCTCTACTAAAAATACAAAAAATTAGCCAGGTGTGGTGGTGGACACCTGTAGTTCCTGCCACTCAGGAGACTGAGGCACGAGAATCACTTGAACCTGGCAGGCAGAGATTGCAGTGAACCAAGATCACACTACTGCACTCCAGCCTGGGCAACAGAGTGGACTCTGTCTCAAAAAAAATTAAAAATTAAAAAAATACAGTTTTTCATTATTCCTTTTTAGAAAACTCTAAGCAAAATTCAATTTTAAATGATTTGTATTAAAATTATGTAAGTTATTTTGAGTCTCATTTTTACAAATTTAGTGCTTTTATGAATAATATAAACATTTGCCCTTAACATCATTTAAGTTTATGAGATACTTTAAACACAGTTTAGGAGTAGATTATCTGAAAAGAAGCTATCAGGTGACAGATAATGAAAATGATATTCTATGACTTAGCTGGGGGTTGCACATTGCATATTCTGATTTTCCATATTTCTGCTCAGATTTCTCTAACAGTCCAATTTCAGCTTCACATGTTCCCACACTGTCATTTGGTACTTATTGGGCATGACAGACTTTGTTGAAATGAATAATCTCAAAGGACATCCAAATATTTCTTTATGTAACTATCAGCTTAAATCTAAATTATTTTCTTTTTATAGGCATGTTATTCAACAAATGATTTAGTGGTCACATTTTTCCTATGATATATTTTCTAGTTTATAAGTATTTAAGGAGTGTATATAATTTTTAGTTTGATGGTGGTGTTTTACCATCATGATGCTATGACATAGGATAGTTAAGAGAAAAATCAACAATTCTAAATTATATCAAATGACTACATAATGGAAGAAATTATATTTTTTACAGCCTCCACCAGAAAAGTTGTGAAATATCCAATGGATAACAGGGAAACTTTATGTAAATTGTGGGAAAAATACCTTTAGAGTCAGAAAACTTTTAAATGTGTAGTGTAAGTATGTGTGTATATTCCTCTGTGGGGGACAAAGAAGAAGCAAACAAAGAATGTGGTTAAATTTTTAAATAAATATGTATACATATATAT
Source organism: Papio anubis (assembly GCF_008728515.1). Classification (NCBI taxonomy): domain Eukaryota; kingdom Metazoa; phylum Chordata; class Mammalia; order Primates; family Cercopithecidae; genus Papio; species Papio anubis. Next base: position 77,412,118 of record NC_044978.1, read on the forward strand.
ACAGTTATTTGTCAACTTAAAATTTTTTCTTTACTGATTTATAATTTTAAGAATTGTGTTGTAAATCTAAGTGATTTTAAGCTTAGCTAACACTCTACCACTTATGACCACTTCTTTTGAGAAGGGAAAGAGGTTTCAAAATTCGATGTCATTAAATAGGTCTAAGTCCTTTAAGTGGCCAATCTTCAGAAAATTCTGTTCTAACCCTTCATATAAAGCTCAGCAGTTAAACAAAAGGTATTTTCTCTCTTACTGACCCTCCTTTCGCTAATTCCGTATCCATTCAAGTTTTTATCTAGAAAGTGGAAGATTTCACTGTTTTCTTTGGATAACTTAGAATGGTCAGTATTATATATGGTAAAAGATGATAAATTACCTTGTTAAGTGACCTTTTTGATAAATTAACCCAATGTCAGTACGTAAACACCGGGTCATTTTTTTTCTTTTGAAGCCATTGTGATATGGAAGACCCCAATGAGCCCAATATCATAATTAATTTCAAAGACCATGAGAGAACGGTGAAACTACCAGGCAATTGATTCAGTAGGGCTGCCACACCGGTGTAGCTTCTTGGCTTTATTCCAACCCTTAACATTTTTTTCCCCTAAACTAGAAAATACTTCAGAAAACTTCCATACTTTGTATCCCTGCTCTTGCATTTACTCTAGAGAAGACTACCATTTTGTTCTACATAGCACTTGTGTTTCTATGTTATGTATGTTTCTATGTAATTTCTATGAGGTATTTCATTCATGATTAGTTTTTCCACTATTTCATTGCACTAATTTTGTTTCTGTCTTCTTCAACCTACCATTCGTTTATTAAGAAATCTGGACTTCCTGTGTCATCTTTAGTCCTTGTACTTCTTTTCGATACTGCAGTCATGATGATCCTTAAAATTGAGAGGATCATAGCACTTCTAAGTTAAAACTCCCCAGTGGCTTTCCTGGGGAGTTTTTCCCACTGATAAAACATTAAGCTTCCTTTATTGATTGCTACAGGATCAATTTTGAAAATCATTCATATATATATTTAAAAATGCATGTTCTCTATTTGTTAGGTAATGGTTCTACATATATCTGTTAAATCAAGATTGTTAATTGTGTTGTTTTAACCTACATCCCTACTAATATTCTATGTATTTTCAGAAAGAAGTGTGTGGAAATCCAAGGTGTTACAGATTTTTTATTTTCTTCTTGCTATTTTTGTCTGGTTTTGGCCTTGATGTTTGAGACTTTAAGAAATATTCATACTTATGATTGTCTTTTTATACCATTGTTTCCTTTATGAATGAATAAGATTGTGTTTTATCCCTATTCATATTTTTTTGTCTTTTATTTCTATCAAAGCATTGTTTTGGTAAATATTTGCCTGGTCTTATTCTCCATCATTTTATGTTAACATTTCTGTCTCATTGTGTTAAAAACTTGTCTTTGGTAAATATAGTGATGTTGTAGGTAATCCAGTATCAGAATTTTGACTTTAATGTTTAATTGATTTTCATATATTCTAATTGCTAATGTGTTTGATTATAATTCTATTACCTTATACTGTGTTTTTCCTGGATTTTTATTTGTTATTGTTGTTTTATTGTTTTTATCTCTCTTTCTCTGAATTGGTCTCCTCCACTTCATGTCTGTGATTTGGAAGTTTAAACAGTCTCTCTCTGTGTGTATGTGTGTGTGTGTGTATGTGTGTGTGTGTGTATATTATGTGTATATGTATAATACATATAGTGTGTATATATACTATATAGTATATATAATGCATATTATAAATATACACTGTATAAAGTATTGTATATTACTGTATCTACATATGCATTTAATTGAACAATGTATAAACTCAATCTTCCTCCTGATTTTGTTACTTTGTTTATTCATTTAAACATTTTATTGACACTTATTTTTAAAGTAATTTTTAGATTGCCCTACTATTCTGGGTGTAAGATTTCTTGGTTTTTGAATGTATTGACTGTCTCATGGTATATTTCTGCCTCTTGCTATTAAAAACTTTAATTGTATATTCTTCAGTGGAAATTGCCAACCTGTGGGAGTCCTGTGCATGACCTAAGTTGTAGAGGCAGCAGTTTTCCCCTCAAGTTTATTTCTGTCATATCCATACAGGTTTAATTGATTCTTGACCAGTTATTTTGTTTTTCTTCATGATAAGGGGTTTATTGGGTTTCTTTACCTTATGGATAAGTGTGTACTTGTGTTCTTTGCTTTCTGTGCAGGGCAATCTTTTTTTTTTTTTTTAACTCATGGCCCATAGTATGTGGCCTACATCTGTGGTACATCTCCATGCCAGTGTACAGATTTATTTTTTTTTTCTAATTCACTTACTCTAGTTACCATTTCATGGAAGAGACTGCTCATTCTGGTCCCTAGATTTGTGGATAGACTCTGGCTTGCAAGTTCTGGCTTCTTGCCTGGTGCAAGATCTCTAGTGTTGGCTCTTACCCTCAGTTATTCATGAAAACCCCAGCCTCTACTTGTATATGTGGTCCTGAAACCCTGTGCGCTTAATCATATTTTGGAATGCAAATGTCTGTGTATCTATCTCTAGATCTATCTTGAAAATTGTTAGAATTTAATCCTTATATATACCAAAATACATTTTGGCCTTTTGTAGCATTTTGTCAGCACAACTACAAATCCTGATTTCCTTATTTGACTCATATTTTAGTTCTCATTATTTACATTTAAACTTTTTTTTTTCTATCTGTATCTCCTTAAATGTTTCTTAATAAGAAACTATTACAATTTCTGTTTTTGAACTTTACTTAAGACTCCTGTACTTACTTGCAGAGAATGTTGATAGCTATTAATGTGGCAGGTTTTAAAATTTATAGCTGCAAGAATCATGGTGAGTTCCAGGTGACCGGGAAGGGATAGAGACATGCACATATACACATATACACAGAAAGTATGAGGGTAAAGGAGTTCCCAAGTCATTGAGGTAAATATGTAAATTCTTATTGGCAGTAACAAGTTCATACAAGGTAGGAACTCATCTCAGCTGAGCTTCCCTTAACTAACACAACAATGACCGTGACTTATAACTGTCCGATCTCAGGTGCTCCGTGTTTGGCTCTTTATACTCACCAGTTGGAGTGCCTGCAACCAAAAATCCAGGTGGGTCTATTTAAGGGAATGCTTACAAACAGGATTGTCCTGATTCTTGCACCAGTGTGAGCAAGGCCACATACTCATTTTGGAAGGTGAAAAATCTGTGCACAGGTGTTTTGAACAATTTATCAGCCTTCTGCTCACTACTGTTCCAGAAAGACAGTTTCTCCACAGATCACCCTCTTACTGAGTAATACAATTCCTTTCTGGATAGTTCTGATAATGTGTTTGGTCCAAATACATTACCCTGTAGTAGAATTCATCAGCAAACATTTATTGAGCACTGACCGTCTCCCAGGAAGAATGTAGGTGCTAAGAAAGCAGTTGAATCAGACATCATTCCTATCTCAGGTGGAGCTCATGAACTGGTGAGTTTGCAGAATTGTGTTTCTTCCCTTTAGATGATGATGATTGTTAATGTTCTATAAGTAGTTGCCGTGACACTTGCTTTAATCTAAAAGAAAAAATTCACACAAAGCTCAGTAGGTTACTATTAGACCCATTATTCTGCAACAATCAGATCATGCTTAAATCATGATGCTCAGTTTGGGACATTATACTTCAGAGAAGACGTATAGTCTCATTTATTCAGAAATGACCATAATGTTGGGGAGATTTGAAAGCATGTTATGTGAAAAATGTATAAGGGGATTGGTAAAATAAAATTACTCATAATTAAGTTGAGAAGACTTGTATACATCAATCCCTACATCCCTTTTTCATGTAATATGATGTCATTCAGAATAAAAAGTCTATAATTTCCTATTCCTATCAATGTGAAAGTCATATTAACTATTCTGTCAGAGCCATGACACATCGACCTAGTATATTTGCTTATTGTCACAGGCTCTCAATGCCTAGTAGAAGGAATCAAGCCCTTCCACTGTTGATTATTCAACAAACACCAATGTCAATGGCTGGCTCAAGTTTTATTTACATAAAAAGATGCTGAAGCTACCATTGTATACTAGAGGGGGCTCTTCACATTTGTTTCTGGTCAAATCCAAATGTGAATGGTCTTTAATTTATTTATTTACCAAGAAATAAATTATAGCTTTTCACATTGAGAATAAACTCTTTCCATCTGTCTCTTTTCAAAATTGTGTTGTGCCACGCATGGGGCTTTTGTGAGCCACAGATAGAGTCACATTTCTGTCTACTAACTGAAACAAGCTTGTATAGAGTTAACCATCAGAAAGTTAAATATTTGTTATGGGTTTTACAAATGGAAAATATGAACAGAAAATTAGTTTTTCTTTTTCTTGAAAATATGATCTATCCGTAAAATGGTAGGATAGCAATATAAAAATGATTTTGGTGCATGATAAATTCATAGCTCTCTACATCAATTTTGGGAAAGGGGGTAAAAATGTTGGAACTCTGGCTTGTTATCAAATTTAAATCATTACCAGACAAGATCATGCTAAAGCCCAAATACTGTGGTTTGGAGCTATCTGAATCCATTCCAAATTACCCTTGGACGACATCAGACAGGTTTAAATTCATTGACTTATATAAGAAATTACTTTTTGCCTATACTGGTTCCATCTGTTCTAAGTTGCAATAAACATATCCCAGTTTTGTCTGCAATTCCAGTAAAGGTGTCTCACAGGTGCATGTGGGGCCACTTGCTGGTAAAAGGTCACTGAAATTCCTTTCTAGTTGTAATTTTAGGTTTAACTCCTTTCTCAGAGAATTGAGGAGAGAATCAAATATTTCTCAAAGTCAAAAAAAATCTTATTCATATTCTTTGTTCTCCTTTTCCCATAAAGGATTTAGACTTGCAGAGACCATTTATATTGAAGTGCTGTAGTTCAAGGATAAGTTCCAGACATCTCTGGCCACATATTGTTTTATGTCCTTCTGGGTATGTCATTTCAATAAGGTAATGTTTATGCCAGTTAATGAGGAAGATGGAGAGGGGGTTTTGCACACCAGCCCTTAAGATGGAAAATCTGAGATTCTCCGGCATATTTTTTGGAAATTATTTCATTCAATAAAAAAATTTTCATTTTTCAGTGAAAAATGTATTGAGTGAGTAGGGCACAAAATAATGTAATTGATGTTTTAAAAATTTAAAAAACATGCATTATTCCTCAGAATCATCTAGTATGCAAATGTACTGTTACATTACTTCAAAAAATCAGAATGTCTTTTAAATTTTTTTATGAATTTATGTGAACATGTATTTTATTGCATAATTGTCTATTTTGCACAAAATTTTTATTTTCAATAAGCCTCCTTTTATTGATTCATAATCAAAGCAAAATAGGATAAATCTTCCCCCAATTTTTAAATCTGCTTTGTTGCCTTTCTCACAATAGCAGCTTCACTTCATTTTTATTTCCCTATTTTCTATAATTTCTTTCTTCCTGTATTGACCTATGGCTTGATGGAACATGGAATGCAATTCCTGGCTTTTCTTCCAGGGAGATATGAGCTTGTGGATGTCAAATGCGCTGTGTAATGGGCTGCAAGCAACATGTTCTATGGCACTTTCTAGGAAATTTTGCGAAGAGATAAATGGACCTCCACTCTGTCCTCTTATTTTCTTTTCTCATTTTGCTGTCTGAAGCACATGTGCAGACTCTCTTGGACCATAAGCATGAGGCCACACCCAAGGGTGTTGGAGCGGTGGCTGGAGGAACCCCAGAGGGCTGCACTGTTGTGCAATTCCAGTGGGCAACAATCTCCATGGCCTCTATGAATAGTGCCCCACTGGAGTTGGTAATGCAGTAGCCAGAGGAGATGGCTCCCTAGAGACTTTGTGGGGCAGAGCCACTGCACCATGGCCTCTCTCCCTGGAATTCATATATGTGAGAAACAAACTTCTTTTTTGGTCTGGCCGTTGTGAATCTGGATTCTACTATTAATTGTAGTTGAATCTAATACCATCTTATGGCTCGTATAAAATATGTATACTATATATGAAGTACACATAAATACACTATATATGAAATAAGTTTCCAGTTCAGTTAGGAAGTGAGTATGCATACATGAGATGACATAAAACAGTTACCGGGTTATTTGACAACAAGTACAAATATTAAACTAAATTATATATTAGTGGAGGCTATCAAATCTTTCTCCCCTTAGTAAATACACACAAGGTGAGAATTTCATGACAAATGGCACAAAGCCAGAAGTTAAAACATGTTGGTGATGAAAAGCAGATGAAGATGCTAAAATAAAAAAATAGCATTGGACTAAACAAGCCACGAAGGAGGTGACATGTGGGAAATTGTGATACAAATGCCGGCGGTGGAAGTGACTATAATACGAAAGTTCATAGGACTTGTATTTTGCACTGTGACATCATGAGGTGTTATTTCATTTATATGTCAAGAGTTACTATGTATGTCTTCTCACGATATAAGTTAAAATCACTAGCTTATAGATGATAGGGATTTTGTCTTTTATTGTTTTGTAATTTCCCAACATGGCCCTGTGTTATTTTTTTAGTAAAAAGTAAATAAATAGCCCTAAAATGTCACCTTTTTTAGTGAAACTTCAAACCCATTTAGATCATGAAGAATTTAAATAATTTAGTTTGAGTCTTCAAAGATTATATTATAGCTTCGTAACTTCCTATATTAATTCATGGCCACATTTTGAAGTTTTCACTTTTGGGAAGCTCTTCCATATGCTTTAGTTAAATCATGTGATTTAAGCCAACTTTTCTTGCTCGTCTCTTATTATAGATGCAGTTTCATGTCCTGTCCAATCATCATTTTAGAAAGAAATTCAGTTGCACAATAGTAAAAATAACATCTTTATATTATAAAGCTTTATACATTTTAATACACTATAGTATGTGTGTTTTATTTATTTTCACAATATTATAGTTATTTTTATTATAACGTAATGTTATCTCTCTTGAAAATTACTGAACAGATAGTTAAATCCAGCTCCTATAATTTCAAGTCCAGAAGGCTCTGTGTATGAATCTAGATTTTATGCCGTGTGAAACCTATTCATACAATTGTAGGGACTGTCCTTATCAAAAATAATATAACATTAAAAATAAAAATATAGGCTTTGCAGACGCTGCCGCCGAGGAAAGTCCTGTACTACTAGCCATGGTCAACCCTACCGTGTTCTTCGACATTGCGTCGACGGCGAGCCTTTGGGCCGCGTCTCCTTCGAGCTGTTTGCAGACAAGGTTCCAAAGACAGCAGAAAATTTTCGTGCTCTGAGCACTGGAGAGAAAGGATTTGGTTATAAGGGTTCCTGCTTTCACAGAATTATTCCAGGGTTTATGTGTCAGGGTGGTGACTTTACACGCCATAATGGCACTGGTGGCAAGTCCATCTATGGGGAGAAATTTGAAGATGAGAACTTCATCCTAAAGCATACAGGTCCTGGAATCTTGTCCATGGCAAATGCTGGACCCAACACAAATGGTTCCCAGTTTTTCATCTGCACTGCCAAGACTGAGTGGTTGGATGGCAAGCATGTGGTCTTTGGCAAAGTGAAAGAAGGCATGAATATTGTGGAGGCCATGGAGCGCTTTGGGTCCAGGAATGGCAAGACCAGCAAGAAGATCACCATTGCTGACTGTGGACAACTCGAATAAGTTTGACTTGTGTTTTATCTTAACCACCAGACCATTCCTTCTGTAGCTCAGGAGAGCACCCCTCCACCCCATTTGCTCGCAGTATCCTAGAATCTTTGTGCTCTCGCTGCAGTTCCCTTTGGGTTCCATGTTTTCCTTGTTCTCTCCCATGCCTAGCTGGATTGCAGAGTTAAGTTTATGATTATGAAATAAAAACTAAGTAACAAAAAAAAATAAAAAATAAAAAAATAAAAATAAAAATAAAAATATAGGCTCAGACGTGAGAATTAGAATAAGTAATCACAAAGAAGTAAAAATGTGAAAAAGCCAAAATACCTAAAAAATATTTAAAAATCCATTTAAAGGGGTAGTATTTTAATTAACTGCTTCTTACACATTCATACGGTATTCTAATTTTTTCATAAAAAACATCCTGTGTACTATTTGATTATCTTCTCATATGACAATGATTTGATTATCTTCTCATATGACAATAGAAAGATAATTCAATCTTTTTATTGGCAATCTTATTTTTGTTGACAGATCTGAAAACTGTTAGCTTCATAATTCATTTTAGTAATGTCAAATAAATTTTTAGTCTTATTTTCAAATTTGGCAAAACTATCAACTTTCATGTTTGGGCTATAAGATTTCATGGCTTTTGAAGGCCATTTATGCAATAATTAATATTAAATACTCCTTGCATTAACCAGTTTTTTCTTTACTATGTCCTTATTGTAAAGGCTAATTGTGAGATTTGTAGTTATTTTTTTTGTCAGCATTTTGTGTCCGATCAGCAAAAAAGTCTTTACTAATATAAGATTTACTTTTCTTCATTTATTGGATTTTGAAATAATCTAAGAGTCTTTTCATTACTGCTTTTCAAAATGTATCTCTTGGCTGGGCACGGTGGCTCACGCCTGTAATCCCAGCACTTTGGGAGGCCGAGGCAGGTGGATCACGAGGTCAGGAGTTCGAGACCATCCTGGCTAACACGGTGAAACCCCGTCTCTACTAAAAATACGAACAATTAGCCTGGCACGGTGGCGGGTACCTGTAGTCCCAGCTACTGGGAGGCTGAGGCAGGAAAAGGGCATGAACCTGGGAGGCGGAGCTTGCAGTGAGCCGAGATCACGCCACTGCACTCTGACCTGGGCGACAAAGCGAGACTGCCTCTCAAAAAAAAAAAAAAAAAAAAAAAAAGTATCTCTTAAGGAATTATTACTGATAGCATGCTCTAATTTTTTTTGTCATAATTTACTTTACAATGTCAGGGTAAATTCCACTGCTTCCCTTGCTTTTTTATTATGTCGTTTTGTATTCTACTAATTTTAGTCAGAATTTTCTTAGGTTTTTTTCATAAATAAATTTAATAATGACTAAAAGTTACCTTTCATTTGTTCCAAATTGGGAGTACTGAGCTTCATGATGGTGTACCCAAGCACTGATACTACATACGTTGCTTGATCAATGAATATGTGAAGAATTTTGGTGGTGAATGTTGGTTTCTTCATATTGACTTGCTAGATCTGTAGCAGTTTGCATGCCTTTTATTCTGAAACCCTTAGACTTCATCAGGCCACAGTGAGTCAGATATACTTAGACATGATCCAATATGCTGGCATGCAGAAAGCAGGTGATTTCACTCACAAATTTTTAGGTGAAGAAGTACTGCTGGGCTTCTGTTCTACAAACAAGATTTCTGATCACATTCCAATGTAATTCCCATAAATAAATAAAATGCTTAGTGTGTGTATAGTTATTATGATGAACTACTGATTCTAATCCTTTCCTGATGAGAGTGAATTTATGTTTTGTCTAGGTGTTGATAAGAAGCAAATCCCCCACTCATAACTTTACGTGTCTGTTGATTAGAAAATTATCCAAAGGCTATAGTCAAGCTTCATTCATTTTCCTTCCTCCCCCATTCCCCCCTCCCCCCTTCCCCCCACGTCTCCCCTCCCCCTTTCCCCCCACTTCCTCCTCCCCCTTCCCCCTTCCCCCCACTTCCCCCTTCCCCTTCCCCCTTCCCCTTACTTCCCCCTTCTCCCTTCCCCTTCCCCCTACTTCCCCTTCCCCCTTCCCCCCTTCCTCCCTCCTTCCCTCCTTCCCTTCCCTTCCCTTCCCTTCCCTTCCCTTTTCCTGCTTCACTATGCACATACTTCCATTTCTAAGTCTTCAAGGACATATTCATATCATGGTATTATCTCTGGCTCTGCAAATGGTTCGTAGGAGGATTTGTAGGAACTATTTTTATGACTGGCAATACCTAAACTATACACAGAAATCACAGCCAGTCCCTAAAATATATTCCAGTAAATCTAAACTAAACATTTCTCCAAATAATTTCCCCTTAGCTGGATCTCAAAAATGTGTTTGGCCACTCTACTGTTAGTCAAAATTAGGAGATAAATATAGAGGGAAGGTGGGAGTCAAAGGAGAGAGATTTCTTAACCAAATTAAGGAAAAATATCTTACTTTAGAGTATTCTGCAAAACTGTATAACCTTCAGAGTCCAGGAAGGGGTTGGTGAAAGTGAGAAATGCTTAAATTTCAGTAGCTTTGCAGTAAACCTGTCTCAGTATATAGTGCTATCATTTTAAAGACATAGACTTTATATTTAACATGGAAATACTTGACTGTTTATTGTTAGATAAAAGGAGAAAAATCAGAATTTTTACTGAGATTATATTTAACTACAAATTTCATCTGTAATTTGTCAGCTGGTTAGCTATTTTTATGGGTGTTCTTTATGTATTCAGTTCTGTTTTGTTTCATCATGATCAGCATGACACACACAGTTTGCTATGTACTTGGATGATCTGTTAGTTGCTAATACTTTCTAATAGTTAATGACCATGCCATGATGCTTAAAAGACCTCCCATAAAATTTTAGTAACTTATCCCTGCCCATCTTATTAAGTGTGCCAGAAGGAAATCTTACGGTTATTTGTTTTTCTTCTTTCTGTTTCTTGGTTCTACTGAAGTTAGATTATTTTGCAGGGGGCAAACAAAAACGTCAGTGAGTGACCTGACTATAGTACACATTTCTATTGGTGAGTCTTCTTTAGTTTTAAAACTATCATATAACACTTTAGTCTGCACTGGAGTTGAACATGTTATATGTTGCAAGTCAATACATGCCCCACTATATTTATGTTTTCCTTTGTCTCAAACAATGCTGCATATTTTGTCAGCAAAATTCCAAAAGAACTAATCTTGCATTCTTGATATAATGTCTTACTATTTGTTTATTGGAGATACCAGCTGTGTTACTTTTCTTAGATAGCATAGTATATGAATAAATATATATTTTCTCGATTAAGCATTTTATCTCAATATTTATTGCAGTCTGTGTTTGACAAGAGTACCAGTAGGTTAAAAATTCTCCTCAAAAGGCTGGTACCATGACCCTAAATTTTGCACACTTTTTTTTAATGTTGGAAAAACACATGGTTTTCCTAAGGATAGTTTATAATACTTGGTGATGATATATGACAAGGACAGGGTGTTTATATTACCTCTGTCAGGATTCCCTTAGGTCTATTAACGTGCTCACCAAACACTATAGAATTCCCTGATGAATGTACTCAGCCTTTTAACTGAGTGACCCAAGGATATGTTGTATTTTAATCTCTGCCTTCTACATTGGCTTTTCCCAAACATTTTATTTGGCATTTATCACATTCAGTGCCCTCCTATGCTTTTCATCCTTCTTGTTTTATTGATGAATATTGAGAATGTTAACACTACTTATCTTGACTTGGGCAAATGAAGAGTGACTTGCCTAAGAGCCTCTAGCCTGAATCAACTGGGTGATTTCTGTGTGTTTGCTTCCAGTTTTAAGCTATGATTGCTTACACCTAACAGTAGCTATAAAATACACATTTGTGGGGAAGGCTCTAATCTCACAGTCAACGAAAGTAATCTTATTTTGTGATATGACTATAAATGAAACTATACTTTACAATGGCTAGTCTGATGCCCGTGTAAAGCCAAAAGGGTTTAAGACACAAGAAAATTGAAAGGAGATAGCTCAATAGGTATTTTAACTATGCTAGCCATTTTTTCCATTCAGTTAACTGCTATGATGAATATTTAAAAAATATGTTCATTCTCACAATTTTAATAGGTTAACGATCTTTGTGAAAGAATTTACTTTTTCACAGAGAGATGGATTATATGACTAAACTGGAAACATGGAAATTGAAATAATAATGATAAGATAAACCACATTAGCATAGAAAAAAGGTGAGTTAGGGACGTCTCCAAATGAGTCGTGAAAAATGTGGATGTTACAAGAAGATGCCATGTACCTAGAAGTGCCTGAGTTACTTAAAGGTTTATGCTAACAACATCATGTGTGTGTACACACACATACATGCATACTATATGTATGTATGTATAGGTATACATAGAAACATCAGAATAGCATATGTGATTCTAAAGTAATTTCTATATGAAATAAACAGCCAATATTTGTTCTTTAGTTCAAACCAGCCATTATGATCTCTTAATATGCATATACATATGGGTCTATATAATATACATGTGTAAGTATATATTTCATATGTTACATATATATGCAAATAATCTTTCAGCAACAAAAGCCAAATTTTTATAACATGTTGAGCTGACCAAGCGTAAACTCTGGCAACTTCAGCCTTTTAACACTTTTTACGTCCAGCACATTTCTCAAATTCCTGAATTCATCTCTTACAAGAAAAATGGATTATTCTTGCATCTTACTTTTTAAATCTTCTTGCTGCTTTGATTCTTTCTAAATCAGATTACAACTAAGAGGCATACTTTGAGTTTTATCCTTTATTTACAATATCAAAACTCTGTCAGTCTGCTTAGTCACATTGGATTGTGTTTTGTGATCATCAAAGATTTCACTGGAGGAGATTCAGCCACATATTCCTCTTTTCCCTTATTGCTTATAGCAGTTCACAGCAGAAGTGCTCATTGAAATGGGAAGGCATTTTTGTGAACTCATTTTCTCTTATCTTTAATACTATGTACCTTTTACTCTGCAACTAGTTCGTGTGATATTTTTTGCTTTAGTATAATATTTTTATGTGGGATAGAATACATATTTGTGTATAAAGTTAAGAAACATTAAGAATCAAGAACTGAGCGAGAAGAAGCTTCACAGTTTCCAAGAGACAATAGCTAGCTTCAGGTATGCATTTTTTGAATAAAGTACTTGCTCCTTGTATACTCTTGAGATCTTTCAAAGGACACCACTGTATCTATGTAGAAGTTAATACAACACAACTTGGACACTATTTGTTTGTTAAACTGGTACAATGTGTAGGGTTGGGGAGAAAATCAGTCCTTCTCCAGAAATGAAAGTTTCTTATCATCTCTGGAAGCTCTGGCTCTGGCCTATGAGACTGATTTTAATCAAAGGATCTGTGTCTATCTGACATAAAGATGTCTGTAAGTGCATGAGCCCTTCTTCAGTATGCAGATCTTGAGATACTGTGTTCTTACCTTTAGATCCAGGTTTTTTGGTTTAAAACAATAGAAATATCATTTCATAAAACTTTTGTGATTCTTTTAAACAAAGTTTAGTTCCTTTAAATTTTATTTCAATTTATGTTTTTGCAAAATTACAAAGGAATTTTGATACTTCTGTGGAGGCAATTGAATTGTCATTAATTACATGAATTTCTTAAACTGCTTTTAAGAAATAGTTTTTAAAAGATTTAAAAAGTTTCATACGTACCTTCTGAGTCTTGGTCAATGTTATAAATTGAGCTTGGCCTCAAAATTAGGATTTGTATCGTGAAAACATATGCAATCAAAATACATGGGTTGGAGTCTAGGATTTATGACTTCCTAGCTGTTTGACTTGAGTGAGGAGTTAATTGGCTCACTGAACTTCGGTTTTTCTCATGCTGAAAATAGATATAATAGTGTCTGATTCAGAGGATGTGTGAGAAAATAAAATGATATGTGTATATTATATATGTAACATTTGTGTTTTCCTACAGACATATGATATTTAAGGCATCATCATTATTATTGTCAATAATTAGGTAATAACCCACTTCTGGCTTCTATCTCATGTCTCTAAGAAAGTGCATCTGTGTAACTGTGTGAGCAAATATCCTCCTGGACCCTGTATAAAAGAGACTGATAACACAATGGGGAGATGTGATTATTATAGTCTAAGGAGCACCTCACTTATATTAGTGCTCACAGCTGCTGAAGAAAACAGTACTAGCGCTGACAGAGATGAAGTTAAAGCTGTTGTTTTAAGGGATTAAGCTTGAATGGAGGTACTATGCATTTACCTCAGGAAAGGCATGCCTGCTGGAAAGGTCACAACAATCACAAATCTGGTTTTATTTTATCAGTTCATGTTGAAAATTATTATTAGTGCTAATAGGTCCATAAAAACTGTTCAAAATATTTCAAAGAGAGCAAGTGCAGCTGTTTGGCATGCCTTAGGTATTGATAATAAATATGCCTGACAGTGACTTACATAAAACAGCAGTACTGCGTTGAGCTTAAGCAGCCCACCTTACTATGTCAAGGCTATAAATTCTCTCCTGGAAGTCATGTTATGTAACATCACGTGAAATCAAAAACCAGCCACTTTTGAAAGTAATAAACTTAAAGGGTAAGTAGGTTACTGTTTTCACCTTTGTATCTCTCAGCCTAGAGCTTGTGTGATCATCTAAAATACAGAGAGACTGTTTGGCAGAATCTTTAAAATCAAATCATAATTTCAGAACAGAAGCTATATAATTAATCCTATAAGTAGTACAACTTCTTGAATAACTTTGAAATATCTTTCACTTCAAAAAATAAAAATATAACAAAAGAAAAAATACAGAAAGGAAAAAATAGTTTCATTTATTTATATAATTATGTACAGGATGATAAAATATTTCATTGAATGTTACAACTGAGGTAAAATATACACATTTAATGTATGAAAATTTAAGTTATGTCTGTAAAAATGACAAAATGTGTTAAAACTTTTAAGTTAATTCTATCATAGAGTGATTTAAATCTATTTATAAATTTGACAAATTGTCTACTAACATTTGCTTCTTGCTTCTGATGTCCTTTACAGATACTCATTACTTATCAGACATTACACGAACAGATACCTTTGGATGGGATGGTGTTTTTTTTTTTTCTTTCCATAGTACAGTATACTATCTTTAGAATTTGTTAGTCAATCATTTCTTCTCCCCTCCATGCTTATCCAAAGATAAGCAAATACCCTATATGAAAAAGAAGCAAAACTGTATTCCAAAAAACATCTTGCTGATATTTATTTATATCAATAATTGTACTATTAAACAAAATTTCTGTACAAATCATTGCCTTTGGAGCTACAAGAAATGTAAATGTAGACAACAATGAGCTTTATCTAGTAGAAGGATGTCACAATTAAATATTTGGTTCAGGACAACTCTCATCTTCTGGATGCTTATAGATAGAGGGTAATTTGAAAGCTTTAGGCATGAAAAGCTTTGACATCTTTTATTTGTCTGAATATTTTAGCATGGCTCAAATGGAAATCCCCATGTGTTCTAGAACAGTGATCCCCAACCTTTTTGGCACTAGGGACCAGTTTCATGGAAGACAGTTTTTCAACAGACGGGAGTTGGGGGTGGGAGGGGATGGTTTGGGATGAGACTGTTCCACCTCAGATTATCAGGCATTAGTTAGGTTCTCATAAGGAGCCTACAATCTAGATCACGTTCCTATGAGAATCTAATGCCACTGCTGATCTGACAGGAGGTGGAGCTCAGGTAGTAATGCTTGCTCGCCCGTCACTCACCTTCTGCTGTGTGACCCCATTCCTAACAGGCTACAGACCAGCCCAGGGGGTTGGAGATCCCTGTCCTAGAATACTTTCCAAAACTTTCATGTGATAAATGGCAAAAGAAAGGCACAACTTTTGTGAGAGCTCAGAGAATCCAAATATCACACGTTGTGGTTGATGGTGAGGGACTTAGAAATATCTCATGGCTAGACCCTGAGCTGTAGACTTCTTCATTTTACCTACTTAATGCCTTCAACTGAATGTCCATTAGTAATTTCTAGCATGTTTAGAATGGAAGTCTTGGATTTTTCTCTCAAATACAGTTTTCCTTCTGATAATAAATGGTACCAGTGTCTTCCTAGTTGTTGAAGCCCTAAACAAAGGCGATATCGTTTACTTTTCCCTTGCCCTCTCTCCCGGTTTTCACATCACCCATATGATCCAAGTCACTCCAGTTTTCATTGTCTTCACTGCTACACGTCATCCACACCAATGTCATCTCACTTCCAGAGCACATATAGTCACTCACATGCTTAACATCCTTTTCTCTCATAATGCCCTTTCCTGGGCTAACTGCATGGACAGTCCTTTTTCATCCTTTAGCTGAAATGCCATCTGATGAGAGAAGTTTTTTGCCTAGTCACTCTCTCCCTGACACTCCTTTATATTCTTTATAGCATTGCTTGAAATCTGTATTTATATAATGCATCTGGTTTGCCACTGGACTAATAACTCCACTGAGAATAAAGAACTTGCCTGTCTTTTTTGATATAGTTTGGCTCCTTGTCCCCACCCAAATCTCATCTTGTAGCTCACATAATTCTCACATGTTGTGGGAGGCACCTGGTGGGAGATGATTGAATCACCGGGGAGGGTCTTTCCTGTGCTGTTCTCGTGATAGTGAATGGGTCTCAGGAGATCTTATGGTTTTAAAAATGGGCGTTTCTCTGCACAAGTTGTCTTTTTGCCTGCTGCCATCCACGTAAGACATGACTTGCCCCTCCTTGCCTTCCATCATGATTGTGAGTCCAATTAAACCTCTTTCTTTTGCAAATTGCTCAGTCTGGGGTATGTCTTTATCAGCACTGTGAAAGCAGACTAATATACCATTGTATATCTAGTGACTGAATGTTGGGCATATGATAGGTGCTGAATAATTATTGAGTGATAGAATACCTGTACATGTTTTGGGGGTTCTGGTGTTTCTAAAGGAAAGCTGCAGCACAGAGCATATCATGAATATGTGAAAAGAAGCCCTCTTCAATTCATAAAGTAGATGAAGAGACAGTAGGTCATAATGGCAAAACTTACCATCTGAGGAGCCAGAGTTTCTAGGGTGGAATCCTAACTCTGCTTCTTCCTTGTCATGTGACCTTGAAATGTCACTTTATCTTTCTTTGCCTCATTTTCTTCATATATAGAATGGAAACCATAATTCTAATATTTTTTAAAGCTTTTATGAATGTTAAAAGGTCAAATAAATTAATATGCATAAAGCACTCAAAATTGTACCTCATTGTCATTAAATATCAGCTAGTCTTATTTCACATTTAGCCACAGGCAAAAGTTCATGTATTTTGTCCTGTGCACCTATAAAATATCCCAACTTACAGAATAAAATAATAGAGAAAAAAATTACTTGACCAAGTATGGTATCTTAAAGAATTTCTTTCAGTTGACAATACAGTCGTCTTTTTGGTAAGCTTTATTGTCAATGTTAATGTTGTTTATAAGTAACCAGTTTTACAGGGTTTCATCTTCATCCTTCCAACTGCCTGCCCCAAGGGAAGATGCAGGTCTGGTATCTGTGATGAAAGAGAGGAAAGGAGAAATCTCAGACTGACCAGGCCAATCAGGAGTCCTTAAGCCAAAGATGCCCATTTAAAGAGTCCTACTTTTGTGCCTCCACTATTCTTAGTCATTTGTTAGAAGTAGCCTGTAGGAAGTGTGGCCTCCATGGAAACACGGGTGGATTCAGGGGCAGACCCAGCAATGGAGGCTCTCCATCCACTATGTTCCACACTGCAGGAGATCTGAGTGGTGCCCTTTCATGACTGCCTCACTAACAAAATACACATCTCTGACTTCTTCCCCTCATAACCACAGTCAAATTATTTCTGCTGAGTGAGGCAGAAGGTGGCTAAGGCTTGGGAATGATTGCAAAACATAGCGCTATGCCAAAATCTGGCAGGTGAGGATATGCACAGGGCTTTGTTTCCCTGTAAGCTGCACGTGGTGACTTGAGGTGGCACAAAGGCTTGAGAGAAGACCAGAACACTGATGCTTTTAAACAGAGCATTGCCCATGTGATCTTTGAACTGCTAGTGGAAGACTTGTCCCTGCACTCATGGAAAGTCCTGCTAGGACCTGGGGGACACTACTGCCTATAAATGAAGAGTAGAGAATATGCACTATTTAGCTGATATTTTTCTTATCCAGGGACTGGGAGAGGGCTAATTGTCTTTAGTTTGTTTTTTCCTTCTTGGTGTTTTAGCATAAAACTGATGGCATGCAAATCATCAAACTTCTGGCTAATGGAGGCCAAGACAGCAACGTGTCCCATTAATATATTTGTTGTGCCCTAAAGTACTGTAACAGCTTATTCTTAGCTTCCCTGGTAGACATTCTCATGAACAGACAGCTCTTAGAGAAGGCTATTTAGGGTGATTCTGCAATGAAGGGGAGATAGAAACTTCTGGATTCCTTCTGTGCTATATAAAAGATCAAGGAAATTTGATAGTGACTCAGATCTGCTCTCTTTCTAACCACAGCCATTTCAACTTTACTGCAAGTTTCCAAACAGAAAATGCAATTCACCTAGAAGTGTACTTTATGGGTGCTCAGCATGCAGAGAAAGAATAAGAAAAATCTTCAGAAGAAAACCAGGAAGGCCTTATTTTCTCTGTGGTAACAACATTCAGTGCCAGAAAACAGGTACAGGTAGATAATTTTGACAGCAACAGTAGAAAAAGAATAAGAGAATCTATGAAGATTTGAATGTAGCATTAAAAAAGACCAGGAATTAGAGTTAAAAATTTGTTTTTAAATTTTAAATTTCAGTTGATACATTCAGGGATGATTAATCACTCTTGAGCTTCCTTTCTTAAATGATTAGGTTTTTCCATTGAAGCTTTTGAAGCTTTATCCATAGATTTATGGCTGCTGCATTTCCTGAGATTTTTTCATGTTTAAAAATATCTGTCTGTTGCCTTTTTTCTTGAATAACTTCTTGGCTGGGCATTATATTCTTGCATCACATTTGTCAACATTGTGCAACTGTTTTCTGGCACTGCCTAGTTCTGTGGAGTAGCCTGAGATGTGCTTGATTTTTCCATCCATGTAGGTGAACTGCTTTATCTAGATGCCTGAGTAATCCTTTATCCTTGAAGTTTTACAGCTAACCTAGGACCGAATATTCTGCTTCAATATTTTTTAATGTGCTCTTCAATTGCAAATTCAGTTTTTTATTTCAAGTAACTTCGTGCAAAGAACATTACATAAATATGATCTATTTGTTGGGATTTCTATTCCATCTCATTCCATCTCATTTTGATCTATCTTTTATGTGTATTTTCTTCTCTTTAGTTTCATTAAGATTTTGGTCTTCCCCATCTGCATTTATGTTGAAGATCTTAAACCTTTTATTTATGCCCATTAACTTTTGAGCAACACCTATTTTGGTCATTTCTTATTAATTCTACAACAAACTTTTGTCTTCAGTTTTGTTTTGTTTTTTTTCAATATTAAATCTCTCTCTCCAGCCTATTCAGAGTTTTAATATCTCAACTCTGAGACCTTACTTGACTTATTTCATATTTTTACTATGTATTTTATAGTATAAAGAAGTTGTGAGTAATAATCTTCTGTTCGTTGATTTATGTTTTTTTCTAGGTTGGGTTCTTTATCTTTGAATGATCTCATCTTTTCCTTGTACTAAAGAGAAGTGAAAAACATTGCTGGAGGGCAACTGGAAAGTAAACAATAAGGTGCTAATTCTTTCTGATTAAAATGAAGGCTCTGGGGCTACCTATTAACTTTAAGAAATGTTATGAGATCTGTCTTAGTCCATTTGAGCTTCTGTAGTAAAATACCCTAGACTGGGTAATTCATAAACAACAGAAATTTACTGCTTACAGTTTTGGAGGCTGGGAAGTTTAAGATCAAGGCATCAGCATATTTGGTATCTAGCGAGAACCTACTCTCTGCTCCAAAGATGCATATTATTGACAGGATTTTTAAAAGGTTAATGAAATTAACCAGAAAATTGTGAATAGACATATAATATATTTTAAAGTGATAAAATGAGAACTGAATAAATGAAAGAACAAAATTTCTACTGAGTAGAAAACAGTATCATAATTATTATCTCTGTAATTAACGTAGACATAAATGCAATAGAATTAGAATCAGGATGGTTATTTTGTTTGGAATTGGCCAAAATAATATTGAATTTACAGATAGGATTAGATATATGAAATTAGCTAAAAGTTATTTAAAAATCGATAGGGACTTATTTTAAAGGAATTAAAATATAACAAAGCTAATATGATCGTTCTAATATAGTATTGGAATAAAATAAATCAGATGAACAAAAATGTGATATCTTATTATATATAAAAACGTATAATAAATGTATTTTTTAAATTCAGTGGTTTATTGAATCAGTTTAATTATGGTGTATTTAATTAATAGTGCCTATACAACTGGTTTTCTATCTGGAAGAAAATAAAATGGAGGACCTATATGATATTATACGCAAAAATAAATTCCTAATGGATTAAAGTATTTATGTAAAAATTAAACAAGAAACAAAATTAATATTTATATTATCCAGGTGCCTTAAAGACTTTTAAAATAGGTCATCTGAAATTAATGAAAAAAAATTTGTATTCATACTTCTTTGAATTTATGGAAAAATATAACCTCAAAAGATGTTCTATAAAATGGAAAATAACTTCTAAATTCATGGTGGATAAAGATTTAATGTCTAGATTTTCAAAAGCTCTTACAACTTGAAAATTAACCAATTCATAACTCTATACTAAAATGGGCAAAAATATTATTTTGTTGTTGATGGGCAAATCCAGACAGCTAACAAATCTATGAAAATATGTCCAGCTTCATCACTTTTCACAGAATTGTATTTTGAATTCTTCTAATGAGGTTTCTTATGATATTCATAATTTCCAACATTGCCCATAAAATATCTATAAACAAAGGCTATTGTTTTCTATCAATAGTATGATACACTGATGAAAAAAAAATTCCAAACACTGGGTTTGAGGTTTTTTAGACAAATTCTCCACATTGATTAATTTGCTTTACTTTTAGGGCATAGATCATGTATTTCTAGTGAAGCTCTTCATGCCATGTCAAAAATCCTATCAGGACTGGAGCGACCAGTCCTTTGTGGTAAAAACCATTTTTTTCTTAGTTTGTTGCATTTTGTTGTTGGTATTTTTCTTATAAAAGTTGATTTACCTATTCTTTCTTTTCTTTGTAAGTTTTGCTTCACTTTTTTACCTAAAGCAGTAATCCTAAGAAATAATTCAAGAGCATATGGAAGAGGACAGAAGGATGCAAAATAAGAGGAACTTGTTCTTTGGGTCTGTCACTGCTCTTTGTGCCTGAGCGAGGTTCTCAGTGCCTTTCTGCTGTGAAGCCTCGGTCTGATGAAACGCTGTGTGAGGGTTGTGAGGGTCCACTGTTTGCACTACAGTGGTCTTCCAGTGAAGCGAACTCTTGATCTACTGACAAGGGAAATGGAGTGCAGAGGTAGTCTGAGAACTCAGGTTTCCCAATTTCAGCACAGTGATTTTTTCTATACTAGCAATTTCTAGGTATATATTTTATTTTATTTTTCTACTGGCAATCTATTTATATCACTACAGATTATCTTAAAAAATAAATGGGAATTTTGGAAAAAAAATTTAATGTTACATGACAAACAATTTTAAGTAAATAAAAATCTTTTGGTCAGTGTATTATTAAATATTTTATTATAGGGCTTATTTATAAATCAATTTTTAATAGCGTTTATAATATGAAATATGTTTTTATTTAACAAATTAAAAAGCATTAAACTTACTTTAAATAAATTATGTGAGTAAAACATGATTGCTAACTAATAAATTTGAAAATAACCTAATTTACATTTGGTTTGGGATCATTTAAAATAAAAGTTTACATAAAATTTAAGTATGGCATATAGAATCAAAATGGAAAAAATTCTTAGTGGGAAGATATTAGTCTTTTTTATTTGCACTTTTTGCTTAACAAAACAGTTAAATTATTTCTATATTTTTTTTACTTGATAAGATAAAACATTTAGGTTTCTTTTTTTGTAAACTTTAATTACGTGACATTATTGATGGGGTAAACTTTTTTTTCTCATAATTGGAAATAGTTGTCACAAATATTTTAAACAGTGTATTTTATAGTATAAAAGTGGCATTATTATGTATAATATAGGATTGTTGATTTGGAAACTAGTAAAGGTTATTCTGAAGTGAATTTGCAGTGTCATCACCTCAGGCTCTGTGTCAGAATTTTCCATTGGTTCTCAATTTTCCATTGGTTCTCTTACATTTCTTTGCCTCCTTGTAGTTAGGGAAGACATAAAACTAATTTTTGCCAGTGGACATTTTGTAAGGAGAAATGACACATGCCATTCTGGCCCAAAGCTGTGAGAAGTCCATTCTCCAGTCTTTTCTCTTCCTTTGCCATGGTTACAAAGGCTGTATCTCTAGGTGTGGTTACAAGATGGTAACACCATCATCTTCACTATCCTGGTCCTTGAGTGACTGCATTTAATGGAGTACCTCTGTCCCCTGCAACCCCACCAATCCCACATTGGATATATCCTGTAAATAAGAAAAACAAATTTATTTCTGAGAATTTGGGATTGTTTGTTGCTATAGCATAACTTAACCATCCTAAACAAATATAAGCTCTTTATTACTTTATAATCATGTTCAAATAAAGGCCCAATATGGATACAAAAAATCATTTATAGCATAATAGTCAAAAACATCACAGTGGTGACTGTTGCTCAGTTGAGAGACTAAGACGTTGAATGAATGAGGCTAAATATACTTGTTTGATCTTCATTTACCCCCATACTTAGTGTGCCTGAGAAAATTTCACATTCTAACTTATAAAGATGGAAATTGAGAAAACATGATATTTACCACTTTTAATGCCATGAGTCTTTCAAAGAACTTAAGGTTCTATAAAAAATGCTCAGAAGACAATTACAAAAATTCAGCTTCAAGGGCATTTTTGAATCAGTAGTGCCATTGCAATATGTGTATAGCATCTTAATAGTTGTAAAGGGGAAAATATAAGTTATATAAATAGATCAAAGTTAGTTTTATGACTTGTTGCATCTCATATTTATGTCTGAAGTTCAAAAGAATTACTTAATTTTGTTGCATTATCAAAAAATATAATATCCAATTTGATAATATACAAAGATACTGTATTTGTTCAGAATCACCTTAAACTACTTAAAAGTTAAATTTAGCAAAATTACATGAAAGTGCCAAGCTTCTGGCAAAGCATCGATGTATTTCAGCCTCAGAAATTAATAAAACAGAACATAATTTGGATGTTGACAAAACCGTCTGTCTCTCTTTTCTGTGTTTCTCTTGATGCCCTTTTTTCTTTTCTTATTGTAGATTTATTGTTTTTTCCACATAGCAAACAAAACAAAAAACATAGGAAACCAAAAGTCTGGATTTTCCATCGATTTGTCTTAAGTGACTAAGGATAAACTGAGCCAATTCTCTTGGTCTTATATTCAAAAATCCCAGGAAAGGGGCTAATTTGCTCAGCTTGGGACCGGAAAGGAACTTCTCCCCTCTCCTATCAATCGAAGTTCTTCAGATTGATTTGCCCATATGTCTTGTGGTTTTTGGTTGTCTGCTCATGTTTGAAAATGATGGACAAACTTATTATTTCTGCTAGCTCTTGTGAATTTTCTCCAGATGGGCTCTTCCATGATTGAGAAGTTTGACTGGGGACAAGGGTGTAATTGGCTGGCTGACAGGCTTCACTGTGTGATATAGGGTGCGGACCAAAGGAGTTGATTGAAGGACCCATAAAAAGCAGAATTGTTAAAGTTTCCCTTAAGACTCCAACATTCCCACTTAGTTCTGCCCATGCAGATTAATCACTTTTTCAATTGAGATGATCACTGGGTTTCTTTTTTGTTTTCTTTCTTTTTTGGTTAATAAAAGCTATATGAGAGGGGATGGGCAAAAAGGCCAATTGGTACAACTGTTTCATAAGTAGACCTTCATTAAGCCTCATTTTCCAGCCCTAATTCTTACACATGATTTTCTTTTGTTCCTTCTTTCTCCTTCTCTTTTTCTGTTGCTTTTTCTTTCTTCTTCTTCTTCTTTTTTTTTTTTTTTGACTGCAAAATGGAGTCCTGGGCCTGTCCAAGATTCTTCTTGAAAGAGTAACTTAAAACATATCTACTGTCCATAAATTTCATCTAGGTTTGATTCAAAATATTTAAAACCCATAGAGCATAGGGAAACTGAGGCAAGGAACTGATATCAGTAGGAAACAACTGTAACTGACTAAATAACAGCCTGGGTATATTCCTTTTCTTCTATGTCCTTACTGATGTAAAGGAGACTTGGAAAAGAGGAAGTCGGGGAAAGGTATGCTAATTTAGCTTTTGAATCATGTATATATTATTTCTCAGTCACCTGCTTCATATTTGCATTGTGAGGCAAAAACAAACAAATAAAAAGCAGAAGAAAACAAAACCAACCCCTGTACAAATCTGGCCCTTTGTCCTGTTTTCACATTAGACCTTTCTAAATTTTTATTTTTATTTTATTTATTTATTTATTTTTGAGATGGAGTCTTGCTGTGTCTCCCAGGCTGGAGTGCAGTGGCAAGATCTCGGCTCACTGCAACTTCCACCTCCCCGGGAGGCGATTCTCCTGCCTCAGCCTCCCAAAGTGCTGGGATTAGAGGCACGCACCACCATGCCCTGCTAATTTTTGTATTTTTAGTGGAGATGGGGTTTTGCCATGTTGGCCAGGCTGGTCTCAATCTCCTGACCTCAGATGATGTGACTGCCTCAGCCTCCCAAAGCGCTGGGATTACAGGTGTGAGTCCCCGCGCCTGGCTGCTCTTTCTAAGTTTTTTAATCAGATGTAGCTGATGGAAAAAAATATAGTTTAGACTAAAGTGGCTTTAATAAAATTACAATGTAGACATGGCTAAAACTGAGGGAGCTCATTCATTACATGATGCGCTATAAGTTGTGAAGCTCATTTTTTTTCATAAAAGTACATTTTAAGGGAAAATTAGTACATATGTTTTAGACTAATTGTTTTAATTTAATTTAATGTAACTTAATTTAGGAGAGCTAAGTAATTAAACATGAGGCCAAAGTACATAAGAAAGTGGCAGTCTTTTATTGCAAATATGCATACACTCTCGGACGAGGTTCTCTGGTCCTCAGGTGTGGGGGGCCAGGGAAGTCGGGCCGGCGCTCTCGGGTGATGTTCTCCGGTCCACAAAAGTGGGGGGCCGAAGAAGTCACGCGGGCTCGTGCCGGCAGCGGACTTTTATGCCTGGGAGCTGGAAGGGGAGGAGTTTGGGGCGTTTGTGTAGGAGTGGCTTCTTGAATTTCGGTGTCCTCGGCTTAACGTCATTCTGCGCATGCTCAGTTGATTTGGTTCTTCCCCCGGGCGTGGGAATTTTTCCTGGGCGTGGGAAAATCTGTGAAGAAGAACCCGGAAACAACAGGGACTGCTCCATCTTGTTCACCTTCCTCCATCTTTTCCTTCACCCAAACAGTAATTTATATTTAAATCATTAAATTAGTTTCATTTAGAAGCTCTTAGATGCTTCACACATATTTACTTCGCCTCTTTCACTGACTCTCTTAAGAGCTAGCAAATGTCTTTATACAGAAGGTTCACATCCAGGAAACAATTCCAAACATATTAAATTGGGCTGTGACACAAACCAAAAGTAACTTCTTTTTTCCTTTGGATCGTATTTTATCAAAATAGAATCAATTTTTTCTTTGTGTTGTGATGCTTTTCTTCCTTCAGTTTATATTCTTGGTCACTATAAGGTTATATTTTTAAAATGTAAGATAATTCAGGTGCCAAATTATGTAATTAATTGAATAACTTAGCCTAAATACATTCTTTTTTAGAATAAATTAATACTGTCTTAATTTGCCTATGAAAGAACACATAATGATTATGATTATAGAGAACTAAAGGAGAAGTAGTAACTCATTTGACTTTTAAAAACTGTCTTCAACAAATGTTGAATATTTCTTGCTACTCTACATGCTACTAGTGATGTGGCAAAGAAATCAGTGAATTTACTATTTCACTCAAGAATTAGTTTTGATTAAATTGTCCTCAGCTTTTATGCCTTTGACCTATTCTTTTATACTAATTGTCTCATTTAAAGATGTTTTTTAGGACTCTGCTTATCTCATTACACAGTCTTGAATGAAGAAATAGGAGGCATTTATTGATTGTAATACTATGGATAGTTGGGTTTCCTTGAAATATTTTATTTTTAAACTTATGGCTACAGAATCATGAACTTGATTAGGTGCCTGCTTTGAAATGATTATGACAAAATTCAGAGTTGGTTATCTTTGTTAATTACCTTGCAGTAGCCATTTTATGTACTAATCTTATTCCTGGCTTCTTCTTAATTATACTTATCATAGTTTCTCTTTGCTTATTTTATATTAGCAGATATAGCTGTAACTTATATTAGCGGGTATTACTAGCATTTTTCCTTGTGGAGAGAAATGTGTTTATTTTAGCAAAGACATTCATTAGCCTTCATGGCTAGGTGACAATCTAAAATCTTTAGTAATATTGTTACCAGAAAGGGCTCGCAATTCAGACCCCAATAAAAGGTTCTTGGATCTTGGGCAAGAAAGAATTCAGGGTGAGTCCACAGACTACAGTGAAAGCAAGTTCATTAAGAAAGTAAAGGAACAAAAGAATGGCTACTCCATAAGCAGAGCAGCCCCAAGGGCTGCTGGTTGGCTATTTTTAGGGTTATTTCTTGATCTTATGCTAAACAAGGGGTGGATTGTTCATGAGTTTTCCGGGAAAGGGGTGAGGATTTCTCGGAACTGAGGGTTCCTCTTGCTTTTAGATTTTATAGGACGGGACGTTGCCATGGCATTTGTAAACTGTCATGGGTCTTGTGGGAGTGTCTTTTAGCATGCTAATACATTGTAGTTAGCATGTAAAGAGCAGTGAAGAAGATCAGAGGTCACTTTCGTCACCATCTTGATTTTGGTGGGTTTTGACCAGCTTCTTTATTGCCTTCTGTTTTATCAGTGAGGTATTTGTGACCTGTATCTTGTGACTTCCTATCTTATCCTGTGGCTAAGAATGCCTAACCTCTGGGGGATGCAGCCCAGCAGGTCTCAGCCTCATTTTATCCAGCCCGTGTTCAAGATGGAGTCGCTCTAGTTCAGATGCCTCTGACAATATCAAAAGGGATTGTTTCCTTGTTTACAAGGAGACTTTAGTGCAGTGCTGGACAGAGAGCTGGTCAGAAGGCACAAGGCCAAAAGCTGAGGACAAAAGGAACTGAGGATAAAGTCCTCTGATAATTAACTGAAATTTGGAGAAGGACTTAGAGCGTCCATAGGTCAAAGAAAGCTGTAAAATTCTAGCAGAGTCCCCCAGTTTATATCTCAACTATACTTGTGTATGAAATACTTAAATGAAAATACTTTTGAAGTATACTGTGCAAGTATCTTATAACCCCTCAGATTATTTTGTGTGTAACTCAATGTTGTACATTTTAAGATTTTAATATTCCCTATTTGTTTCAATTTATTATGTATGTCATTACAATTTTTATTTTTGTCTTCCTCAGATTATACACCTTTTATAAAACAGATGAAGTACACATAGAAATTCTAACATTTGGGAATATTTAGCCTGCTGTATATATAGCAGTTATGTTTACAAAAATGTAGATTATTTTTCTTTAACAAAATCAATAGATTGTCATTATTTTAACAGAGATTAAATAAATCATATTTTACTTCATCTCAAGTTTTATTCCATTATTAATAATTCTGTTCCATTCCAGAAAACATACCATGCCAACAAGCCAAACACAGACAACAAACTCAATGACATGCAGTAGATACACATTTAGCACTCCCCCAACACATGTATTTATTGGGAACCTCTATGCTCCATGCACTTTCTAAATACTGAGAATAACGCAGAAAACAAAACAGACCAACATACCTACCATCACGGAACTTATATTCCAGTAAGGGGAGATAGGCAATAAACACAGTCAATAAAAGAAATAGATTGTATGACAGATTGTGAAATGTTGTAAGGGGAAAAATGGAAATAGAGAAAGGGGATAGGGAGATATGTGAGGCTTAAGGTTTTAAGCAGGTCATATAAAGCATCACAGAGAAGGCGATATTTGAGTAGAGACCTGAAAAAGGTCAAGGGTGACCCAGGTGGATATTAGGGGTACCAGCAAACAGGAAGGGCTAATAAATAAAATTGGATTTTCCTTTTTCTCATGTTTTATCCCATTGTTAATAATTCTAGTCCAATAAAAAAAAATAGTATGCCAATGAGCCAAACACAAATGATGTACTCAATGATGTGTAATAGATACAGAACATGTAAACATTCCATACATTTTTACCAGATAGCTCTATGCTCCAGGCACTTTCTAAGTTCCCCATGAAGCAGGGAGCATGGCCTCTGTGTTGGAGCAGTAGGAAAGTGACTTGTGTCTGTGGAGTGAGTGGGAAAAGCAGAGGGTAGGTAGGAAATGATGACCAGATTTTGCAGAGCCTTAAAGACCACTGTAATGGGTAAGGTTTTTTGTTTGTTTGTTTGTTTTATGAGTGGGGAGGGACACCATTGGAAAGTTTTGAGTATAAAATTGCTGTAATCTAAAATGCTTTAACAAGAATCACTGGCTACTCTGTTAAGAAAAGACTTAAAGAAGGAGAAGGATCAAAGCTTAAAGGTTAGTTAAGATGCTAATGCAAAAACTCATATAAGAGCATATAGTGGCCTAAACCAGAGGAAAAGTCGGAAAAGTCGTGGAGAGGAGTGGTTGGATTTGAGAGTTAAACCCACGATTTGTAGAATGATTGGATGTAGAGTGAAAGAGAATCAGTGAAGACATTGGGATTGTTGTCTAAACAACTGGGGGGCTGGAGTTGATAGGAACTAGGCTAAAGAATCCTGCCAAAAGAATGAATGTTCTGGGATGATGTGAAGTTCACTTTTGGTCCTTTAGAGATGTTTATTGGATATCCAAGTGGAGATGACAAGCTGATTCAAGGTTGCCCAGTGTTTTGTGTGTGAGCATTTATGTATTTATAAAACTCCGATGATCCGGGAAGCTTGCAAAGTCTATTTTCAGCTGACAAGAGGTGTTTTTCTCATCACATATCACTAGTTATTTCTGATGCTTCATTGTCTGCTGTGGTAAGGGTACTGGCTTTTACCTGATTTTAAAGTGCTTAATTCACTGTTTATACTAGAAATGCACACACATAATGTTTTAAGGGGAAAAATAAGGCTGTGAATAAGAACAAATAATTCCTCATATCTTCACATGGCTTTCAAGAGGTCAATAAGAAATCCAAACAGAGAATGAGAGAGGTCTTTGATATTAGCATACGCACGCACACACACACACACACACTCACACACACAAATAAAATAAATCAAAGTAGACTGACCCTTCCACGTGAAAAAGACATCGAGAGTAAATAAATGTTTATAACTATTAAGGGTCTTTTGTATTAAAGGAGGCCAAAACAAGCTGGCTGTATCTGGCTGTATGTGACTGTATCTGACTGTATCTGGTGGTGTATTCACAGGACACTTCCTCTAAGGGAGCCTTGCTAGTTAAGGCTGTAGAAGGAGCAACAGATAAGGTGGAGTGCTCACAACTTAGCAACAACTTGGAAAGTATTGTCAATAAATGCTCCAGGTTGAAATGGGGCCAAGTGATAGGATGTGATAATATTGTACAATTGAAGCAGCACTTCAGTATCTAATCTTGGGATTAGAGAAAAATCTGGGGGTTCACACCACGGAAACCGTGTCAGTTTGGGATTTATAGCTCTTCTCCATTTATATTAATAACAGCCACAGATTACTGGAGGCAAACTGTGATACAGCTTACTGCAACATGTCTATGATAAAGCATGGAAACTTGCTTTTTATACCAGAAAAAAAGAAAACAAAAAACACCCCCCAAAAGTGTTGTAATAGAAACCAAAGCATCTGGTTCCCACTATCACCATGTTTTGTATAAATGTTTCCTAAGATCTAGTTCCTTGATAATGGCCTTTGGTAAACTCATTTAAGAAAAATTTGGCCCCATGTCAACATTTCACTAAACAACAATGACATTACATGTGAGCTATCCTCTAACCCAGTCTTTCACAGTTAGCATAATGTTGAGACAATTTGTATTTAGTTCATAATAGACAAACAGGAAATCCCATGGAAGTGTGTTAGGACTTTACAAATAGCTGGCCAAGAAGCCTGGAGGAGAAGCAAAAAGGTGACTAGAGGAGAAAAAAGAGGCTGAGTGAGAAAAGGCACTGAGGAGAGAAATGGAGTGTGAGAGAATACAAATTGGAAACAGAAGCTTGAATGGGAAAATGCCATTTTAGAAAGTAATCTTCTAAATTCTGTTTTTTAAGTCATGCCTAGAAGCTGTCCAAGCTACAGCCAAATAATAAGATTATGTCTGATTCCCGATCCTAGCACTGTCAGGCTTGGTTAGTATGATGCCTCTAATGTATTTGGTGTCATTACTTTTTGTTTTGTAGCAGCATCAGAAATCCTCTACATTAGATAAAAATTGTTTACAGCTTAAAAAATGTTTTTATTGCAAAATTTGCATGCAGATTTCCAAATTAACCTTTTTACTTTATATTTTTTTTGACTAACAGATATAGCTACTTCAATAGAAATGAAAAATCACTGCACACAACCAAAAATTCTCTTTCCTGAGAATAGAGGAGACTTCATATTTTATAGTAATTTTACATCAACATGAGAGAAACCTTGTTCATTTTCCTGTTAGAAGTAAATCCCTGCATCATTTTAATGATGTTAATAATTAACAATATTGATAATAAAACCAATACCAAAAAGAGAATAAGATTATACTTGGAAAGTTTTATTTGATGCCTTGCTTATTTTTAAGACTATCTTTTATCCTTTATCTTATCTCAGGAAATATTTATTGATGGGCTCAAAATAATATTTAGTAGAAGAAAAGAATAGATTTAGGACTAAGATATGTGATGTTGACATTAATTATTGAGCTAAATATGTTGCTAATTTTACAAATTATTTTTCATTGTAAAAAAATGTTTTTATCTTTCCATTTCCCAATAATTCTTATAGGACTAGTTAGCAAATTTTGTTGATTTACAAATGGTATACACTTTAAAATATTGGTATTAATACTTCTAACAGTTGTTAGCTTGATAGGCTCACAAAGGAATGAATGATTAGCTCATTTTGTGGGCATTATTCTTAGAAATGGAAATGCAGTTTAAGTCACATTTTGAACACAATCAGGTAACATCAAGTTCACACTTCTGAGCTGACAGAAGTTTTCAGATATTTGCTTTGATCTCTATCATAGGTCCTAAAGCAATTTCACTTTTAAAATTTTTCTTTAAAAATTTACACTCACATTTGGGTAAACAGATGGCTTGCACCGCCTAACATCAGATGATGTGCTAAATAGTAATAATGTCAGTTATTTTTGTTGTTATCCTTACTGTTGTATAGAGTACATTTGATAAAAACAGTGAAAAAAATAAAAGAATACGGAGCTCAAAACTTCATGAGATTATTGTACTTGGTCACTCTCTTCAACACAAACTCTGATTATTGTCTGGAAAGTTCTGGCAGGATTTTGTAACAAGTTAGCTTCAAATATTTAACTTTTCTGGGACAAAGACACTTGGAACTTCAGTCTTCTTGCCCTATAAATCTGCAGCATTTCTTATTTTTGTGAACAGGCATGCGGAAAGCCTTAAAAAGACACATTTATTTCATTTATGAGAAACTAAATCCAGATACAAAGCTCCTTTCTCACCCACTACTGTTGGCTTTCTTTAGAATGATTCTGTGGTGGTGCTGGGCCCCAGGAAGCATTGTAACATGTGTTGGCAATCTTGCAAACCAAATTTAGAGTCTCTTAGATTCAATATCAAGATATTGATTAGGAGTAAAGCTTGCCTTGAGTTCTTTCTATGAGTTGATGTGAAGCTGCTGGCAGCACTTCTAGGGTGAGTTTTCTTGTTTATCCCTGGTGATGTTTAATGCAAACCTAATTCACTTCCGGGGACATCCTACTGGGGACAAGTCACTCTATTAATAGCTAGCAGTCTTGATTGTGATTTCCGGCTGGGTTTGGAATTAGGGTTTATAGCTTCCGGGTAGCTTTCATTTATATAAATTAAAATTATCTTGAGACAACAGGAAAAGACATGGAAGAATGGAAGTTTTGTTACTTGTGACATCTCACTGCACATTGTTTTAATGTAACTAATTTGTTTTAAATTATTCTTTGAAACAGTTCCTACTATTGTTAGCATGGAGCCGATCATAATTCAACAGCAGAAGACCTTTGTTGTTTAACAGTATTGGTTTACTTATCCCACTCAAGGAAGACTAGTGGTGTGCTGATAAATGTTTAACAACTGGCTTTCCAAAGGGGAACAAAACAAAATAAAACTCAAAAACAAAAGCATTACGTGTAGCATCTGAAAAGATATAGGGTACAAATGATCCCAGCAGAATGTTCTAACTTAATAGCCTAAAGTCAACTGGCTTTTGATACTTCTAAAAACTTAACAGTACGCTGCACCCATGTCTGATTCCCACATGCCACTGTAAAAATACTGTGTTACTTATTTGTATTTTCTGTAAGTAAGTGAAATTCTTCTGTAATGAAAGTAAAACGGGAAAGGTTCCCTTGTCTGTGACAGGGGGAGTGGCTCACTTCTTCAGTGCCTGGCTGCTCAAACCTCTAGGGGGAGCATACAGGCGAGCGGAATGAGGGGCTCCGACCCCACAGCAGTGTCTAGGGGTGAATGCTTACCGCTCCTGAAGCCCCAGTGGGCGTGCGTTACAGGGTGCTCTTTTAGTTTAGCTGTCCATAGGCGGCTTGTGTTAGCTCAATTAGACCCTCTGCCTTATCGCAAAAACAGAGGGCTTTCTGTATCCTAGGGTTCTTGCCTTGGTGTCCTGGAAGAATCAGATCACGCCTGGGCTTGGAGAATGAGTGCAAGGTGTTACTGAATGGTGGAAGCTTTTAGCAAGGTGGATGGGGAGGACAGAAGCGGGACGGAGTGGGAAGGTGGTTTTCCCCTGGAGTTGGACTACTCAGCGGTCCGGGCTCTCTCCTGTCTGCGTTGGCCAATCTCCACATCATTCCGCCAGTCGATGGCCTGCTGGCCTGCCAGCGTCTGTCAGTGTGCTCTTTCGCTGGCATGCTACCCTAGACGTCCTTTCGATGTCCAGCCACTTGTGTGTTCTTCCGCTGATGTGTTTCTCTCGACGTCCAGCCTCATGTGTGTCTTGCCCACTAGGGTCTCGGGGTTTTTACAGGCACAGGATGGGGGTGTGGCAGGACAGGGTGGTGGTTTTGGGAAACGTAACATTTGGGTGTGAAGGCAGGAGTGCCTGTCCTGACCTAGGTACTTAGGCACAGGCCCGAGAGTGGAGCCCAAGCCAGGGACCCCCTTTCTCTACCCAGCATTTCCCTGCCCGCCTCCCATATCAAAAGAGCTGAAAATGATGCTAACCTACAAGAGAAGGTAACAGTTCTCTCTACAAGAGTGGATTGTTTGGAATGGCTCTTTGAGTTATGTCATAGAATTCTGGAGCTAGGAGGACTTTTTTTTATTTTTATTTTTATTTTTTTACATTTCTAAACTTTTATTTACAGTGACATATTAATGGGGTGCAGTGTGATGTTTCAATGCATGTGTGCATTGTATAATGATCAAATTGGGGTAATTAGCATATCTATCACTTTAAACATTTACCACTTCTTTGTGATGATAAATTGAAAATTCTCTTCTAGTTATATTACTATTAGTTGTTATTATTATTTGAGACTGAGTCTCGTTCTGTTGCCCAGGCTGGAGTGCAATGACAAAATCTGGGCTCACTGCAACCTCCCACCTCCCAGGTTTAAGTGATTCTTGTGCCTCAGCCTCCTGAGTAGCAGAGATTGTAGGCATGTGCCACCACGCCCAGTTTAAGTTTTGCATTTTTAGTGGAGACAGGGTTTCATCATGTTGGCCAGGCTAGTCTTGAACTCCTGAACTTGGGTGATCTGCCCAACTTGGCCTCCCAAAGTGCTGGGATTATAGGCGTAAGCCACCATGCCCAGACTTCTTCTAGCTATCTTGTAGCATATAATATACTGTGCTAAAAGAAAAACTTCAGCTAAATTAAATTTGAAAGAGTTTAATTGAACAATGAACGATTCATGAATTAGAAAGTCTTTCGAACCAGAATAGGCTCAGAGACTCCAGTGCAGGCACCTGGTGGAAGAAGATTTATGGACAGAAAAAGGAAAGTGACATGCAAAACAGGGAAGTGAGGTACAGAAACAACTGGATTGATTACAGCTCAACATTTGCCTTATTCGAACATGGTTGGAGCAGTTGACCAACATGGTAGGAGTTTTGTTTGGCCAAAACTTGGTAATTGGCACACGTGTAGGCTACCCAGTCTGTTTACACCTCCATGTGTTATAGTTCACAATGTACAGAAAAACCTTTAGGTTGAACTTAAATATGTAAGAAGGCAGCTTTAGGCTAAACTTGATTTAACAACTGTTATTAGCTATAGTCACCCTAGTGTGTAAAAGAACACCAGAATTTCTTCTTCCTATCTAACTGTAACTTTGTACCTGTTGACCATCCTCTCCCCATCTTCCCCTATCGCCTAGCCTCTGGTAACCACTATCCTATTTTCTACTTCTATGAGATCACCTGAGGAGGACTTTTGAAAACCTTGGGTTCTGTATCTTCATGTTGAAGACACTAAGACCCAGAAGAGAGTGATTTTTTTTTTCAAGGTGGCAATGGCAGCAGTAAGACTCAGACCAGATCTACTGAGCTTCCAGCTCTGCGTTCTTTCCATTAACTTACTCTTTTTTTGTATTTAATGGCTCACACAAATTATTTTGATTTGCTTGGTTTCTTCTTGCTCTTGATAGAAGTAGTTTGCTGCTCAGTTGTTATAATCAACTGTCCAATCTCAGGAGAATTAAGACATGAGTCAGTACATGGTTTCTTATTTCTTTAGTGCATATAGATAATGACTATGAAATCTAAAAAACCAAAAAGGTAAAATTCCACAGGAGGAGTATGTACCCTTTTAACTGTGATGTTCCTCTCCACTTTACCACTTCAGATCTCAGCCAAACATACAATGATGGGCATTCCTTTGGATATACAGTTTTGATCTTTTATCACTTTTAACTAGAAAGTCATTCTAACATTTCTGCTATAAAGCCCCTTGCTAGTATTACCTTTAGCTGTTGCTACCCTATATAAATATTACACTACGAGACTAGTGAATTATTTACCTCCAAGTCAGTTTTCATCCAATACTTCTCTGTTTAAAACCAACAAGAAAGGGCTGCTTTTCACCCAACCCAATAAATCCCAAACTTCTTAACCTAAACCCCTGACAACAGGAATTGAATGTGCTTTGCTCCCCTATATCTTTAGTGCTCCCTTATATCACAGTGCCTGGCTCAGGCCAGTATTATTAATCATGTATTGTCTTGTGTACCCACATGTGCCCTGTGAGTGGGTACTATTGGAGTTCCCACTTTATACCTGAAGAAATAAGTGCAAGAAACTTTCCCCCACACTCACAGTTAGTTGGCAACATCACCTAGACTTGAACCCAGCTTTTCAGATTATATTTTAAATGCCATGCCATACTACCCTCTTGAATATTCTGATGTCCTATCCTAGTATGAAGTGCTCTCCCTAGTTTGGTACAAGCACATCTACCTAAGTTCTCTCTCTCTCTAAGTCTCTGAGTGAAGTCTTGATATCAGGCACCCTGGTCCTCTCAGGATGACCTAAATAGGCTGTAGAAATCCTCTATGCCTATGCTACAACTGCCTCTCTTGCCCTTATCATTGGATTTCCCCTTCTTTACTTTAAACAGCATCTTAACCTTCCTTCAAGGCTGTTCTTTAGCCACCTTGACCTCGGCCTCTCCTCTTCAGACTGCTGTCTTCTCCTCAGCTCCATACACTGCTTCTGTTTCTGGACTTCAGGCCTCCCCAGGCAGTTTATCACTTTGAATGAGGACAAGCATTAGGTATCTTTTTATATCCATTGCAATCTGTACACTATCATAACCATTTTATAATACTTAGTATATGTTAGTGATAATTTTATTTGCCAGTCGTTCAGGCCTTCGTAGGTATCTTCACGGTACCTCAAAAGTGAGAGATTCTGGAGAGGAACATTGCATTTCAAGATGCTTTTGATGAGTGATATTTGATAGAGACAATAAAGAACAATTCACCTGTGAAGAGAAAACTATCCTAAGGACACATGACTGAACCTTTCAGAGTGAGGCAACAGTAGCAGAAAAATAACAGGATTAGAGGGGATAACAAGCTAAATGGGAATCAGTAACATGCCTTTATGAACCACGCATAAATAAAAGCATAGCAGGCCAGAAGTCTGTGCTAATCCTCTTATTAGATTTAGCATAGGTCTGACTTTCTTAGAAAAAAATTCAGTAGCTTCTGAGTTTCTCTCTCTCTACCGAAGTGATGAGGAAAGAACTGTGACAGTAGGAATTTAGATGATATATTAGAAAGATATTTGAAACAAAAAGAAGCATAAAATTCATTCAACTTTCTGCCTTTTGAAAATCATCTAAGCTGTAGTTACCGTTTTGCAAAGTCTACCATCAAACCCAACCAGAAGAGGTTTTAGTCTTGTCTACAGTTTCTTTCAGTTCGCAAGCTCCTTGTCAACACTGTTTTGGCTGCAAAAATCTGGTTGTCAGGAACTTCCGCACAAGACTCAATCTCAAACTGTATGGCTGGGATCTATGTACAGACATTCTTGCTCCATTCTCTGTCTAAATAGTGGCTTCATCTGAGGCAGCAAGGGCCAGCCCTGAAGGCCAATGAAGCTCCTAATTTAAAGTTCATATTTATATATTACCTTATTACATATTACCTTGTGAAAATCCTTGTATCCTTGCCTTTGAATTGCTAAATCAAATTTGTTTCTAGCTGCTTGAAGCTGGTACACTTAACGAAAAAGGTCTCCTATGGGGATGGTGAAGTCTTTAGTCCTACAAAGGAGCTTCTTTGGGTTACATGATGGTGATTAATGTTAGTAAATATTTTGGATGTGTTAGGAATTTCTTTCACTTGTTCAAGTATGACTTGTTCTTTCATATGGTTTTATTTATTTTTATTTTTATTTTTTTTTGAGACAGAGTCTCCACTGCCCAGGCTGGAGTGCAGGGGCATGATCCCGGCTCACTGCAACAATCTCCACCTGCTGGGTTCAAGTGATTCTCCTGTCTCAGCCTCCCAAGTAGCTGGGATTACAGGTGCCCGTCACCATGTCCAGCTAATTTTTGTATTTTTAGTAGAGACGGGGTTTTGCCTTGTTGACCAGGCTGGTCTTGAACTCCTGACCTCAGGTGATCTGCCTGCCTTGTCCTCCCAAAGTGCTGGGATTACAGGCATGAGCAACGATGCCCGGCCTTTCATATAGTTTTATAAGAAACAGACACATAGCCAGGCGTGGTGACTCACGCCTGTAATCTCAGCACTTTGGGAGGCCGAGACGGGCGGATCACGAGGTCAGCAGATCGAGACCATCCTGGCTAACACGGTGAAATCCCGTCTCTACTAAAAATACAAAAGTTAGCCGGGTGCAGTGGTGGGCACCTGTAGTCCCAGCTACACGGGAGGCTGAGGCAGGAGAATGGCGTGAACCCGGGAGGCGGAGCTTGCAGTGAGTGGAGATCACATCACTACACTCCAGCCTGGGCGACAGAGCGAGACTCCGTCTCAAAAAAAAAAAAAAAAAAGAAATAGACACATAATTAACCTTCAGTGATTTGGCAGTGTATGAGATATTTCACACTCATTCCACCTGATGACTTTTTGAAGTGATATTATTATACTTTTCTTAATAGATGAGGAAGCATAAGTTAAATATCTATTCAATGAGAAACAGCTAACAACTGCTTGACTTTATGATCTTTCTGCTGTATTACGGAGCCACATATAATCTTCTCTTTGACCAGGTCAGTGAATTTGATCTTAAGTGTTCAGATTTTTCCATGAGACTTGTAGTAAAAGTCTTCAGCAAAGAAATTTGTGTCACATGTTTACATTGGAAAGTAGGAATAATCTTACTGGTCAAAAATAAAACAACTGCAGTGTATCTTGTATTTTTATAACATAGAAAATGCTTGATGTTAATAAAAATATGTTAAATATCTGTATTATAAAGGTGCTTATTAGGGACAAGTGGTGTAATGTTATAGTGAGGAATCTTTTTAGGAATTACATACAGTAACTCAGATTTGTAACCCTTTGAGTACTGTTAGCATTATTTTTATTATTAGAATCATTACTACCACAGGTTGTATTTTTACAATTAGCCTTGTTGCCATCATTTCCTTTCCCACTCTGGAGCTTCCAGGAAGTGTTGGTCATTTCACTCCAATAGGCTTAATGGTGGAGTAACTTTAACCCTCCTTAAATGGCTATCCCTTAACACACTAATTTTTCACAGGCTAAAACTGTAGCCTGTTAAAAGTAAATGCATTCCTTCCAGGCTCCAATGGTGAATTCATTCTCAGATGACCCCTTGACATTTCACAGGCATTGATGAGGTGCTGTCCCCTCTCTGGAAATAATCTAAACACTGATCCCAATGAATGGAAGAGAGCCCTAGATAAGCAGAGGGAAATGTGTTTATGGACATGTTCAGGTCATCCCCACTGTATTACTGAAGGCTAAATACTTACACTTCTAGAGAGAAAGTAGAGAGTGGGAAAGGAAGCACTTCTACCTAGCCAATTAAATCTTATTTTTTATTCCTCATATATACATGATCTCTTGGATACTTTATTAGGTTAGTAAAATGCAAGGCATATTTGTATCCTATTAGGTGGTGAAAAAGCTCTTACTGACAGAGGTGAGATAATGTTAGATGGTACCAAATAAAATTCTTCTTTTTTTCAATTTCTAGATATTTTGGCAAATTTTAACAAAATAAGCATTAGTTTGAAACATGTCAGAGAACATAGACTGCACTGGACAGTTGCTTTGGATTTGCTGAAGAATTTTAAATCATTTTTTAAAGGACTCTTATGATTCTTGGTGTGAATACAATGACTTAATGCTTTACAATTCACGTACTAGGAAGTATGGTTAACATTTTGCATGTCTGGCAAACTACAGTTCTTAATCTCAGCATCAGTGGGGGTATTTGCTTATTTTTGATGGTATTGCAGGTTCAAAATTTGAGGTAAAATGTATGTTTTCTAATACAAAGAAGCAATAGCTATATACCTATAAGCATATATTTGTTTTTATGTAATTTGTTTTAAGGAGTCAAAATTTATTTAAATTTATTTTAGTAAGCCAGAAACTTTTCCTAAAATGTAACTTCCACTGGGGTAAGGATTTTTGTTTATTTAGGTCATGGCTTTATCCCTAATGCTTGACACATGGTAAATGCTTAGCAAATATTTTAGTAAATATTGATAAATGTTTTAAATATTAATACATGTTTGAAACTCATACTTATTTTGTCAAAATTTGCCAAACTATCTAGAAAGTAAAAAGAGAATTTTGTTTGGTTCAATCTAATGTTATCCCAGCTCTGTCAGTATGAGCTTTTTCACCACCTAACAGGGTACAAATATGCTTTGCATTTTACTAACCTAAAAAATTATCCAAGGCATTATTTATATGTGATGATTTAAAAGATATTTAACTGATTAGGTAGAAGTGCTTCCCACCCCTGCCCCAATAAAATTCATTTTAGGAGAATTTATTCAACACAGTCTAGGACTTGCTGGGCTAGGCCGTGTGTATAACCTTCTTGTACATATGGGCTTATAAGACTGTCTTAGATTAATGTCATCAGGCACTCACATCATATAAGTAACATTTCACCCTCATCAGGCAAACTTTTGACTGTATTTTGCCTTCCCATGTCTGTGGCCTAGAGGTTAAAATTTCCATAATGTAAGGAATCTGTTGTCCATTGTTTAGTGACCTTGCAAATAGCTGTTTTTATTATAAATTAATGAACTCATATTGATAATTTTAGTCAGTTATTTCCAGAGTTTGGTAATACTAGTCTGTCCCTGAGAGACAGTTTATATGTGGAGCAGTGCCATATACTAAACACTGCGTGGGGATAGGAAACAAATTACTTCTACTCTTCAAAGAGAAAATTTGATTGAGGCACAAATGACACAAGCTTAAATAAACTATATAAAATCAATGCATTTATGTGGTACAAAATATGTACATGTGAGCCAAGGAAGAATACAAGTAAAATTAAGGAAGGCATTCTAGAAGAAGAAAATAAAAATAGATTGGCCTCTAATAAAGATGATATTATCACTGGTAGTGAAAATGCTATGGATAAGAGATACAAAAATGGAAGGAAGCTTACGTAAAGGATAGGTTAAGCAGATTTGCTTAAACAAAATAGTTTGTGTTAGGAAAAGTTAGGCATGAGGCAGATGTTACAGAAAAACAAAAACTTATTATCAAAGGTGGAGGCAATGGGCAAATGGCCTTAAGTTGCATCAGTGGCTTTGAAGATTAACATATAGTTTTGCAAATAATACTAGGTGTTTTTGTTCTCTATTACTGCATGATGAGCCATCCCACCATTAAGTGACCTAAAATAGCAACGTATAATTATTCCCCAGATTTCTGTTGATTGACTGGAGTTCAGCTGGATGGTTCTTTTGCTGTTCTAACTTGGTGTTACTCATGTAGCTGTCATCAAATGGTGGCCAATACTAGAACATTCAAGATGACTTCCAGTGTTTTGGCAGGATGACTGCAAGGTTAGGCTGAACTGGGATGGTAGGATGGCCAGGCCTTTTCATCTCTATCTAGTCTCCAAGGTCTCACCCTCTCTTTGTGGTCTTCCTACATCTTCTCTCTACATATCTCTGTATCATGTCAGCTGGACTTATTATATGAAAACTCAAGGGCTCCCAAAAGCTCAGGAGAAGCTGTCAGGCCTAAAAAGGCTTAGACTCAAAACTGGAATAGTGTTACTTCTACTACATTTCATTGGTTGAAGCCAGTCAATCCAAAGTAGAAGCAGATTATACAAAGGCATAAATACTGGGAGGTTCATTGCTAACTGGGAACCATCTTTGGAAACTCTCATAGTCAGTGATTTGAAGTCATTATCAAGTCAAGCCTCATCAACATCATCACAACTGCAGCAACAACAACAACAACAACCAGCTAATATTTCTGGGGCCTTTAGTATTTACCAAGCATGATTATTAGTACTTTACTTGTACTGATGTATTTAGATCTAGAGAGAAGCAATATTATTATTATTCAAATTTTACAGATGAGGAAACTGAGGTCTGAGAGATTAAGTAATTTGCTCAACATTGTGTAGTTTATACTTTGAACCCAAGCAGCTGTCAGAGTTTGTGCTAGTGAGCACAATGCTATGCTGCTTCACTTGTGGAATGTAAAATTCCATGAATATCTCTCTATCACACCTGACCATCTCTGCTAAACAAAAAAAGTCACCAATATTTTAAAATGATGTGCTATTTCTTATTATTTGTACCATTCTCAAAATGCTTCAAAATAGCGCAACAGCTTTATTTATTGTGCAAAGGATTTGATGTGAGTCTTAGTTGAGTTTGCATCTGAAGGGCTGTGGTATTGTGTTCCTTGTACATGATGCAGGGTCAAGAGTTCCAGACTCTGTGCCACAGGAACAGGGCTTAAGCCTGAGATGCCTTGTTATTAGTTGTGCTACCATATATTACCACATAATTTCTCTAAATTTAAATATAGCAGTGTTACTTTAATAACTCATCGGTGACATAAACATACTTTCCTATCTAGAGAATAGGGATGATAACCTTTAGTTCTCCCTAAGTTGTGTATGCTAAAATAGTTTCATATAATTCAATGTATACAAACCACAAGTTGGTATTAATGATAATTGAGATAAAAATAGAGCTGAATTCATGTTTTACAGTTATTGTTAGAAACCACTTCAATAATTCAACTGACCAGCCCAATATTCTTTCTGGTGTGGTACCTATATTAAGATATCCCCAAAAGTTTAAGATTGACTGAGACAAAGCCTTTGAATATGTAAAAAGCAGAAAAAAATATTTGTTTCCTCTAAAAACAAACTTTACTCATTTCATCTTGGATACTCAAAATGTCTTCATTATTTTCTTTAATTTTCACTGGTGCCTATTACATGCCAGGCATTATACTGGCTCAGCTCAGGCCAATTTCTGCAACAACGGAAATGCTTTGTATATGCACTATCCAGTGCAGCAGCTACTTGCCACATGTGGCTTTTCAGCACTTGAAATGTAGCTATTGCAACTGATGAACAGAATCTTTAAATTTAATTTTATTTAAATTAATTTGAACTTAAATTTAAGCAAACAGATGTGGCTGGCAGCTACCATATTGGATGATGCAGAATTAGACACTATCAATGTGTCCTGCCGTCCTTCATATCCTGGTTCACTTTTGGGAAGCGATAGTCTTGGAGTCTTTCCTTTTTTGATGGTGATGGCTATTATTCATTCATACCCTTTAACCTTGCCCTTTTTTAGTTAAGAGTATACATTTTCAAGGCCACTGACAAATGCTAAGGAGGCCATCTGGCCTAAAGAAGTGTTGGTAACTGCCTTCTCTAGGCATGTGGAGCTCATGAGTTTGAGTCAGATTTTCCTTAAACATCAAACAATTTTAAAAATCTAAAAAAACCTAACTATATACCCAATCCCGTTATAGTTTTAGGAAAAGAAATAACATATAATGGGCAGTAAAGGAGCCATTTTAACTAATATATAATCAGCATTTGAGTGGGAAAACTCAGTAACTTCTTAAATCCACAGTGTCTTACATGATTTAATATTTTAGCTTTTGCAAAATTCAAAATTCATTGTTATGTTCCTTTCATTTAAGTTTTAAATCTTAGAAAAATTCGGCTCGTAGGCCGGGCGCGGTGGCTCAAGCCTGTAATCCCAGCACTTTGGGAGGCAGAGATGGGTGGATCATGAGGTCAGGAGATCCAGACCATCCTGGCTAACACGGTGAAACCTCGTCTCTACTAAAAAATACAAAAAACGAGCCGGGTGAGGTGGTGAGCGCCTGTAGTCCCAGCTACTCGGGAGGCTGAGGCAGGAGAATGGCGTCAACCCGGAAGGCGGAGCTTGCAATGAGCTGAGATCCGGCCACTGCACTCCAGCCTGGGCGACAGAGTGCTACTCCTTCTCAAAAAAAAGAGAAAAATTCGGCTCGTATGTTTCTGGTAAGTGTAGATAGAACTCATCGAAATGCATTTGGTAAGAGTAACTTTTAGAAGGTTCCAGACATCCCATGAATCTTTGGAATAATAAGAAAAACTTCATTAGTTTTACATAAAATTCCCATTTAGTCAGAGATTATTAAACTGAAAGCCCAGCCATCTACCAGGTCAGTTGAGTGCTGAAACTATTCCCCCTTCTATACCTGGCTGAATATTAGTATTTAGGAATAAGTTATATCTATACAAACAATATAGGACTCTAAAGAGCCTAAAAATCACCTACCAATTTCCTGTCTACGTTTAGGATAAAGAAGCTATGACTCAGACAATAAGAGCAAGTTGTTTAAAATCTTTAATGTGGCTTAAGACAGATACGAAATTTGAACTCAGGATACCTGGTCATTGGTCATTAATATTTTTCAACAGAGTACAGTCTCATCTTCATTCTTTAAGTCAATGTAGTGATAGGTTAGAAAAATACTTTGGTGTTTTAAGAGCATACAAGAATACCTTTAATTTTATTTAATTTTTCCTCTGATAGCACACAATTAACAATTCAATTAAATATATATGCCAAAATTTCTGTCAAAAGAAATATATCTTTTAATTGACATAAACATGAAGACATTTCTTATGCAGAATATCTAATGGGAAATTTCTCTTGGTAGCTAGCTGTTTTTTGATCAAAGAAAATTTAAAAAGATAAAAGATTTTGCCTAATTGCTTTCCAGAGAGAAAAATAGATGGAGTCATATTCTATATGATTTGTGAATGTAAAAGTTTGTAGAATTGTATGATATAATTCAAGGGATGAATTATGTCAGTTCACACCTGATGCCCTGAGATCCCATGGCTTTTTTAGGTTTTTGTTCTAGGGATTTTAGAGAAGAGGTGTCACTTAAACTCTTAAGTGCTCTCAGTTCCTTTGGGGAATGTCTGTCTGAAGGAATCTTGGTGTCTCTAAATTCTTGTCTGTTGCTGTCATCAATTCAATAGCATTGTAGCTCCCCTCTAAAAATTTATAAGCTGGCAAATGGCTGAAGCTGGGAAGATAAAAAATGCCCACTGTGCTATCTATCATTTGACTCTTTCAGAGATGTTTACACACAAAGGTTTTTTGGACAGACACTATTCAGCTCCTGACAATTTACAAATGCCTTCCTAG
The DNA here is from genome assembly GCF_008728515.1 of Papio anubis. NCBI lineage: Eukaryota > Metazoa > Chordata > Mammalia > Primates > Cercopithecidae > Papio > Papio anubis. The sequence goes on from NC_044978.1 coordinate 77,456,407, forward strand.
ATAGATTTAAAAATTAATCCTAAGGAGACTGAAGGTTTGGAGCATGGAGATGGGATGTTCAGGGTACAGCCCTCTTTGTATGCTTGATTCATAGGAAGTCTGAGGTAAAATTTTGAGTGTCTGGAGATCTTGGATCCAGTCCACAGTCTTTACTTAGTTGCTCTGCAATGCTGAACAAGTTAGTTAACCTTCTTGTGCTCATTCTAGGCTCTCAGTTTAAAAGAAGGGAGATCAATTCCGTGAAAATTAAGGTGCTATTAATAGTCATACAACATAATACATTAAAAAGTCTCTATATCATTCATTAAAATCAGATTGTGTTATTTAAAAAATTGGAATTTAATCTCATCTAAAACTTTAGTTATTGAAAATTAAAGGACAAAGGTTTTAAATACTTTTGTAAGATACAAATAGAAGAATACAAATACTCTACAGAAAGAGTTAAAGTTACAAAATAGTCTCACAATGGAAATATGGAATCAGAAAGGCTATCAATAAGAAAAAATGTTAAAATATTTTCTAGAATTTACAAATATATTTTCTAGAATTTACAAATACGTGACATTTAAGGGAGGAAGAAAAGGCCACTATAAACGTAAATATTATAGATACTTATAGTAAATGATTACTGAAAAGAATTTTCATCAATATACTATTTTAAGTAAAATTTCTTTGTGATGATTACAATGAGATGTAAAAATTTTAAAAGAAATGTACCTTTTTGTCCAGGCTCGGTGGCTCACACCTGTAATCCCAGCACTTTAGGAGGCTGAGTTGGGCAGATCATAAGGACAGGAGTTCGAGACTAGCCTGGCCAATATGGTGAAACCCCATCTCTACTAAAAATACAAAAATTACCTGAGTGTGGTGGCGGGCGCCTGTAGTCCCAGCTACTCAGGAGGCTGAGGCAGGAGAACTGCTTGAGCCTGGGAGGCAGAGGTTGCAGTGAGCTGAGATTATGCCACTGCACTCCAGCCTGCATGACAGAGCAAGACTCGGTCTCAAAAAAAAAATAAAAAAGTGTCTTTTTAATTTTAATATTTTTCATCTATATTTACTACTAATCATATAATTATATTTACTACTAATAATATAATCAAACATTAGAGACCAACTATGTATTTTTGTGGTTGCAATAAATCATGTGCTAAAATTCATAGGTTAGCAGTCCAGCTTTAATTTATATGACTCCTTGTTTATGGATATTGCCAAATATTCATGTTTTATCAAACACTAGAGAACTGCTTTTTCACCTCTGATAATTTTATGGCCATGATTGGATTTACTATAATCTCAATTCTAATCAAGAGAATAAAGACTTCAATAATGTCAAATAAAATAGCATGCATAAGTGGTCTTGTAACATACTATTATTGTTTCATAGTCACATTTAACGATAATTATTCTTTGGAGAACTTTGCATTATGAGGTTTTTGTAGAACTACATGTGATTTAGTGACAATAGCTTTCTTTAGTGATTACAGATTTAAAGGATTACTGAACTCTTCAGATTTTAAAACAACAGAATTTCCAAGAGGATTTTATTTTCAACTCTTGTTTACTTCCTAAATCATGCATTAATGTGATGTTTGGAAAATGAGCTAAATGTTCTAGTGCTGAACCAGAGCCATCTAGAATGTGAATTAGAAAATTGAAAACAAATTGCTAATGTGTACTGGAAATGATGTATTATATACAAATGCATTTACAAATAAAGCACAGTGTAAGTGGAAGTATGAGTGTGGAATGTGCACCTAGTTAGGAAATAAACCTATTTTTTGCATGCATGGTATGACCCCCCATGGATTAAAAGGGTTTATATATGTCAAAACTATAGATCGGTGCCCAGCACACAGTAAGAGCAACAGAGTGTTTGCCTTCTTCTTCTTTCTTCTTTCTGCGTCTTTCTTCATCATGATCATGATCATCATCATCATCATCATCATCACTGTTGTTCATCCTCTTTCTGGCTTCTTTAACTTGTATATGAGATTAGATTCCTGGCTCAATTATGTTAGTTCTTTTATCCTTTTGCTATTCCACCTGAGCCAATTCCCAGCCTTGAGACAACTGAACCCTCCTTCCAGAATTTCACCTGCACTATTTGGAGCACCAGCATTTGAAATTGAGCCTTAACGTCGCTCTGCAATCCTCTTATTTATCTCTAGTCAACTAATTTCTCTCTCTCAAACAGGAAATTTCAAACTTAAAAAAAAATTTTGTTTCATTTTAAATTGACACATAATAATCGTACATATTTATAAAGTATGGTGTTATCTTTTGATCCATATATATAGTGCGTAATGATCAAATTAGGGCAATTAGCATATTCATCATCTCAAATATTTATTCATTATTTATTTGTGGTGAGAACAATACAAATCCTTTTTTTAGCTATTCTGAAATAGACAATATATTATTGTTAGTTACAGATACCCTACTGTGCAAGGTAACACGAACATTTATTTCTCCTTTCTAACTATGTCTTTGTACCTGTACCTGTTTATCAAACTTCCCCTCACTTCTCCTCCCCTCTCTGCTTCCCAGCCTCTTGTTACCATTCTACTCTTTACTTCTGTGAGATCAACTTCTTTAGCTTCCACATGTGCGTGAGATAGTGCAGTGTTTGTCTCTCTGAACCTGGCTTATTGATCACTTAACATAATGTCCTCCAGGCTCATCCATGTAGCTGCAAATGACAGTATTGAATTATTTGTTATGGCTGAATAATCTTCCATTGTCTAAATAGACCACATTTTCTTTATCCATTCATTTCTTGATGAACACTTAGGTTGATTTCATATCTTATAAAACCTTTATTGCCTCCGTGAAACCTCCAATGCAACTTGCTTTTCTTGCTCTCTTTTGGCAAATGATCTCATCTCATTCTTTGTTATAAAAGAAGCAAAGTGATTAAACTCACAACACACACACACACACACACACACACATATTTTAAAAACCCTTCAACTTCTCTCTTCAATGGTTCAAAATAACTCCCAGTGTCACCCAGTTTTTTTTTCCTTTCTTTTTTTCTGCCTCGGTGATGGTGGGTTCAAATTATTTTTTGGTCTTTCTCCTGCTATTCTTTTGATCAAGGCTTATTTCATTTCCCCAGAAACCTTGGTCTGTCACCTCCTAAGATATTTTGAAATATAGCCCTGTTCCTTTTGCTTCCTTCTTCTTAGACATAAAAAATTCTATCCTTCTCTTAGGAAAAAAAAATTCTTTAACCAATCTAATATTCTTCTTCACTGTGAACTTTTTCATAAAACATTAAAAGTCTTGATTGCGCTACTTCACCTACCATTGATCCTCAACTCACTGATTCTAAAAGACTAATGATACAGAAGAACTTTTCTAATTGCCTCATCAATGATCGGTTTTTCTTGATCATTATCCTGATTGGGGGACATCTATAATTTCTGACTCTGTTCTCTGGAATTACAACACGAATTTCTAAACACTTGCTGACAACATGATCTGAGTCTCTTAAAGACTTCTTTCTTCACCTTAGTATTGTGTTTTCACTGATGGCTGCTGATGCTTTCTTGGAGTCTTCTCCTTAAGATTCCCTGACATTCTTTCTTGTCATGTCTCCTCCCCTCTTCTTGATTTCTCTGTTTTAATATCCTTATCTCCTTTAGTATTTCCTTTTCTTTTGTCTGTCCCTCCTACAAAGCCAATTTCCCAAAGGTCTATCTTTGGCTTTCTTACTACTCCAGAGTCCCTTCCATTAAAGATCTTGCTTCCTTCACCTACTTATGTGGCTTCAAATTTCACACATTGTCATATGGGAGGAATATATAGTACTTCTATCTTACATACACTATGTATACTTACAACATATATCATAAATATATGACGAAAGTACTATGAACTCTTTGCATCTTTCTATTAATGATATATCATCTCTCCATCCTCTATCATTGTTTCTGGCTCTGTTCTCTCTCTCAAACTATTGCACACATTCTTGAATACTTGCTGGCAACATGACTTGAATATCTTCAAGACTGCCCTCTTGACCTTCATATTAATATTCATTTATTTGCCAAATTCTGAGTATGCCATTTCTAAGGGCCTCTTATATCTACCTCTCCTAGATCCATTCATACTCCCAGTTTAATAGTTCAAACTTCTTCCATTTCTTACTTAAAGTATTTGATTAATCTCATTGTATTAGTCAGGGTTCTCCAGAGGGACAGAACTAATAGGGTGTGTGTGTGTGTGTGTGTGTGTGTGTGTATATGTATATATATATATGAGTTTACTAGGGAGAATTGGCTCACGTAATCACAAGATGAACTCCCAAGATAGGCATCTGCAAACTGAGGAAGAAAGAAGCCAGTAGTGGCTCATTATGAGTCAAAAAGTCTCGAAAGCAGGGAAGCCAACAGTGCAACTCTCATTCTGTAACCAAAGGCCTAAGAACCCCCAGCAAACCACTGTTGTAAGTCCAAGAGTCCAAAACCAAAGAACCTGGAGCCCGATGTCCAAGGGCAGGAGGAATGGAAAGAAGAATCCAGCATGGGAGAAAGACGAAAGCCAGAAGACTCAGCAAGCCAGCTTATCTCACCTTCTTCTATCTGCTCTGTTATAGCCACACTGGCAGCCAACTGTAGGGTGTTCACCCACATTGAGGGCAGGTCTTCCTCTCCCAAACCACTGACTCAAATGTTAACCTCCTCTGGCAACGTCCTCACAGAAACTCCCAGAAACAACACTTTACCAGCTATCTCAGCATCTTTCAATCCAATCAAGTTGACATGTGATATTAACCATCACATTCATGTTTTTGTTTTTATTTTTGTTTACATTTAATTAGAAATCATCCCCTCCAATCCATCTTTTACCCATATACATATTTTTCTAAAAATTCAAATATGATCATATAACTCCTTTGCTAAAATACCCAACCTGATACTCTATTTTTTTCTCTAGGATAAAGTCCAAATTTCTTAGTCTCCAAAGAGTTCTCCATAACCTGCATTTTTAGTTTTATCATCATCAATGTACCAAACACTGGGTAGACAGGACTATTTGGAGCTCTCTTTATTGGATCTCAATTCTGAATCAAGTCTGCTCATCCAACCAAAGCACATCCTCCCATCCTTATCTGAAAGTTGAACACATAAAGCTTTTAATAGTGCACATAGTTATCATTTTAATCGTGCATATGGATATTTTATTATCACTTGGTGATATTTTCTCTTATATTTTAATATGCGACTCCAGTGCCACCTCTTCTATTTTGCTTGATCTGATTCTGCCAAGTAGGAATTCACTCACTCCTCAATATCTCATAGTACTTAATACATTCTATATTGCCTTATGGGTAGTTTGGTTTGCCTTTCTCCTTGAAGAATATGGTCTGAAGTCAAAAGAACTTTAAATTTTAGCTTTACCTCTTGCCAGCTTGGCAATTTCTCAATCTATTTGGCTAAAGCATAATGTCTAAAATACCGAGCATAATGCCTGACACCTATTTAATATTTAACAAATGTCATTTCTTGTTATTTATTTGCCTTTTTCCCTATTTATTCTCTAATACCTAGCACAGAGCAAATAGTAAATATAATTTTTTTCTTGCTGTTCAACTGAATTCAAAGAAAATTATAGGAGGACTAACTCAGAGATCTCCTCCAGTGAATCTTTAAGGTTTAAGAAATCAAAATACCCACCTGGCAGCATTTGGAATTATTAGCTCTGTCCTTACTATCGCATGACAACTTCACGTTGTTAACTATAATGACAAAATTTGGGCAGGCACAGTGCCAAGCACTTTTTATACATTATTCATTTCTTCCCTACAGTAACCTCAGGAAGCAGAAGTTATTATCACAGCCAGGGCTCCACAGATAGGACGTAATAAAGTTGGAATAGAAGACTAAGTAGTTTGATTGAGTTAAACTCTTACCACTATTACATTAACTTTACTTCTATTTCTGACCTCAGTTCTCCTACTTTCTGTATATCAATTGATTAATTATAAAGAAAAATATTAGGGAGCTGAGATTCAGTGTTTTGAAAGACAGGAAAGAGATCTAAAGAGTTGAAGTTTGAATATTGGAATAGGTAGTTGATGGTAGAATTTGAAGGAATAATGGTATCAGAATATAATAATAAAAAAAGATTTGCGTCAACGAAAAACCAAATAAAAAAGGAAAACTATTCAAATGACCTGTATAAATACTACTCAATCAATCCAGTAGGAAGTTCCCTCATATGGTTTATGAAGAAGATACAACTCACCAGAGTTATATACCACTGTATATGACTTGATTTGGGCCCACTGAGTAGATAACCAGGTACAATGATGCTAATATGCAAGAAATGTGTACCCTGTATACTCCGCCCTGAGAAGACATATATGTTCCCTTTCTTTACTCATGTAAAGCGCTGTTAAAAACAACCATGCACAACAATGTTTTGGTTAACAACAGCATATAAAATGGTGGTCCATAAGATTATAACGCTATATTTTTTTACTGTGCCTTTTGTATGTTTAGATATGTTTAGATACACAAATGTTCATCATTGTGTTGCAATTGCCAACAGTATTCAATCCAGTAACATGCTATAAAGGTCTGTAGTCTAGGATCATATAGCCTAGGTGTGCAGTAGGCTATACCATCTAGGTTTGTGTAAATACACTCTATGATATTCACACAATGACAAAATCACCTGGCAACACATTTCTCTGAAAGCAAGTCCATTGTTAAGCAACACATGACTGTAATTATAAAATAATTCCTAATTTTAGTAGTAGATTTTTTTTGAGGTTTTGTTGCATACAGTTGCACATTTATAAATTTCAGAATAGCAAAAATTAGTAGAAAGTTAAGCATGATATAGGAATATGCAAACATGTCTTTGCTGAGTTCCAATAAAATGAGATTTCAGAAATAATATTTTTTATGTAATTTATTTATAATGAGAATTATATGTGCCATTTTGAAAAATAGTGTGCATTCAAAGCAATTTACACTTATATAATTTCTTGATTGCTGTGTAATTTTCCCCTAAATGAGATGTTGAGCTTAATCTACCAATAGAGTAGGTCATTCATGCTCAAAAGCCCATCTCTAGATAGCGAAGTGGAATACTTATTTAAGCACTAAAAGCACAGCTCATGAAGGATCATAGGGCAAAGAAAAGATTAGGAAGGCTTTAAAATATTTGTAGGAAGAAAATAGAAGACAAAGCTCATCTCAGAATTTCAGAAAACCAGGAAGATGCCACTACATTAAAAGCTTCTGCACATAGGGTGCTTTTCATTTCTTGGATTATATATGAAATAATTACTTTGGGATTTTAAGCATTAGTAGAGCCTTAGGATCTTTCAGTGTACTTTTCTTAAATAACATTTTGCTAACTGTCCTTTGTGACTATAGGATCCCAGGTGTAACTTGAAATGATAAGTCCACTTTACTTCACCTTTCAAGGGTTTTTCCTCTCCTGACAAAGACAGTTGGCTAATAGTTATGTGCTCTTGTTGTAAGGCATGCTAACTTACCCTTCTTTCTGAGGTAAACAAGTTTCAATGTGAAAGTTTTGTTGTTAGCATACATCTCCTACCCCAAAAAGATAAATGTGACATGAGCTGGCATTTCTCCATAAGAAAACAGATTTAGGATGATGATCAGGTTACATAAGAGAAATTAGGGAGAGGCATGGCTACCTACCAAGAAATCTATAAGTGATGATTGTTACTCGTCATTTTCTCTATCATAAAGTTGTCCTATTTGGGAGAACACTGAAAAGAGCTCTTCATACTCTTCTTTAAACTGGAGATAAGTATAGTTTGGGTTTTCTTAAAAAAATGTGTAACCGTCTTTCCTTTAGTTTGTGAGGTGTGTGAAGTGACTAGATTCTAGAGCTACGTTTGTGTGGGTGCTACAGCTACTGCCTTGAGATCTAAAGCTAAACGTACATGCTTTGAATGCGAGGAAAATGAAAGTGTTTATGGAATTTAAAGTTTCTGAAACAAATAAGTTTGAAATTTTAAAAACCTGCTAGATTTCCCCAGATCTCCTATTGAAATGTGTTGATTGTCTTCTACATCTTGGTTGGAAAAGTTTACAAAATATTGCACTAAGGAAGTGCCACTGACACTGAGACATTTTAGAAGACAGCCAGATCGCCCACCCTGCTGTCACAGCCTTCAGTGCCACGATGAACCAGGGTACCATTCTCCCTGTTTGAAACATGCACAATTAAAAATGTGTCCTTGCTGTTTTTCACATAAGCAGATTAAATTGAACACACTCTAACAATAATATTTTGATAAAAACCAAACAGTAAACAATATTTCTGACCATCTGTAATACAGTTTAATACATATTTACTATACTGATGTCTCATTTATCCAGCAGCAAAAGATGAGGTATTTCATGCACAGACATTTTCCAAATAATTCAACCTTACCCCTTTTGTGTGCCAAACCATTTTATTTATTTATTTTTATTATTCTGTATTAAAATTTTATAAAATGTATTTCCATGCCATCCAACGCACAGGCTATAGCATTATAATTCACCTTTTCTTGAAGACGCAAGAGCGTCATTTTGAATGAACACCCCTTCTTATGTAGCAATTCATCTCAATGTGCGCTTTTTTCTATCACCTTTCTTGATGTTAATTGTCACTTCATTGCTGTCAGAGTAATTGCCTCTCGATTTTTATTCCTACCACCCAAACTTTCATTCTGTTATTATAATCTTTTGACTGTTACGAAGTCAGATAATCAAACCTTGAAAAATTTCTATGTATACAATTATACATGTTCATAATAATAGAAATAAAAATAACAGTGATGGAAGTAGGAAATAGCTAAGCTTTTATTGTTAGCATTTGCTCTAATAATATCCTTTGATCTTTTTGCTATACACACATGCGCGCGCGCACACACACACACACACACACACACACACACACACATATAGTTTGTTTAAAAATAACCAAATTTGGCCGGGCGCGATGGCTCACGCCTGTAATCCCAGCACTTTGGGAGGCTGAGGCGGGCGGATCACGAGGTCAGGAGATCGAGACCATCCTGGCTAACATGGTGAAACCCCGTCTCTACTAAAAATACAAAAAATTAGCGGTGCGTGGTGGTGGGCGTCTGTAGTCCCAGCTACTTGGGAGGCTGAGGCAAGAGAATGGCGTGAACCCGGGAAGGCAGAGCTTACATTGAGCCGAGATCGTGCCGCTGTACTCCAGCCTGGGAGATAGCGAAATTCCACTCAACAACAACAACAACAAAAACAAATTTATATGTCTCTGAATGAAGGTAGGAAGAGCCAGTTGAGTGAGACCATCACTTTGACTTGGGCCAGGTTGCCAGAGTTGAGGCTGGTCTGTAAACCAAGGACATTTTTAGTTCTACCCAGGAGTGTGAGCGTCCTTGAGGACGATGGTACAGTCTGGAATCAACAGCAGCAGACACAGAGAGAGAAAGAACTACACCTAAATCCAGGAGTCAGGCAAGAGTAGTTTGTTTTCCTCATAATTGGAGCCAGAGATAAACACAGTAAAGAATAAAGCATAAAATGATTTTTTTCTTTTTTAAATGCTACATAATTTATAGTTTATAATTCTTAGGAGCTGTCAGTTTTGAGGGAAAAAAGTAGATGCTTTATCCAGTGTGCAAAGGCATGAAAGTCCTATTTTTGACAGAAATACAACTACTAAACTTGTAAGAACACAACTCATTTGGAGAACTATATTAATGTGTCATTTTTGACAGTGTAGAGTATCAGTGATAAATATAGATCAGAAATAGAGTTGGGAATAATTAATATATATTTCTGGATTCAAAGACAACATTTAACAATGATAATCACATTTCTGTGCCTTTATTACTGTTAAAAAGGATAAACAAATAAGATCATATAATTAAGCCTGATAAAATTCTGGAGTTGGAAGGGTCATTAGAAATCTACCTGTCAAGTACTTTTGTAGTTCCCTGGAACACTATCCTTCAAGATGGTATGTACACACACACACACACACACACACACACATACACACTATGTTCCTTTGTCAAATAACTTAAACACTGCAAACTATAGATCTCTTTGCTGCAGATTCATGGTGCAAATCAGTGTTGTAAAAATTCTAAGTCCTGCAATAAACAAAATCTGTTTAACTGTGTTTAAACAAACATTGCCCAAGTATATTTGAACATAGGACACTTTGTTTGCTTCGTGTAGGTTTTAAAATCTTATGTGGAACAACTTGTGGGAAATGCTGATCTCATCCTAAACCCTTATTTTACACACAAAAAATTGTGTCCAGGGAAGGTTCATGGAATTTAAAAATAGTAAATCTGGAACCCAAATCAACACACCATGTTACCTTTCCCTGCGAGTAACTCTTTCTCTAACTTGCCTAATTTTGCACTCTGATCTTCCATTGCATCCAGCATCTTATTTTTCCCTGCTCCTCCAGCATCTCTACCCTGTAAAAGTTCCTCTGCATTCAGTTTTGGGACTACTCATCCACTCATAGCCTCATGTATATCACCTTTACGTTTGACTCCATATTCAGCTCCAGCCCTGATTTCTCATGAAAGTATCACTGTGAAATTATTGGCAGCTATTAGATTTATTTGTATATTTTGTCTTTACTTCAAACCCAGAATGTCCAAAATCAAATTTATCTTCCTAGCAAATTGACTGTCCATTTAAACTTCTCTATTTCTGGTAACAAAATCATTCAATTTTGAAGGTCTTTGTTTTTGCACTCAGTTTTGAAGTATTTATGCCTCACATTATTTAGATCCAGTCATATTCTAATTTCTCAGGTTGTTTTTCACTTAAAGATCATCCTAATTCACCCCCCTCCTCCCTTCTCTATTTTAGATTTGCATTTATAGCTGCAATACTAAAAATTTCATAGCTCCTGTCTCTTAAACCAGTCTTTTTCCATTTTATTATTATTAATTTATTTAATTAAAAAATGTATTTAATGTAAAAGATTGTGGGTTCATAGTAGGTGTATATATTTATGGGGTACATGAGCTATTTTGGTACAGGCAATGTGTAATAATCACATCATGGAAAATTAGGTATTCATCCCCTGAAGCATCTATCTTTTGTGTTACAAATAATCCAGTTACACCCTTTCAGTTATTTTAAAGTGTACAATTAAATTATCATTGACCATAGTCCCCCCTATTGTGCTATCAAATACTAGCTCTTATTTATTCTTTTCAAGTACTTTTTGTACCCATCATTGTATTATAATTTAAATATGACTCCTAGGTTATTCACTAAAAAGCAAATTTTATCTTGTTAATTCCCTGTGAGAGAACTCTTAATGGGTATCCATTTCCTGATGTCCCTGTCTATTTTTGAGCATCCAAAACCTGGCCACACATCATCTGGCTGGTAGAAATGACCTTAGATTCCACATTCTCTTCAAAGTCACCCCTCTGCTCATGGAGATAAATGCATATATGATTGCCTCCTTTGGAAAGGCTAATCAGAAACTCAAAAGAATGCAACCATTTGTCTCTCACCTACCTGTGACCTGGAAGCCCCCTCCTTGCTTTGCGTTGTCCCACCTTTCTGGACTGAACTAATGTTCTTGGTTCTTACCTATACTGATTGATGTTTCACGTCTCCCTAAAATGTATAAAACCAAGCTGTGCCCCGACCACCTTGGGCACATGTCGTCAAGACCTCCTGAGGCTGTGTCATGGGTGTGCATCCTCAACCTTGGCAAAAGAAACTTTCTAAATTAACTGAGGCCTGTCTCAAATTTTCATGCCATTTAAGATCAGTGAGAAGTAAGGGGGTAAATACAGGAAGAATAGATCATGTTTACTATTTCTTTTGAGAAAACATAAGAAAATAGAGTCTGTTCAATTGACAAACAGATAAGCTGTAAGTCAGGATACAGTGAGATGAACATCATGGCTGGATCCGCACTTAGGCGTGGTCTCCTGTGGTGTTCTTTCAAAGATCACTAGTGCTCCGAATGACATTATAGTCATATTAGCTCACTACAGCTCATCACTTCATTAAAATAGGCATCTGATTTACCCAAGTCTAAGAGGGAAAAATATTCTAGTTCAAATACTTTGCTGAGGTGCAGAAATACTGCCTGCAGAGCTACCAGGCTCTCTCTCGCTGAGGATTAAATGCCTGCTAAGAAAGTAAGCCTTAGTTCCAGAATCCTTTCTCATTTGATTTGTGATGATAGGATGTTCTATAAAACTTTTCTGTGTTTCTTGGATACATAAATTGGTTTGGCATGCTAATTGAATAAAGTATGAAATATAGAAGAATGATCAAGCACATGGGGTGCAATCACATGATGTAACTATACGAAAGAGATTTTCAGTATGTGAAAGAAGTGTAGAAAACCATACCGAGCTCTTTTTGTTTGTTCAGAGGCCAATACCAGAAATTCAAGAGACTCTTAGAGATCCTGTTCTGAAATATGTCAGTTGGTCCAGTTAGTCCTTTTGAGATGTGAGAATAGATGATTACATCCTTTCAACCCCTTTGATTTGGATATTCGGTTCAGTATGGCAAGATGATTAATTTTTCTATATGGAGATGATTTCCTTATTTAAAGAAGTTATTTATATATTTTGATCTTTTTCTGCTATCATATTTTTTAAAAAGTCAATGAGTGCTTGATGAAAAACAGATTTCTTCTTCATATAGTCGAGACTGAAAAAAAACCATAAACATCATTCCCTTGCTGATACAGATAACAAAAATTAATGGTGGGAGTGCAGAAGAGAGCATTTGACTCCATTTTGTGGGTTTTCTGGAAAGAAGCACTTTAAAATAAATCACTTTATCAGTATTTGAGCAAAATTGTAGGACTCTAGGTTTCACGAATTTAAAAAGAGCACTTATGAAGTTATTCACTAACAGGATTTCAGGTAAAGGCATCTGAGCTCTCAACATTTTATCCCAAATGCCAACCTTTCTTTGTTTTCCCTATCCTTCCTTCAGACTTCACTCCTTTTCCCTCTCTCTCCTTCTTCACTTCCCTTCACTTCTTCCTTCTCACATATGCATTCAATAGATACTAGCTTTGGTGTTTTATTTTCAGTGTTTTGTGTTTGCAGAACTATCTGGGGAAAGTGAAAAACGACTCTCTAAAGATTTTCTCTAAACCAGCAGTGCACACTGTCTGCACAGCAGCCCTCCCCTCACTCCCTCCAAAAAGGAGATAAAAACCAGTCCTATGTTTCTCATTGTTGGGAGTTGACACTCTAATCTACACTTACGTTAAAAAAAAAAATGTTGCATGGAGGAAAAAGTCAGATATTGTTTGACAATAATAAAAGAAAGTTAGATGCCAGTGCAAACTCTGTGTGTAAATTAAAAAACAAAACCTGCACACATTGAGACAAGAGACTGGGCTATTGTGTGCCACCTAAATGTCCAATTAGGAGAGCAAATTGCCCATAAAAGGTAGCGTGCTGTGAGAATGGGAGGGGCTGTTGGCTCCACATGCAACAGTATAAGATTCTCTGTTGTGATCATTGCTATTTGTGGCCTCCAAGTGTAGCTGAGAATGAAGCAGCTTATATTGGTCTGTATGCATTTAGACAGTTGGTGATACCAAATCCAATTATCCTCAGCTGCATGACCACTGAAGCTGTTTTCATCTGTGAGTGATTCCTCACAGCAAGGAGAGGGAGACAACACTAATACTCTTCTATAAGGCATGGGTTGGGGGATGCGGAGAGACCATAACAAGAGGGCTAACATAAAGCAAAACAAAAGAGATTAGGCGGGAAGAGAACAAGGCTGATGGTGAGCTAGCATTGAATGAAAGGATTTCTAAGCTGCTATCATTTGCAAATACCTTTTATAAAAGGCCATACCACAGCCTACGAGGCTGATCAAAAGCTTCTAGTTATCAGCTAAATATTTTCATTGGCCTCAAAATGTATTCCCACAATTTTTTTTTTTTGCATTTGTGATTCTCACCCTGACAGCGCTAGAGTTGCATGAGAACTTTCTGAAATGCTGATACTCAGGTCCCAGCCCAAATCAAATAAATCGGAATCTCTTTTTATGTTTAAAAAGACCCCCAGGGGATTCTAGTGTGCAGCCAGACTTGAGGACCACTTAGTGAAGGAACACTAAAGACAATGCAGAAGTCCTTAGAATGCAGGAATTTCCAGGCATTTACATTTGCAATATTAGGGCTAAAATATGTGAGGAGCGCTCTTCTATTAAGGTGACTTCTAACCTGTGTGGCACATTTTGCCCTGCTTTTTGTTGACATAAAGTCTTATGTGGCTCCCATAGACCAAACTGCAATCTTTAACATCAGTGTTTCCAAATGTGTCAACAAAGTCACTGGACAGAAATGTTTGGGAAATGCTGTATTTTGGGGAGTTTTCAGAACCTTTTCTATGAGTATTGTCACGTGTACTTACTGTATGCTAATGTGTATTTTTAATCTACAAAGTTTCTTAAACTTATTTGATCAAAAATGGTTTTGCAGAGAAAGAGACTATCCATATAGTTTCCTGTTCCACAAAATACACTTTAGAGAAGATCTGTTTAGTCTCCACACCCTTCACCTCCTTCGCTCAACACTCTCCTTTCCTCATTCCTATCCCATAACTTCTGACGCTGACAAGAGTTATGCTGGTTCTGATTAGAATTCTGAATATCAGTAAAACATTGCCACAATTGAGATGTATGTAAATACATATCTTTCACAGTACCTCAGTGGACATGGTCCTTGCCCGGTGAGCTATTGATAAAGACTTGTCAAGCCATACAAAAAACACCTGTTTTGTTTTTATCATTAAGTTACAAAACGTCACAAAATTGGACCACGGCTAGCTCTTTAGTGGGAGTCAGCATTTCTATTTATACTAAAGTTTTGTGAGTGTCAAAAAATTGCTATCAATGTACTGTTACACCCTGCTTTCTATTGAGGGAGTCTGCAATGCCTTCACTGCACTGTAGATGTCAACCTCAAAACTGGGGAGAAGTATCTGGGACTCTCAGACCATTTCCTGTTTACTCTCTTCTCAGGCAGATTAAGCTACAGCAAAGAGGAGTTAAGATAGCATTTGTTTATTTCCAGAGAGGTCAAAATTGTTCAGTGAGTAGATTAAACTCTATGAAGAAAAATACCTGTGGTTAGAGAGGTTCACTCACTCCATTTCTCGGTCAATGTCTGCCTTCTTTCCTTCCTCAGGTGCTTACCAACTACTTCCCCATTTCTCTGTTTCTTCAATCACTTTCCTTTACTCTTCTTGTTGTTGTTTTTCTTCTTTTTCCCCTCCTTTGGCTGTCATGTCATTCTCTTTTCCATTTAAATCTTTATGATTTAGTTTCATTTAATCTGAAAAGTAGTGTAGGCATAATAGCCAAATAATTGGCTATTAATTTATCAGCCCTGCTCAATGAGATAGGTTTTCTGAAATAAAACTGTATGTATTTAAACGTAATTAAATAAGCTCAAATATTCTAAATATAAGAGACACATTTTTTCTACAAAGCAACTTTAGATGTTTAGTGTCAGGCCTCTGAACCCAAGCCAAGCCATCACATCCCCTGTGACTTGCACGTATAGGCCCAGATGGCCTGAAGTAACTGAAGAATCACAAAAGAAGTGCAAACGCCCTGCCCCGCCTTAACCGATGACATTCCACCACAAAAGAAGTGAAAATGACCAGTCCTTGCCTTAAGCAATGACATTATCTTGTGAAATTCCTTTTCCTGGCTCATCCTGGCTCAAAAAGCTCCCCCATTGTGCACCTTGTGACCCCCACTCCTGCCCGCCAGAGAATAACCCCCCTTTGACTGTAATTTTCCTTTACCTACCCAAATCCTATAAAACGGCCCCACCCTTATCTCCCTTCGCTGACTCTCTTTTCCGACTCAGCCCGCCTGCACCCAGGTGATTAAAAAGCTTTATTGCTCACACAAAGCCTGTTTGGTGGTCTCTTCACACAGACCCGCATGACATTTAGTACATTATAATTATGTTTTAATTAGTTGTTAGGGTATTTTATTAGGTTATGTTAATAATGCAGAACAAATCTGTAAACAATAACGTTCTAATTCTAAATGGATTTTTCTTATGTAAAAGGATGAGCAGAGATACTTTCACTGAAGGCAAAAGAATAAAAAACAGTGGCATTTTAAGATATATTTGGATATTTTCCTTGGACAATATTTAAAGTTTTCTTTGAGATTACAGATACTTTTCCAACTACCACGCCTGATAAGACAGCCTCTTGAGGCCCTTCCCAAAATGGCGAAGTTTTATTACTGCTCAGGGCCTTTTCATCCTTTCATCTTTGTAAGGTGAATAAATTGTTTTCTATGTAGTATTCAGTCTGTTCTATTGAGACACAAATCTTCTTTTGCTCTTTGCAGCCATATTTTTCAAATTTTATGATATTTTCCAGAAGAGTAAGGCTTTGAATATATCAATGGACTCAAATGTTAAGAATCTAAATGAAAATCAGGAAAGTCAAGATCTTTGCCAATCTAATTGGTTCACTGTTTGAGGGAATATTTTCTTAATATACTGCCTTGAATTCATAAAGTCCTTTGTATTTCTAAAATAAATTTTAGATTAATCATCTCATGGGACTTTTTCCTTGTGGCAAGGACATAACCACTTCTGCCAACTATTACGTTCAAAGAAGGAAAACGTTGTTTATGAGAGTCACACGACATAACTCCAGTCACATGACGGATTGTGAGGGAATCACAACCAGGACCTGTATCCTGAATACTAGTTTCTTATATTCAGATCTTCACTCTTATCCCTAGCCTTGGGGCAAAAATATAAAAGAGCAAAAAAGGAATAATAGTAGTAAGAAATGACAGTGGAGAAGCATCCTTATATCTTAGCCTTAGAGTAAATAAACTGGTTTTTGAAAATGGAAATGTTAATAGATAAAAAATATTTTAAGATAAACAAAATAATATAAAGAAGTTTGTAATGAAATTTTTTTTAGTGATACTCTCACAAACAATTATACTTCATACCTATATATCAATTTCTCTTTTTTTCTTTCCTTTTCCTTCTTCTAAACCCTTCCCATTCCTTCTCCATTTTCTTTCCTTCTTACTTCCCCTCTCCCCCGCCACCCCGAGACAGAGTCTTGCTCTGTCACACAGGCTGGAGTGCAGTGGCATGATTTCAGCTCACTGCAACTTCC
This sequence comes from Papio anubis, assembly GCF_008728515.1. Lineage (NCBI taxonomy): Eukaryota > Metazoa > Chordata > Mammalia > Primates > Cercopithecidae > Papio > Papio anubis. The sequence continues at coordinate 77,473,583 of NC_044978.1, forward strand.
GTTTCCTGGGTTCAAGCAATTCTCTTGCCTCAGCCTCCTGAGTAGCTGGATTACAGGCACCTGCCATCGCACCTGGATACTTTTTGTGTTTTTAGTGGAAACAGGCTTGTCTCAAACTCCTGACTTCATGGTCTGCCTGCCTTGGCCTCCAAAAATGCTGGGATTACTGCTGTGAGCTACTGGGTCAGGCCTCCTTCTCACTTTTTCATAATACATATGATGTGAAGTTGGTCAAGACAGAAAGTTTCAAATTGCTGTTTCGATTGACAATTAATACATTTTTAAGCTAAAATGAAGATTATTGGATCAACTTTTTACTTAACGCTATATCTTGTCAACAAAGGAATCAAGATTGTTTTTTCTCTCTCTTATGTAACATTCCATAATGTCAGCAATAAGTTCAGTAACCATTAGCGATTATTAGAGGATCATTCAAGAAGAAATTGACAAGTACCTCATAATTTTCCTGGGTAGCAAACCCTGTCTTCCTATTTTGCCCTCTGGGCTGAAATAAAAGACTTTTCAAGTTCCAGAGCAAATGAAATAAGTAGAAACTGCCTATGCTTTATTCTTGTAGACTGCAGCATGTTCCAAGGCCTCAATACCTAATTACACTTGAGAGTTTTGAAATAAAGAGATAACCCCTTTGGCTATTAGGTGTTTTAAAAATTATGGGAAGAATCCCGGAGAAATTTTCCTCCCTCCTGACATACTCTCCTTCTCCTCCCTGCCCAAACCCATTACATCTATTAATCAGAGAAGCCATATTTATCCATGTATTAATCCACTTATACATTTCTTCATGATATCCAAAAGTCCTTGGGTTAATTTGAGTATGCCAGAAAATGTAATCGCATACAGTTATTTTGTTGATATTGCTTTGTCTGCTGATACTGACATCAGCAATGAAGCAGGCTTGGGTGCTTTACTTACATGAATACATTAGCAGGGATAAATTTAATAAAGCAATAAGCATATTTGGCAAATATGATATTTGGGACAACCTCTTTACCTCTCTCAGCAGAAAGAACTACGTGATTTTTCATAATTTACTGACCACATCTGGATGATTCTATTTATCACATGTAGAGTGGGGATTTTAAATTACACAAGGTAGGCGTACATTTTGAGTCTAGATAGAAAGCTCCATGTCAGGACTCAAAGATTCATAGACTTAAAGAATCTCATGTTTGGGGTGTTCTACCTCAACATGCTCTTTAATGCTTAAATCAACTGAAATTCCAACAGCTATCATCTGTCGGCTCTGTAATATGTGTCTTAGGCACATGCTCACATTTAATGTCCCTATGAGGCATGGATTGTTGGCAAAGAAACTGCAGCCCTTGGAGGTTAAATAATTTGCCCAAAGATATACAGTTAACTTTGTATATAGTAAGTGGCGGATTCAAGATTTGAACTTCTACCTGTATGGCTTTATAACTGATGTTCTTTAAATTGCCACCAGGTTATCTAAGGCCATAACACAACCTACAGGGAAGAATTTGAGAACAATATGTTTTTGGTTAGCCACATTCAGCTATTGCATTAATCTGGTCCCTGACTGTAGCTGAGAGCAGTTTTTGTCTTGACATCTCCAACTGTCAAGGCCAAACCTCTATAAATACTCTCTTCTACAGATAGATGACACTGATGAGGCTAGAACTTATATCTGAATATATGTATTTGTGTATATATACACAAACACACACAAGTATATTTGTAGATCTAAATGTACATTTCATTCTCCCACTAAAGAAGGGGAATGAGCGGGTGGATCACGAGGTCAGGAGACCATCCTGTCTAACACGGTGAAACTCCGTCTCTAGTAAAAAATACAAAAAATTAGCCAGGTGTGCCGGCGGGCACCTGTAGTCCCAACTACACGGGAGGCTGAGGCAGGAGAATCCTGTGAAGCCGGGAGGCGGAGCTTGTAGTGAGCTGAGACCGCGCCACTGCACTCCAGCCTGAGTGACAGAGCGAGACTCCATCTCAAAAAAAAAAAAAAAAGGGATTGATTTCCACAGAAGATAATTTTATCTGAATAAGGAGAAATACCACATTATTTTTAAAATATAGACAACTGAAGACATCGTTATGTATCTCATCAAACAAAGAAAAAAAATCATTCTTTGGAAATAACCCACAATTAGTCTGTATCCGTTGCTGGGCATTCATCGGCCTCTACTCCCATACTGCCTAAAGTAGTATGTCCTGCCAGTTACTTTGAACTTCAGTTTCTTCACCAATACAATGGAACAAGAACAAATTCTGTCTGAAAAATGTTTTGAAAAATTTTGTATTAATATATGGATTTTTAAAATACACTACAAATCTTGGTTCTTCCAATTTTAAAACATATTTAATATTTACTGAGTGAGCATTGCTAAATGCTGAAAACTGTTTTAAGCATTTTACATGTCTACCTCACTTGACCCTTATAATAACTTTATCAAATATATACTGTTTCTACCTTTAATATATAGATGAGGAAGCTGTTATAGGGAGAAATTAAATACTTTCTTATGCTCATAGAACTAGTAAGTGAGAGATCTAGGATTCAAGACTGAGCAATCAGAAACTAGAGAAAAAACTAAAGAGGTAAGCAGGAAGTAGAATGTGTGTTTCATGAAAAGTCATTTGCAAAAATGTTAGTGTTCTCTCCGCTTTGCACTAGCCTTGGGGAAAGATTTCAAAGCAGAAATATTACTCAAAAGAAAAAAAAATTAGTTTTGGAAAGAGTTCACCTGACTAGAACTATCCAGGTCTTTCCCCTAATGGGCTATTTCTCTCAAGTAGACTGTGGAGTTTTCCACCTTGTCCTACCTCCAAGTCCCAAGAAAAAAAAACTACATGACTAACGACAGTGCAAGAGGAAAAGAGCGGCTTTGTTTTCAGATTCCAGATGAAGTTTACGATGTTGTCAGAAAGAAAGCCATTTGACTTACCGCCTCAGTAGTCTTAGTATAGATGCTTTTTTGAGACATACACTAGCTTTGGAATGTTACAGCATAAATTAGGTTTTACTATACTTTATTTACTGTGTTTTATAATTTAGCAGAAATTTTGAGATTGAAAACTTCAATAATAGGCACTTCTTAAAAATAATTCTGATGAAATCATAATAGAGCAAGAGCTCTATTGAATACTAGTTTAGGTTATTCAATGTGGCCATTAAAAAAAAATTGTACTTTAGTTGTCTTATCTGGAAAAAAACAGGGCAATAATGACCTTCAGGATTGTTGGGAGGTTAAATTAATAAAACTAAAGCATTTAAACTGTTCAGAACACAGGAGGTAATTCAAGTTAGCTTATAGATTTGTTATTTTGTTTGTTTTTTTGAGGAGTTTTGCTCTTGTTGCTCAGGCTGGAGTGCAGTGGTGCAATCTCGGCTCACCACAACCTCTGCCTTCTGGGTTCAGACGATTCTCCTGCCTCAGCCTCCCAAGTAGCTGGGATTACAGGCATTAACTACCATGGCCAGCTAATTTTTTTTTTTTTAGTAGAAACGGGGTTTCATCATGTTGGTCAGGCTGATGTTGAATTCCTGACCTCATGTGATCCACCCGCCTCAGCCTCCTAAAGTGCTGGGATTACAGACATGAGCCATTGCACGCGGCCCACCTCATAAATTTCAATTTTCTTTGGGTGATGCTAGGTTGGATGAAGATGAACACTGGCTTCTCTCCCTCTTTTTAAAAATGTATGATGACTATGCTGACATTTTTCCCGTTAAATGGTCACAACTGCTGTGTTTGGTTACAAGTGTGTGTTCTATATGCCACTCGTTTGTATTTAAGATTCATTCTTTAGATAGTTCCTTTTGTTACATAAAGCAATACTCCTTTCAAGGTGTGGAACTTTTTCAAATGATATATTCTAAATCAAATTAAATATTTTCTAATGGAATTAACTTCAATGGACGTTTCTGTCAAATAAATTTTTTCCCCACTCCTTTCAGTTGTCATGTTGGATGTGGAAGATTTAGAAGGCAAACTCTAGTGTCAGAATGAGTTTTATCCTTGCTCACTCACGATTAATTTGTCCTTGGCAAATTAACCATAGTTACCAAATTTTAATTCCTCATCTTTTATAATCTGTACATCCTATTTAATATACATCAAAAATAAGTCTTCAATTAAAGTGAACTGTGTGATATTATTATATAATTTTATGTATTTTGCATTAATTCTTAGTCAATTGGTATTTTAACTTTAGAGAAAGCTAAGGGTAATAAGAGGAATATGGTAATAAGATTAAATTTCTGCCCTATAATTTATAATATAAGGATCATGAAGTTTTCAAAGTATCATTCAATAAGTAGAATTTTAAATATAAATTTAAAAAATTTATTTTATAATTTATATTCTTAATATAAATTTCAAAAAGCACAGAGTATTGTATGCCTAGACAAGCTCTTCTTTCTGAAATTTGAAAGAAATGTCATAAGATTAGGCTAAAAATGCTTAATACCAAAATAACCAGTCCATTCAGTCAAAACTGGAAGCAAAATATCACATAAATTATTTGCTGTTCAATATCTGGTTTATTTCATATAAACTGATAATTTTAATTGTCATAAGATCATAAAATATTAATGAAGAGCATTATTTTTCAAGATTATTATGGTTTTAAATCAAAATACACTAATACTTTCCTACATGGTATTTAAATGTAACAGAGAGAATTAACTGACAAGTGGTTGGCAAAAGTGAACTTATTTGCAAACGATTACACATCCAACACAATATTATAAGAAGTATCTAGAAATTTGTTGTTCTCAGTGCAAATTACAATTGATAATGTCTTATTTATAATTAGTAATTATATATTTACAGTGAAATTGAAAGTAATTTCATTACCGATCACTCTAAAATAAAATATATCTGCTTTTGAATGGTTCTTCAAAGGAATTGAAAAGCTAGTAGAAATTGAAATAATATTCAGTAATGGGATTATTCCTGAATTATCACAAAGAAAATACATTTTTTAACTGTGTCATTCAGTCAGTACAACCCTTGATTTAGAACTCTCTTAAATGAATTATTTCACTCACTGCAACATTATTTCACATTACAATGCTACAGTTACATTATTGTCGCATGAATAGCATTGTTTGTACAGTTCATATAAGGATTCTAGATATATAGGAGTTATACAGTCATGGAGAGAAACTAATGTGACAATTCAGAATGACAGAAATTTTGGAAAAGCGGAATTTCCACAGAAATTTGATTTATCAACCCCAAACTTCTTGTAAGAAATGTAAGGCCTATATTTATTTTTAAAATAAAAAATAATTAAAATCAATTTTATTTTGAACATACTGCTACACCCTTATGATGACTGGTAGTAAAGTATGCTGTGATCAAGTTTAGAATTCAGTGCTTACAAATTTTTTGAAATAAAAACTCTTTGCCAGTGATTCCAGTAGAGGGCACCACGGGTAACTTCGCACCCTGAGAAGTCTCTGTTCTGCCTGCCTTCGGTTTTCTTAAGTCATGCAGGGGCTCCCTCTGCTGTCCTTTTAGACCAGAAAACAGATGTCAATGCGTTGACCCCAAATATCACAATTGTTGTGCAATTACATTCTAAATATTATTGCATAATATTGCAGTTCCAGGTCTACTTAACTTCACTACCCACAAGATTACAAGAAAAGACAGCAAAGAAGTTGAGCAAGACTTAAATACTTATATAAATAGTTTCTAACAAATGTTACTTCTAAAATGACCAGGTAGGCAAATAAAATCAAGTAGTACCTGCACATTGCACAGTAATAGGGGAGAATGACGCATAGCTATTGAAACTGTGAACAACGGTGATTCGTTTAAAGAATCAGAATACTCGGGATGTGAGTGCATGTATTTTTGTGCGTGTGGGTGTGTGTGTGAGTGTGTGTATGCTAGATGGGAAAGAGGGAAGGAAGAGGAAGACACCACTTGCTTAGCTCCTACAACTATCTTTGATCTAAGTTATTTTCACTACATTGTTTTTTATTTCATTTTAAGTGAAGATAGAGAATAGGTTTTGGCCAACTCTTAAGAGTTTGCCCAGTTATCTAACAGAATCAAAATAAATGAGGTCATGTGTTTCTGCACATGCAGAGATACATATTGAGGCAATTATCTTGATAATTATCTTTTTCTAAAACTACTTTTATATTAAATAGCAGGGTAATTGCCAAAAAAGTATTTTTAGCTTGCTATGTATCTTGCTACATACTGAATATTGTCCAATTTCTGTAGCAAAGCACTCAGCAAATTATACAACTAGTATGCATTTTAATTTCCAGTAAATATTCTCAATCTTTACTTTATTACCAGGGTTTACGCTAATGCCACATATTAACAAATTGTGTTGGCCTTTATACCCTCAAGTCAAGCACAAATCACAATTTCAAACAAAATTTTGGAAATTTTTGAAATGTTAAGATTTATCAGCTCCATTTTAATAGTGAATATTAGTAAATGGAATATTCAAGCTTTTGTAACAACAATAATAGAGCTGTTTTTATTAATTGGCCAAGTGAGTTTTCTAAGTGTTAATAAAAACTAATGATTATGGAATTTTAGTTAATGGGTAAATGATGATGGGGCAGAAAAAAGAAATGTTCTATGCAGTATATACATTAAATGGATATGTTGTCTGATCTGCTGGGTTACTCCTAACTTTATCAGTGGTGGGGTTTTTGTGGGAGAAAACCAATGTTCTAAGCTCTTTTTGTAACATGAGGTTTGAATATAAGCATTCTTTGTACCACTGACATTGCTATATTTGTAAAATAGTTCTGGGACCAAAACTTGGGAAAAAAATTATAAAACTATTACATTGATTTGCTTACCATTAAAATGTTACAATCCATGACCCCATAGTCAGAGAACATTTCCAAACAAATACAATAAAAACACAGTGTGAAAAAAATAGGGCTTAAAATTTAGAGAATTAACTTTATAATGAAGTTGGTTCATTTACCTGATGCCTGCTCTAGACTTTGAGGGTTACTTGGCGTGCAGAAGATAAAATGGTAAACTTAATCAGTAACGCAATTTTAGACATAGCAGACACAAATCTTCACTAATATCTTAGAACAGATTTTTTGTTTTGGTAGAGTTCAAAGGATGGATTTTTTTTCCCCCCAAGTTGGAATAATATTAATTAGAAGCATATTTTTGAAAATTAATTTTTATTTCACACATAGTTCAGTTACAAAGTATTATAGAAAATTTAGATCACGACCTCACCTTTAACATCCTCTTAGTTGTTCTTGAAACTGATAGGACAACCTTCTTGTCTTGGTTGCTTAATTTCTATTTCCAGTCCTTACAAATTGCTTGCCTCTGAAAACAATTGACACCATAATGAGAAAGCACAAAGCCCAAACCAAACTAAGTATTTCATGTAATATTATGACTAAAATGACATTCAGAAATAAAAAAATCATGTGTCTGTAGAGTCCAATAAAGCATTGCCATACAACGATAATTACAAAAGTTGCAAATGATTTTTAGGTGATTTTATATTAAAATCACCTAAAGTTTTGACCAGATATAGGTATTAAAAAGATAGGATTTGGCACGCTTATGTTTGTGTGAATATTTCTTTACAATTGCTATAAAATTAAAAAAAAAAAGTGACTCAGATTCACACAACAGCCTTCTTGCTGTAACTAATCCCTCTAGATCTGGCTGAGTCGCTCAGGCTGTACTTCCTGCCTGAACCCGCCTATTGAACTGAAGACAGAACAAAAACAAAATAAAATTTCGGCAAAGATCCTTTTCATTATTTTTTAAGAGTGCCAAAACTTGTCGAATTATTTGAACATCAAAGTGTCTTCCTGCCTCTCGCTCATTGTCTGTGGTATAAAATTCCTACTCATTCATTGTCTTCATAAAAAGAGGGCGCAGGTCTTTTCAAGGAGCTTTGCAAGTAACCTGTGCATATTCCAGCAATGAAAAGGCCTTGCAGGTTTGTAAAACTAGAGCAAATCAAACTCTCTTTAGAAAAGAGTTACTTATAGAAATATCTTGAAATCTCAAAAGGACATTTTTTTCTTTCTTTCTTTCTTTCTTTCTTTTTTTTTTTTTTTGAGAAAAGCCTCTATAAAATAATCTGTTTAAAATATGAGGATTTTTTTCTTCCCCATTTTTTAAAGATAAGAAGGATAAAGACTATAGATAATTCATGTGGATCAAAGAGTGTTGGTTTAGTTATCTGTTGTAAGGTTTTACTTGAATCTTTTACGAAAGATTTTTGGTTAAGTCTTGTTAGGTCTCTGTTTTGCAACTCTAAGCTCTATGTTATTTATAATATTTTAACAAGGATTAGTGGAAGTGAGTAAAGTGATGAACTTCCACATTTAAATAGCATTTCTTCTGGCAAATTTTAGTTAAAATATGATACATTATATTTGCACAGACAAAATACACTGATAAAGCATCCGTCTGCCAGTGACTCACAAGGCCAAGTCTCTCTTGTGTACATTAGTCCGTGGAAGACATTTCACAATAGAAACGCTTCTAGAAAATGGACTCATTTGGTCTGAAATGAGTGAGAAATTCAGTCTGAAATATTGGTGAGAAGCAATCCTAGTTCTCACCTAGACCATCATGATTTCACCACTGGTTTGATTAGAACTTTTAGAAAGTTGAACCCCAACTAATTTTATGTGGAGTTGCTTGAATCCCAATCCCACATAAAATTATATGATTCCATCATTTTATGATTCTAAATCCCCTGGAAGACACATTATCAAACAATACATCTCTCAGGGTAATATATTACCTTTGAAGCCTTTTATTCCAGAGAGATGGGCTGAAGGCCTTACTCCCTGAACATAACCTGATTTTCAGTTCTGTAATAAGCACACACATTCTGAACAACATACATGTATTCTACGTACATTTTTCTCTCTCTAGCCCTCTCTAAAGAGAGTTTCTGGATCATTGAATTTTCCCTTTAATTTACCTTTCTACCTACATGTGGGTGGTACTGAAATTACTTAATTTCTCATAGAAATTTAGGTCTTGTTTTCTCTAGTTTAGGAAGCTGACCCTGCTTCTTTCTGTAAGTAGTACAGTCTGGATAGTTTTGTTTCCCATAGAAGAATGTAATCTGTTGCTCAACTGGTGGGTTCTGATCCAGGAGAATTAGCAAAGCTCTGCAGTTTGTGAGTAGCCAGGAACCCATAATAACATAAGTCTCTTCACACTACCCACTGGCTATCTACATATCCATGTATCTATATGCAGGTCTTGATAGAATATGTTTTAATTTTCACCCATTCACCACTCCAACCATCTTTGTATTGTTTATACTTGATATTGCTCCACAAATAATTTGGTACAGTTGACAAATATGGACATCTCGAAAATACGTACATACGTACCAATGTTTCAGGGACTAAAGGAAAAGCGAAAATAAGAGGTGTGACATCTTGATCAAGAGCCACATCTTGGCTAGCACACAAAATGTGTTCAATAACTATTTGTTGAATAAATCAGTAAGAAAAATTATAAATATAAGGGCAAATGCATCATTTGTCTCTTGAATTCTGAGTAGCTAGCACACAGAAAATAGTAAACCTAGTAACATCTGCTTTTAAACAATGTTTCAAAATCTCCTCTTTAGCTGAGCAGCATGGTAACTGAGAGGAGAATATGAAACAAGTTGTTCCACTTGTGCTTGGGGACATATTTTTTCTTTATTCCTAAGAAGCTACATGAATAGTACTTTCCAGAACTCAAGTGGGAGAATGTAACTATTGTGAATAATGCTTATATTATTAATTGTGAATAATAATAAATATAGTGAATAACTATTGTGAAATAGTATTGCTTACTAGTTTTCTAATGACCCAGTATATCAAACAATGTACCAGCTGTGATGTTCCTAATAATAATCTCCTATAAATGAAATGTCCAGAACTTGGAAAATATTTAATTTCGGGATTGAAAATTACAAAATCCTTGACTTATGTATAATTTTAGATCTGTGTGAGAATTGTCACGGTAGGTCAATCAGCCCAACATTCTTCAGGTTAAAAAAGTTTGCTGTGTAGAGCCAAAGGCTGTTCATCTTCTCTGATGTCAACATCAAAATGTAAAGGTAGAAAGAAGACACCTTACCTTCTGTGTTTGTTATTCAGTTATTCATGAATTAATACAAACTTTAAGATTTTTACTTTCAGGACAGATATTTTTAAATACATTTGTCTTTCCAAGCCCTAGAAGAGGACTAAGATATCCCACTTGTATATATGCACTCACACACACATCCACACATAACATAATGGATTGTGTCCCAGTGTTTATATATTCATATATTATTATGCCTCTTAGCATGTCCAGATTAGCTAAATGTATTTCTGCGCGTATGTGCATGAACTCACAGGTGTAGACTATCGCAGCCACTCCCACACACTTTCCCAATTGTTATCTTCTGCCTTACACATTACTATTTCCCAACTTTCATAGGCTCCAGCATAAACATACGTTTCCTCCCCTGTTTACTGATTTACTCTTCACCAGATAAACATTATCTTGTGACCATGACCTCCTTGCTCATCTGTCAGCCTTTGCAAACCAGGGGAACTGTGACTGCCCAAGATCCCTTACCAGGAGAAAATATTAATCAGTTGTAAAGTTTAGGACTTGCACAACGGAAGCTGACACTTCTGAGAAGTCCACCAAATATCTGTACCCAGCAGATGTTATTCTGTATGTTTTAGGCTTAATGACCTCTCCCACCATGTAAAGATTATAATGTTTCATTTCTCAGTAAATGTAAAGGCAAACCTACTATTTAAGAAACAATATCATTTATCCAGGGAAAACAAATCAATATCAGTTCTCTAGTTTCAATACTTACAGTAGGTGCATATTTCTCATATTTTACTCATAAAGGCATCCCTTTAATGGATAAGTTTTGATGCTCTCTAAAATTCAGCAGGGGCAGCCTAAATCTGTAAGAACACTGAGAAGTCAAAGTTTTCACACAAGGATCATATGCACATTTTGTTTGCATTGTATTAATAATCAAGAAATATGAGTTGAAAATATACCATTGATGACCACAGATGTCTGTATTACAGCTTATGTGGTTGGGCTAAAAGTTGTTGCATGCGAACAATGCTGGGCACCAACTTGCTTTATCTGATACCATGACAGTAGGAATGATCCTATATCTATAGCAAAAAGTAAAATTGTGGAATCGAAAGGATAATTTTAACCCTTACAATCTAAGAAATGTGTGACATAACTCTCACACCATCGACTAGGAAAAAAAAAAAAAACCATTGGCACTAGCCATATTTTAAACTTCTCTCACTAGCAGGATGTCTTCCTTGTCAGTTTGAGTTTGTTCAGGACATGGTTTTATATTGCATTCTTTTGAGTATAAAACTCTCATTCATTTTTTAAAAATTTTAGTATGAATTTCTAGTGTGAAAACTCCATTGTTTCTTCAAGTTGTAGTTCTGATGTGAAACTGGTTTTTGTGCTGTCATTGTTGAAACTTGTAACAATCAACAAAAGAAAAAATTTTCAGTATCAATTTCTTTAACACCAGGGTCTCGAAATGAGTTAGGTATGTCATTTTTATACATAGTCTAACAAAGAGTGGCAAACCAAGGAAAGGCCGCGGAGATTTCTTTTACTGAGCAAATCTGTTTGTTGTCCACATTATTAGCTTCTAGTATTGCATAGTAAAGGCCCCCAAGTGGATTCCAAATGTGCAACAAATTTATATAAACTTACCATATTTTTTTTTCCAGGCTGTGTGTTCCACTTCTTTCCTTTCCTGCCTGACAATATGTTGCCATGCTATAAAAGCCCTAATGCCCATTTTCAACGATTAGCTGTACATCAGCATTACCACCACAAATCCACAAGTTTTACATCAAGCATTAAATGGGATGAATATTGATCTGCTAAAGAGGATTTATTTATTTCTAGCTCTATCCAAAGATCAACTGCTAGCAGCTTTTGGGGGATCTGTGAAGCTCTCACAGCACAAAGCTACTGCATACATGACACTGGACTTGACATTTCAGTTCTGGAAGAAAACCAAACAGTAAATTCAGTGCAATAATCCTAGATAAATGAGATGATCACTGGAAAAGCTGAGATAGTTAAGTGGTCTATCAGAGAAGTCCAACGGATGGTATTGAACAGTTGCTACATAGAATCCTCACTCATGTCAATATGGTCCAAAGCACTATCATATCAGATGCCAATATAATCACATTAAAACAATCTCTACCTCCTGCTTTCATTTCTCTGCGTGTATATTTTTCTGGATTTACAAGTGATTGTAAATAATGCACAATGTGACAAAACTGTAGCCTAACAATTGTTTTGAATATGTGTAAGCTGCATTTTAATATAGTATGAAGTATAGACAATGCATTAAATCACCTTATGCTATGGAGCATGCGGGATGCAGCTTCATATGCTTACTGGTGGATCAAAGGATGATGGGGCATCTTGTATCTAAAAAAACAAGAAAGGTCGAATTCTGTCTTACATTTTCCGAGACCACTGAAGTTCCTTTACTTCTCCCTCAATTTGTAATAGCTGTCCTCCTCTATACCGCTCAAGTACTATAATTACCTTAAACTTACAACAGACATTGGCTGAACCAAGTGAATACTCAGTGTTTGCATAAATTCAGTGTTGTTGAGAGAGGTGCCCTTTAACTTTGCCACAACAAAAATTTTACTTGTACCCATATGGCATTTGATTAACATTTTTTTTCTTTTAAAACCTTTTTTAAATCAGAAAATGTGAAAACTTGTGTACATCCAGCTTATTTAATAGCATTAGACAAAATAATCTATCTTTCTCTCATCAGAAATATGAAAAATGAAATAATCTTTTTTGTCTATAAATATTAAAAATGCATATATTATCTTGGTGTAACTCATCAAATATTCATTTGAAAATCTAGCAACTCAGTCCTATCAATACATATAAAATAATTTATAATGAAGACTGATGTAGTAAAAATGATCGTGTTATGTGCCATTTTAATATTAGTCTATTTATATTAAAACAGGCACATAAGCATTATCTTATTAGATCGCAAGCTGTGTGAAAGGCAGGGTGGTATCTTATGCCAGTTGTACAGGTAAGGATTCAAGAGGGTAAGTTACTTATTCAGTGATGGCAAAAGGCTCCAGCTCAATTCTTCTCATGCCAGCTCCCAGGTTCTCTCATTCACAGACTTTGTGGTCTGCAAGTGTCCAGCTTGGCTGTCCATACAAAACAAATTAGCTGGAAAACCATCCATTTCACTTTGCTTTGTAGAGACACCATCTGAAAGGAAGTGTATCATAAATCAATAGAGGTCGAGGGAAAGTTTAACAAAGCCACTTCCTCACCAAAGAGAAAAAAAAAATCTTAGATTTTCTTCCAACCTCTACTGCATAATAATGCTTTTCTGTTTGATTGTTTATATTCGTTTTAATTACATCTGTCGAACTGTGTGTGGAGTAAGATGATGTAAGTAGCTGAAACAGAAAAGAAAGAAGTGACATAAGACTGGAAGTTTTGTAGTTCTAAAATAATGGAAGCAATATCTCAAATCGTAACTTTACCCTTTTGGAGAAAAATATTTCTATATTAATCATGTTTCTGGAGGTTGGAATATTATGTTTTGTTGTGGATATTTGAAACTTTTGGTAGCAGATGTCCTTGGAGAGATACCACTTAACTTAATTAGGGTTTATTCACAGGCCTGTGTGTCTAAATTGTCAAGGCCAAGTGATGTTTATCAGTCTAAATAGTGTCATTGGAAGAAAGAAAAACTGGAATAAGCTGTGCATATTTATCTTCACTCTCTGATTGTGCAGTTCATTTTAATTAATGTTAGTCACCCAGAAAATAGAGATCATACACACTGATTTTTAAAAAGACACTAAAATACACACAAACTTTGTGATGCAATAGTTTGGGGGTTGCTTCTGAGATTTTTCAATTACTCATTTTGAAAATCTTTTAAAAATTGGTAATTCTTTGGTTTTAGGGTTTTTTCCCAAAGGAAAATAAAGCATTATAATAATATCATATGCCAATTAATAGTTTCTTTTCAGGAGATGCGTTTTCTACATCTCTGAATCATATACCCTTTGGGAAGGAAAACAATATCCCCCTTAAAGGAAAATTTCAGGGACAGAGTGGGGATATGGGTGGTTATTACACAAAATTGTAACCCTGTATTTAGGGCATTTCTCAAGCCATTGATCCAGGAAACTGGAAAAGTCTTGAGTTTCAAGGCATTGATGACATCATAGAATATGGAATGTTTTTTTTTTTTTTTTTTTTTTTTTTTTTTTTTTTTTTTAGTACAGCCTATCATTGATACTTTTCAAAGTTACCCATGCAGGAGAACAGTTTACTGTCTTGGTTCATGTTGTGTGCCCTCTCATTCTTCAAGGTCTCATTTTCCTTCTAAGCCCTCTCTCTGGCAGTTTTTGTGAGATAAAATTCATTATACATGGAAAATTTCTGTAAAAATCAGAGACTTGAAGACATTAAAAATCTCTAAGCTCAACTAACAAGCCATTCATCTCTGTTATGCTTAAAAGTTATCAGTAGGCACACAGTGGGAATCCAATAAATGGTTTTGTACTAAACTACATTGAAAACGTTTTTCACCAAGCTATTTTAAAATATTAGGAAATGCATTCATGGATGACTTACACAGAAATTTTAAAACAGAAATACAAACATTTATTTATATCTACATTGTTGAGATTCTAAAGTCATTTTACATATAACTCAGTAGATATGATTCTAGTATGCCTGCAGAAGTCTTACTAAAGCTGAGAGTGCAGAATATTTGACTCATTCTTCTTAGTCATAATGCTGTTACCTAACACTAATGTCTTTCTTCAGAAACACTTAATAACATAGGCCACATTGAAGCTGACAGCAATGCTTGCAGTTAGAGTAACATGGCAAAATTTCAGACAGGAAGGAAAACAGCCCTCCTTCCTCTGCTTTAAAAAAAATATATGGTCAGCCATGCCTTTTCCCTTTCTGCTGGGTATGTAAGACAATATCCATTCTACCTTTTGTTGCAGGTAAACCAAGGCCATTTAGGTAATGTGTTGCTTTTGTCTTGATTGTTTATGCCAGCTATGAGCAAACATGCAAGCAAAGTGCTAAAGGCAAGCTGTCAAGTCATTGTACTGAGAGCTGGACTGGAAATTCGAGTTGAATTACTTAGTTAATCAAATGTCTCAATGTAAAAAGAGTGTGGAAATACTGTTTTGTGGTAGCTTATTTCAGAGACAGATCTGCTTAGATCTCTGCTACTGTTTTTTCCAATTTCCTACCAAGAGTATATTGGTTTTGCTCACATTATTGCTCTTTCTCACGTTTCAGTTGGTCTTACCAGAGAAAATGGCTCAATGCGGTAGCAATGATTTGGAGAATACCAATCCCTTGATTTAGGCGACAGGTTTTTATTTCTTCTCACCCATTGTTCTGGATGCTTTTTCTTCTTTTTTATAAACAGAACAGAACAAAAGACTATTGTTCTTAACATGCACTGCATGTGCTAGTAACTTATATGGGAAAATGTAACAGGAGGGGTTTTCTTTTCCAGTTACATATTATACCACTGCCTAACAGAAGTGCTAGCAGCTTAAAATGATGCAATAAACCTCTCTAACAGTAGCTGATTTGTATGCAACAATGACCATAAGGGTAACTCTTCAGCAAACCTGAATCTCATATATAATGCATAGCAGTTAATAAATCATAGTAAAATCAGATGGCTTAGAGCCAACAGTACCCACCTAGTAATGGAAAGGGGTGGAAAGATTTATAGAGAGACAGATTCTGTCTGGATTTTGCTTTTAAGATGCTCACCAACTGCAGTGGAGTATCTGACACGGTTTCTAGCTAGACTTGTATTCTGTTCATTCACTCCATCTTTTTGTCTGAGGCTCTTTTGAAGAGAGCTGCTACCCTTTTTCTTCTACCACCAGGTGGAGTGTTTTCTACTATTATTTAAGGTTTTACACTTCAGACCAATGCAAATCTTATGAGGAGAAAATGTTCTTTTTGAACATCTCATTTTTTAAATAAGTTTTTAGTAAGCTGCTTTCCTCAATCAGATGCATTCAGATAAATATACCTTGAAACCGCTTCTCAAAAAACTAGTTTTGCTTTAAATGACATCACATATCTTGACAGGGAAGCAGAGTTATATGTTTTGCTTTATACTTTCAGAACGAAGTGTTCTTAGATGTGCTTATTGGAGCTCACTGCCAGTGTTTTATTGGCTCTACCATGTGAATCTTAAAAATGCAGAATTTGCAAATTTGTCACATGTCAAGGGAAAGCATATTGAGGACAACATGTGCCATACAGATCTGAGAGAAGCATTTACTTCAAATCTGTTTCTGGTTATTGGTAGGTCTTGGCCAATTTCCGGTGCTGACATGGGCTATTGAGATGTGTGGCAAACATGTCACCTCGGAGTTAGAAATATTTGAACCTACTGAATTATGATCCTCTACAAATTCTTAGCATGAAAAAGAATGAAGATAAATTGCTGAAGTAGGGGTGGGTATAAGAAATTGTTAATGCTTCCACTTAGTTTTCTACATAATTGTCTATCCTGTGCAGACTCACATTTTTATTTTAGATTAAAACTTTGCATTTTTCATTTACTGCTGGATTTTGATGAAGTGTGGAACAGGGATCATCTTCCTGAATGCTCTAATACTCATGTACATATTTTCACTAGAAAACATCGTGTATCTTACTGTCTCTTTAATGAGGTATGTTGAAATTAAAATGGATAAAATAAGCATATAGCATCTCAATCTTTTTTTTTTATTGCCTAGAGCATTAGAAATATTTTCCTTTAATTATGGTAGCCACAAGATGGCAGTAATTCCTTATTAAATGGACAATCTTCTCTGCCCTGGATAGCGGGTAGTGACTGACTCCTGGTAAGAGAGGAGGAAAATAAAGAGAAGGCCCTCTTTGCGTTAAGGGTGAAAATAAAATGGTGCAAAGGTTGAAAATAATAGGAGTGGCCTAAAGTAGAGTAAAATAGTTTTGTCCTGATGTCATTAGGTTTTCAGATGGCAAAAATTTCAGGAGAAATGGTGTCATCAATCAGACTAATCCTCTAGCAGGCAATATTGTAAAATGAGTACTTTGATATAATCTGGGGATGTGACTAGTTTTATTTCTATGTATAGTAATTAATTTCCTCGTGACTATAAAATCTTAGGCTTGTTTTGGCAGGTTTAATCCTTGGCTCTCATGTGATGGTGCTGCATTAATGACAGTAATTGTAGGCAATAGTTTGATAGTCAAGGATGGTTCACTGTAAAAACAACCCTATGTCCCTGAAATAAAATATTAGTTCAAAACAAAATAACTGGTGACAAAAATACATAATGAAGTGCCCTAACGTTATATGCGCCCTAGAACTCTCTGTGCTTGAGGAACTCAGAACAGACCATATTTTAAGGGAATACTGGTGTATATAGGAGTGTAGACAGCAAAGCAAATTGGAAAATAATAGTTTTTTTTTGTTTGTTTAGTCTCTAGAATTAGCCCCAATTGATAAAGTGATCTTTATTTTTGTGACTGTTAGCCAACATGGATAAGATATTTAGAGGTTGGATTTTTATAAATATAATTCAATTGAAAATTAGAGATTTATTGTCATAAATACATATTTTAAAGTTACATCAGTCAGATAAAGCTGTATAATAGCAACAAAGCTAGGGGAAGCAATGGATCAGAAAGTTATTTATCACAGTGATTTGAAAGGCTAAATATGGCTAAGGTCTGAAAAATGCCACATAAAATCAATGCTTTTACTATTAGATAAATTGGATTAACTTTTACACATTTGATGGAAAGGAATTTTATTCATTTTTGTCTGTAGGTGTAAAATCTAGTTTGACCTCATTTTATATCAATAATTTCTCATTTCCTGCTGTGTGTTATAATTCTGATTGTAGCATTTCAGGGTCATGATAGATTTTCTTTGTGTCTACACATGAAAAGTAAAGGGTCAAGAGAGTTATATGGACGCTTCAGCCTCAAAATGTTATTACTGGGCACAGTATTGTATACTTAAAATTTGCAGAAAGACTTGATCAGAAGTATTCTCGCACACACACTAAAAGGTAACTGTGAGAAGAGATGAATATGTTAATTAGCTTGATTATGGTAATCATTTCACAATATGCACATATATCAAAACATCACACTGTATACCTGAAATATATACAATTTCTATTTACCAATTATGCCTCAATAAAGCAAGAAAAAATGTTGTTACTAAGAATATCTCAGTAATTAGAACAAAGGGGTATTTTGAAAACTAATCTTTATTATTTTAACTTTTTTTTTGTATTATATATTTTGCTAGCATAAATCCAGTGAGTGAAAAATACTTATTTCTTTTCTTCCTCATCCTAAATTCCAATCACAAATGATCACTTGTAGGAGCAATTTGATGAAATTAACTGAATTTCTCATATTAAATATACTGGCAGAAGCTAAATTTAGTTCTTATAAATATATAATATTTAATTTATATATAGAAAGAGAAAGAGAGGAAGAGGGTGTTTGAATGAACCTTTTTCTTTTGCCTGTTTCTAAGCTTTGATTTATTTATGATATAATATTTTAGAGTATAAATTTGAAAATTCTAGAAATACTAGAAAAGTACATTTAAGTAGACACTTCTGAAGCTATGAAACTTTCAAAAAGGAGCAAATGAAGACTCAGAATCTAAATTTTTTCTCAAAAACCCTTCTGATCATAATCATCAAAGCCTTAAAATATATAGTTTGATTTTACCATTAAAAACTGCAGAGGTGGCTAGCAAGATGTCCAAATAGGAACAGCTCTCATCTGCAGCTCCCAGCAAGATCAATGCAGAAGGCGGGTGATTTCTGCATTTCCAACTGAGGTACCTGGCTCAACTCACTGGGACTGGTTAGACAGTGGGTGCAGTCCACAGAAGATGAGCCAAAGCAGGGTGGGGCGTTGCCTCACCCAGGAAGTACAAGGGGTTGGGAAACTCGCTCCCCTAGTCAAGGGAAGCTGCGAGGCACCACGTGCTGTGAGGCACCTTGCTGTGAGGAACACGCAGTCCAACCCAGATACTATGCTTTTCTCATTGTCTTCACAACCCGCAGAACAAGAAATTCCCTCGAGTGCCTATACCACAAGGACCCTAAGTTTCAAGCACAAATCTGGGCAACTGTTTGGGCAGGCATCCAGCTAGCAGCAGGAGGTTTCTTTTAAATTTTCTTTTCAAACCCCAGTGGTGCTTGGAACGCCAGGGAGACAGAACTGTTCACTCCCCTGGAAAGGGGGCTGAAGCCAGGGAGCCAAGTGGTCTAGCTTAGCAAATCCCACACCTATGAAGCTCAGCAAGCTAAGATCCACTGGCTTGAAATTCTCCCTGCCAGCACAGCAGTCTGAAGTTGACCCGGCATGCTCGAGCTTGGTAAGGGGAGGGGCGTCCACCATTACTGAGGCTTGAGTAGGCAGTTTTCCCCTCACAGTGTAATCAAAGTAACCAGAAAGTTCGAACTGGGTGGAGCCCATCGCAGCTTGGCAAAGCCACTGTAGCCAGACTGCCTCTCTAGAATTCTCCTCTCTGGGCAGGGCATCTCTGAAAGAAAGGCAGCAGCTCCA
This sequence comes from Papio anubis, assembly GCF_008728515.1. Lineage (NCBI taxonomy): Eukaryota > Metazoa > Chordata > Mammalia > Primates > Cercopithecidae > Papio > Papio anubis. Next base: position 77,493,271 of record NC_044978.1, read on the forward strand.
GTCAGGGACTTATAGATAAAACTCCCATCTCCCTGTGACAGAGCACCTGGGGGAAGGGGCGGCTGTGGGCACAGCATTAGCAGACTTAAACATTTCTGCCTGCCAGCTCTGAAGAGAGCAGCGGATCTCCCAGCATAGCACTCGTGCTCTGCTAAGGGGCAGACTGCCTCCTCAAGTGGGTTCCTGGCCCTAATGCCTCTTGACTGGGAGACACCTTCTTAGCAGGGGTCAACAGACACCTCACACAGGAGAGCTTCGATTGGCTTCTGGTGGGTGCCCCTCTGGGATGAAGGTTACAGAGGAAGGAACAGGCAGCAACCTTAGCTGTTCTGCAGCCTCTGCTGGTAATACCCAGGCAAACAGGGTTGGGAGTGGACCTCCAGCAAACTCCAGCAGACCTGCAGCAGAGGGGCCTGTTAGACGGAAAACTAACAAACAGAAAAGAATAGCATCAATATCAACAAAAAGGACATCCACACAAAAACCCCATCCAAAGGTCACCAACATCAAAGGCCAAAGGTAGATAAATCCACCAAAATGAGGAAAAACCAGCAAAAAAGGCTGAAAATTCCAAAAATCAGAATGCCCCTTCTCCTCCAAAGGATCACAGCTCCTCACCAGTAAGGGAACAAAACTGGATGGAGAATGAGTTTGACAAATTGACAGAAGTAGACTTCAGAAGGTGGGTAATAACAAACTCCTCTGAGCTAAAGGAGCATGTTCTAACCCAACGCAAGGAAGCTAAGAACCTTGAAAAAAGGTTAGAAGAATTGCTAACTGGAATAACTAGTTTAGAGAAGAACATAAATGACCTGATGGAGCTGAAAAACACAGCACAAGAACTTTGTGAAACATACACAAGTATCAATAGCCAAATCGATCAAGCAGAAGAAAGGATATCTGAGATTGAAGATCAACTTAATGAAATAAAGCGTGAAGACAAGATGAGAGAAAAAAAAATGAAAAGGAATGAACAAAGCCTCCAAGAAATACGGGACTTTGTGAAAAAAGTTACATTTCATATTTTGTGAAAGATGTATCTTTTCATGAAAAAATCTTACGTTTCGTTGGTGTACCTGAAAGTGACGGGGAGAATGGAACCAAGTTGGAAAACACTCTTCAGGATATTATCCAGAACTCCCTTCACCTAGCAAGGCAGGCCAACATTCAAAATCAGGAAATAAAGAGAATACCATAAAGATACTCCTTGAGAAGAGCAACCCCAAGACACATAATCGTCAGATTCCCCAAGGTTGACATGAAGGAAAAAATCTTAAGGGCAGCCAGAGATAAAGGTCAGGTTACCCACAAAGGGAAGCTCATCAGACTAACAGTGGCTCTCTTGGCAGAAACCCTACAAGGCAGAAGAGAGTGGGGGCCAATATTCAACATTCTTAAAGAAAAGAATTTTCAACCCAGAATTTCATATCCAGCCAAACGTAGCTTCATAAGTGAGGGAGAAATAAAATCCTTTACAGACATGCAAATGCTGAGAGATTTTGTCACCATCAGGTCTGCCTTACAAGAACTCCTGAAGGAAGCACTAAACATGGAAAGAAAAGACAAGTACCAGCTACTGCAAAAACATACCAAATTGTAAAGACCATCAACATTATGAAGCAACTGCATCAACTGACAGGCAAAATAACCAGCTAGCATCATAAGGACAGGATCAAATTCACACATAACAATATTAACCTTAAATGTAAATGGGATAAATGCCCCAATTAAAACACACAGACTGGCAAATTGGGTAAAGAATCAAGACCCATTGGTGGGCTATATTTGGGAGACCCATCTTATGTGCAAAGACACACACAGGCTCAAAATAAAGGGACGGAGGAATACTTACCAAGCAAATGGAAAGTCAAAAAAAAAAAAAAAAAAAAAAAAAAAAGGGGTTGCAATCTTAGTCTCTGATAAAGCAGACTTTAAGCCAACAAAGATCAAAAAAGACAAAGAAGGGCATTACATAATGGTAAAGGAATCAATGCAACAAGAAGAGCTAACTATTCTAACTATATGTGCACCCAATACAGGGGCACACAGATTTATAAAGCAAGTTCTTAGAGACCACAAAGAGACTTAGACTCCCACAAAAGAATAGTGGGATACTTTAACACCCCACTGTCAATATTAGATAAATGAGACAGAAAATTAACAAGGATATTCAAAACTTGAACTCAGCTCTGGACCAAGCGAACCTAATAGACATCTATAGAATTCTTCTCCCCAGATCAACAGAATATACATTCTTCTCATCACTATATCAAAATTATTCTAAAATTGACCACATAATTGGAAGTAAAATACTCCTCAGCAAATGCCGATCTAAAATCGACACCTTAACATCACAATTAAAAGAACTAGAGAAGGAAGAGCAAACAAATTTAAAAGTAAGCAGAAGACAAGAAGTAACTAAGATCAGAGCAGAACTGAAGGAGATAGAGACACAAAAAACCCTTAAAAAATCAGTGAATCCAGGAGTTGGTTTTTTGAAAAGATTAACGAAATAGACTGCTAGCCAGACTAATGAAGAAAAGAGAGAAGAATCAAATAGACACAATAAAAAATGATAAAGGGGATAGCACCACTGATTCCACAGAAGTAAAAACTACCATCAGAGAATACTATAAACACCTCTATGCAAATAAACTGGAAAATCTAGAAGAAATGGATAAATTCCTGGACACATACACCCTCCCAAGACTAAACCAGGAAGAAGTTGAATCACTGAATAGACCAATAACAAGTTCTGAAATTGAGGCAATAATAAATAGCCTACCAACCAAAAAAAGCCCAAGACGAGACAGATTCACAGCCAGATTCTACAAGAGGTACAAAGAGGAGCTGGCACCATTCCTTCTGAAACTATTCCAAACATTAGAAAAAGAGGGATTCATCTGTAACTCATTTTATGAGGCCAGCATCATCCTGATACCAAAAGCTGGCAGAGACACTACAAAAAATAAAATTTCAGGCCAATATCCCTGATGAACATTGATGTGAAAATCCTTAATAAAATACTGGAAAACCGAATCCAAAAGCACATCAAAAAGCTTATCCACCACAATCAAGTTGGCTGCATCCCTGGGATGTAAGGCTGGTTCAACATATGCGAATCAATAAACATAAACAGAACCAATGAAAAAGCGACATGATTATCTAAATGGATACAGAAACGGCCTTTGATAAAGTTTAACACACCTTCATGCTAAAGACTCTCAATAAAATAGGATGGAATTTAATCTCAAAATAGTAAAAGCTACTTATGACAAACTCACAGTCAATATCATACTGAATGGGCAAAAGCTGGAAGCATTCCCTTTGAAAACTGGCACAAGACAAGGATGCCCTCTCTAACCACTCCTATTTAAAATAGTATTGGAAGTTCTAGCAGGGCAATCTGGCAAGAGAAAGAAATAAAGGGTATTCTAATAGGAAGAGAGGAAGTCAAATTGTCTCTGTTTACAGATGACATCATTGTATATTTGGAATACCCCATCATTCCAGCCCAAAATCTTAAGCTGATAAGCAATTTCAGCAAAGTCCAGGATACAAAATCAATGTGAAAGAATCACAAGCATTCCTACACACCAATAATAGACAAAGAGCCAAATCATGAGTGAACTCCCATTCACATTTGCTACAAAGATAAAATACCTAGGAATACAACATACAAGGGATGTGAAAGACCCCTTCAAGGAGAATTACAAACCACTGCTCAAGGAAATAAGAGAGGACACAAACGAATGGAAAAACATTCCATACTCATGGATAGGAAGAATCAATATTGTGAAAATGCCCATACTGCCCAAAGTAATTTATGGATTCATTCCTGTTCCTATCAAGCTACGATTAACTTTCTTCCAGAATTAGAAAAAAGAACCACTTTAAATTTCACATGGAACCAAAAAAGAGCGTATATAGCCAAGACAATCCAAAGCAAAAAGAACAAAGCTAGAGGTATCACACTACCTGACTTCAAACTATACTACAAGGCTACAGTGACCAAAACACCATGGTACTGGTACCAAAACAGATATATAGACCAATGGAACAGAACAAAGGCCTTAGAAATAACACCACACATCTACAACCATCTGATTTTTGACAAACCTGATACTAACAAGCAATGGGGAAAGGATTCCCCATTTAATAAATGGTATTGGGAAAACTGGCTAGCCATATTCAGAAAACTGAAAGTTGACCCCTTCTTACACCTTATACAAAAGTTAACTCAAGATGGATTAAATACTTAAATGTAAGACCTAAAACCATAAAAACCCTAGAAGAAAACCTCGGCATTACCATTCAGGACATAGGCATGGGCAAAGACTTCATGACTAAAACACCAAAAGCAATGACAACAAAAGCCAAAATTGACAAATGGGATCTAATTAAACTAAAGAACTTCTGCACAGCAAAATAAACTATCATCAGAGTCAACAGGCACCCTACAGAATGGGAGAAAATTTTTGCAATCTATTCATCTGATAAAGGGCTAATATCCAGAGTCTACAAAGAACTTAAATTTACAAGAAAAAAACAACCCTATCAAAAAGTGGGTGAAGGATATGAACAGACACTTCTCAAAAGAAGACATACATGCAGTCAACAGGCATGTGAAAAAAAATCTCATAATCACTGGTCATTAGAGAAATACAATTCAAAACCACAGTGAGATACCATCTCATGCCAGTTAGAATGGCAATCATTAAAAAGTCAGACAACAGCAGATGCTGGAGAGAATGTGGATAAATAGGAATGCTTTTATACTCTTAGTGGGAATGTAAATTAGTTCAACCATTGTGGAAGACAGTGTGTCAATTCCTCAAGGATCTAGAGCCAGAAATACCATTTGACCCAGCAATCCCAATTCTGGGTATATACCAAAAGGATTGTAAATCATTCTACTATAAAGACACGTGCATACTTATGTTTATTGCAGCACTGTTCACAATAGCAAAGACTTGGAACCAACCCAGATGCCCATCAATGATAGACTGCATAAAGAAAACATGGCATATATACACCATAGAATACTATGCAGCCATAAAAATGGATGAGTTCATGTCCTTTGCAGGGACATGGATGAAACTGGTAACCATCATTCTCAGCACACTAACACAGGAACAGAAAACCAAACACAGCATGTTCTCACTCATAAGTGGGCATTGAACAATGAGAACACATGGACACAGGGAGGGGAACATCACACATCAGGGCCTTTTGGCGGGTGGGGGGCTGGGGAGGGATAGCATTAGGAGAAATACCTAATGTAGATGACAGGTTGATAGGTACAGCAAACCACCATGGCAAGTGTATACCTGTGTAATAAACCTACACATTCTGCACATGTATCCCAGAACTTAAAGTATAATAAAACAAAACAAAAGAAAACTACAGATATTTTCTAATAAACTAGGAAATTAATTAGAATATTAATTAATACTTTTTTATTATGGCACAAAAAAACTGCATAGCATATCGCTATACATAGCCATAATAGTAACATGCAATACTGTTAAGCAACCATTATTTGAATAAAATAGGCATTAATAAAGAGAATATTAATTTCAGTAGCTCACAGATGGGAGAATTTTGAAGGAATTTATTCTTTTTTTTTTTTTTTTTGAGATGGAGTCTCACTCTACTTCTTAGGCTGGAGTGCAGTGGCATGATCTTGGCTCACTGCAACCTCCACCTCCCAGGTTCAAGTGATTCTCTGCCTCAACCTCCTGAGTAGCTGGGATTACAGGCACCCGCCACCACACCTAGCTAATTTTTTGCAGTTTTAGTAGAGATGGGGTTTCACCATCTTGGCCAGGCTGGTCTTGAACTCCCGACCTCGTGATTCAGCTACCTCAGCCTCCCAAAGTGCTGAGATTACAGGCGTGAGCCACCACGCCTGGCCGGATATATTCTTTTGTTAATGATATAGATAGAGAGAATGACTAGACTATTAGTTTTAATGTGCTTATTTCAGTTTGAAAGTTCACTTTGCAGGTGGAAAGTTGGAATTACCTGTGAAAATGATGGCAATTTTACTTGGCAAGAAAACTAGTAGCATTCAATTATAGGAAATGACTATGTTTTAGTTGAACTTATTCTAACCATACCAAATAATATGGTTTGGCTCTGTGTCCCCACCCAAATCTCCTTTCATATTGTAATCCCCACGGGTCAAGGTAGGGACCTGTAATCCCCAGATGTTGAGGGAGAAAGGTGGTTAGATCATGGGGATGGTTTCCTCCATGCTGTTCTCATGGTAGTGAGTGAGTTGTCACAAGATCTGGGAGTTGCATAAGTGTTTGACATTCCTCCTTCACACACCCTCTTTCTCACCTGCCACCATGGAAGATGTGCCTGCTTCTCCTTTGGCCACAATTGTAAGTTTCCTGAGGCCTCGTTAGGCATGTGGAACTATGAGTCAATCAAACCTCTTTTCTTTATAATTTATGCAGTTTGGGGCAGTTCTTTTTAGCTGTATGAGAATGGCCTAATATGCCAAATTTATTTTTAAGATCTATATTAATGACCTGATTGAAAGCTGATGTTATTGTCCCAGTAATTCAGGCTTTAAACATTTATGCTACAATAGTCTGAATATTTAAATTAAATTATGATTTTTACTTAAATTATCTTCATGATTGTATTGCTGCTTCACATACCTGTAAGTGCTAGACACATGAATGTTTAACATGGTGCCCAGTCAGCCATTCATTTGATTTTCCATGGCTCATAGATCATGGCTCAGTTGCAACCTAGAAACAGAAACACTTGCAAAGGCTTGCTGTAGGAATGAACTTAGGAGAATATTCTTAACTCAGCCCTGGAGAGTAAAGAGGAAGGCTTCCTTCATTTCATTTATCATTTTGTTTACTCTATTCTTAGTCTTTTACAGACAAAAGGATCTTATTTCATTTTCATAATGTTAAGCAAACTACAGGACATAATTGTAATATTGTCAGTAAATGCATCTAAACTAGCTTTAAATGCAAGGTATAGGTAGGCATATGTTTGAAACATTTGATATTTCTTATGCTTCAGCATATATACCACAATGCTTAAAGAATTTTTAAACATAAGACACATGACTAATGAAGTCATAATCTCTATTCTGAATTCTATCATTTGATTAGTAACTTGAATCTTAAGAGGAGATTTTATGATTGCCATCTATTATTGACCTTAGAACTATCCCAGAAACTCTCATATTGAATTTACAGACACTTGATTGTATGTACAATGGGCAGTGTCCTGGAGGCCTCAGAGGATGTCACAAGCCCACGCAGTGTCTAGGACTGCAATCTCACTCTAAAATGAATATTTGCCAAAATATTTATACTAATGAATGGCTCTCAGTTATCAATGGAAAATGTGTACTTCTTTGGCTATGAAAAGTAACAAAGCAAAAGAGAAATACAAGAGTCTCAACTAAGGTAAATATTATTCCATATTGGGTAACATCCTCTAAAAGTATATTATTGGAGAAAACATATATTTGGGAAATATTCTCATAGAAAATTGTTTTTTTCTAACATGAAAAAATTGTCAAATTATTTGATATTTTAATAGTGAAATTATGTAATTTTCCTGTCAAATTAAGTGTCCATATAAACATACACTAACTCCGGAATATATGTTAATACCGATACACACATGATATTGAAACTTTTGCATAACATCTTCCTTTATATGACATGCCTTTTAAGAAATTCCGATCCAAATGAAGAAATAAAATAAAACCAAGGATGTCAATAAACCATGCAAAATTATTCTTATGCTTTGACTCATTTGAGATTTCATTTTTCCTAATTCTCTATGCTGACGGTGACACAGAAAAACCATAACCACTTGGAGTTCACACACGCAAGCACACACATACTCATTCACATGAGCAAAGAGAACTGTGTAGATTAGATGTGGCTTACATGACTTAGGGATCTCTAAGAATGACTTATTTTAAGCTTATAGAATAAACTCAATAAAGTTAATCTGTTTTATGGTAGGTTATGTTCTGAAGAATTTAGTTATGGCTAGGTAATCCAATGATTTTAAACAATTTCCATCATTTATTTTTTCCTTTCTTGTACTCATTAATGTTCATACTAGGAGGTTTTGAATGTGAAATTCTGGGCAGGTAATCAACCAGGCATTGAGGATGTGAGGAGTATCAGACAGATCTCTGCCTTCTTTCCTATTTATTCTCTCAATAAATATTTATCAAACACATTCTATATATTCTTCTAGGAACTTAGAATAAACTGGTGAACAAAATACATAATCCTTTGTAGAATGTACATTCTAATTGAGAAAAATGAACAATAGGAAACATGATTGATAAGTAAACTATGTACTATGATAGGTGATAAGAGACAAGAGAAAAGAAAAACAGAGCAAGGTGAAGGGCATTTGGAATATCAGTATGATAGTTCAATCTGTAGTATTAAATAAGATGTCAAGGCAGACTCTATTAATTCAGGAATTGGGCAAAGCATTAACATAATTGTAGAAATAATTACAGTTATTACATAATAACTAACATGCGAGCCAAGTACAGGGCACTGTAAGAGTGTTCATAGACTAGAAGGTCAGGCAATGTTTCCCGAGGTAATTGACATTTAAGCTGAGGCTTGAAGGATGAGACCTGAGATGACCTTGAGTTTTATTGTTCTGCACTCTGGTCTTCCACCCCTAAGTTGGAGTACTCTGGGGCATTAAGTAATAGCTATTGAAAGTATTACCTAACTACTTGCTGCTTTGAAGAAGTCAGCATTATAATTTTAGTTCTGCAACCACAAAAGAAAAAGCAATCTGAAATCCCAACTCTTCCAATGCAGTTCCCCAAAGACCATTTAATTTAGTCTGCACAACTTTGAGGCTTGCATTTGTGTTGGATTATTGCCAGGCAAATGTGGGAGAAGTTTTCTGCTTGCCAGATAAAGGGTGCTTTATGCCTGTTTTCATTGGTCTGACATCAAGGGAGGGGGGATTTGTAAGCACTACATGGGCTCCAAAGGGGAAAGTCAAGACGGAAGGAAGCTGGTGAACTACAGGAATCCTTAGTAACATGAATCATCCTCTTCTCTCGAACTCTGGATTTTATCAGGTGGAGACTAATGATGAGGTGGATCATCAGTCTCTGTAACCCTCTTTCATCCTTGAACTGCCCCCCACCCGCCCTGCTTAGGGTATGCTATTTAAAGAACAGAAATGGAAACCTATTCTATACCCTGAAACAGTGCATATATCCATTTCCTTGAAGGTAATAGATAGGACCGAGCGAAAGAGTGATGGATTCACAAGGTTATGCATTCTGTGTATAAATAAAATGTTTGGAAATGAGACTGCACATCGACAGAAAGAGATTACAGTTTTCTACACAAATAAGTGAGAAAACTATCCAGAAGAAGTTTAGTAAAAGCTCTAGGAAGTACTTAGAATTTTACAGGGATTTAATATAGAAGTTCTCATGAGTAAGGTCATCAAAATATAGACAAAGAGGTTGGAGAACACCTGCAAAGGGCCTAAGTTGAAGAAGATTCTTTAACTCCCACAGCAGCAGTCAGATATAAATGGCTTCTTTCTTCTCTTTTCCTCTATTATCCTTTTCTCTTCACTTTTCTCTTTTTCCTGATAGGAGAGAGTAAGAAGAGACTGGAAAGATATCTGCTGATTTGGGTGAATTAAATGGAAGAGACTAGAAACATCAAAATCAGTTGAGATTGGCAGCTACCTAACAAATCTGCATTCAAGCCAGAGGGCCAACAACCTGCAGAATCCACAGGAGAGAGAGCAGACTAGTTCCAATCAGCGTAGATCATACTGTTAAACACAGTTCCTCCTCAGCCTTGAATACTTTCTTTTCTGAACCCCTCTTCTATACCCTGTGTGCTCGCTTCTAACTCTTCACGCACCCAGACACTTTCTGATTTACGTGATGGGACGCCATCCACTAGCTCTCTGCCCTTGGATGTGTTATACATTTCTCTGTACCTCTGTTTTGTTATTTGTAAATTGTGAATAATAATTGTATCTAAGTAATAGAGTTATGAAATAAAATAATCTAATGCCTTTGCATTATTTACTAATATAAATACTAAATGCTTCAAAAACATTAACTGTTAATTATTATTACTATTATTATTAGCATTTATTCTTGGCACATTTTATCTATATGAAATTCAAAACATTCATATTACTGTGTATCAAGCATAATGTTAGGTTTCAGGGATTTTGAGAATAGAGGGATGACCAAGACGCAAACTCAAACTTCACAAATCTCTGAGTATAATACAGAGAAGTTGTCATAGAATGTAATAATTGCTTTAAAAGATATAGTCAAAAGACACTGGGGGAGTGAAGAGCAGAAACTCCTAATTAGGTCGCATTCATTCCATGTCAGTCTTGTTCACCTATTCAATTTCTTCTGGAGCTAATCTTCAAGATTTCTCTCCTTTGCCATTTCTCTTCTAGTACCTTTAAATAGGTCTCCCTTTTGTTAAAATTCTCTGTTTGTTATCCCCATAATGCTCCTCACCTCCCCATACACATACATTGCAAACTGATTTCATACTTCAAGTTCCCATTCAGGGGTTTTCTCCTCACTGATCAACCACAGTTGATCATTTCCATATTTGCACCACAATAAGCCTGCTACTATTCTGTCTTACAAGTTAAACTGCAATCACTTGCTTACCTTGTTGTGTCTCCCTACTATACAGAAAGCTCCTTGAGGATGGAGCATATGCTTTATTTATTCATATATACTTAGAATGTAGCACAAAGCCTGTTACACAGTAGGGTTTCAATAATGGTTCAAAATGAACTAAAAGTCAAAATTTCTTTCTTGAGATGATTCATAAGTGACTTTTCTTATCCCTTTGCCCTACATTCAGAACTCTTATTTATCAATAATATCTCATGTTGTTAATTGCTCCTAAGGTAAGACAACTAACAGAGTTACTCTTTCTGGAGAATACAGATTCCCAAATCATTCCTGAAAATGTACGCAGAGAGCAGGAATTCATATGCTATTGTATCACTGAAAAAATATCAATCCACTTAAAACCCTAAAACATTCAAATCTTTGTATAACAGTCTTTTGTAGATTTCTGAATAATACATAGCATTTAAAAAACCAACTACCAAAATTATGCAACACGTTATAAACTCATTAATGGGTGTGTTTCTGTGTAATATGCAGTGATACTATACATTATTGGATATGAATTGTTGTACCTCTACACTATAATAAGGCAGTAATATTATTTAAATAAGTAATTTAATCACCACCATCAAATCCCCTTTTTTTTCCATTTTTTTTTTCTTTTAAGAAGGGCATTGATGGCTTTCTTCTTAAGGTCACCTAATTTGTTTTCAGCTGTAGTGAGTCCTTTATTTGTGCTGTGGCTGCATCCCGTTGGCTATTGAGAATATCTGCTGTTGGTAGCCACAACTGTGTACCTCACTGGGAATTTCCAGAGTCTTAGGGCCTGCCTCTCATAAGGTTATTCCTCCCTTCCATGACTCAGCCTGTGGACCAATCACTGGCTGATGTGGGGATAAGAAAACTGGGACAGCTTGCTTCGATTTGAGACAACAATAAAGGCACAGCCCAGCTCCAGGGGCTGCAGGATTAGTTGAAACCTCGGTTGTAACCACATGCAGGTCAAGCTCCTCCTTTGCCCAACATTGCCTTCCTCGATTTCTTCCAGGTATATCTTCTGAGAGTACTCAGCCAGAAACCTTTCTATGCAATTCTCTGTCTCAGACTCTGTATCTAAGAAACCCAATCAAGAACTTTTGGTACCAGAAATGGTTCTAGGAAGAAGAAACTACGATAGTACTTTTGAGGTGGATTACTTATTGACTGATTGGCATTAAGAACTTCAACACTGGTGGTAGGCAGAGGATGACTAGCCCCTGAAATCATTAGAATTTGTCTTGGTGGCGAACGGAGGTGGGGTACTGAGGAAGATACTGCACTAGCTGGGTGCAGTATCTTTGATGATGCTTGAGAGGTATGAGAAAAATGAGAGAAAACTATTATTAGGAATACAGAATTGTGAAGCTGTTACAGAGCACTGAGAGAGAGAATGATAAGCTTGGGCTGATGAATCACCAATTTGTGAAAGCCTGAGGGCCTCCTTGGAAGCATTGAAGGAAACTTTCATCTCTTATAGCTGAGGGCAGAAAGAAGGAAGAGTCAGGCTCAAGATTTAATTATAAGAGTAATGCGGCTTCAGAGAAAGTTGAATTCTTACTGCCAGCATACCTCCTATGCCAAAATCAGGGAATGAATGGAATCCTGAGACTGTGAATGGGGAATTCTGGGTAGATGCAGTTGAGAACCTTGAACTCCCCGATTCCTCTAAGCCTCCTGGGCCTGCAGATGTGGCCCTCTATTGGAAGAGTACTCCCTTGTTAGAAGACTGCTTGCTTGAAGACCAGGGAAGTTGTCTTATATGAGGTAGGTAGCTGATAAGACAATACATTCCCCTTTCAGCATCTAGCACCTCCATTCTGGCCAACCAATGCAACAGCAAGCGTCAAATCCCAGCATAGCCCAGCTGAAGATTGCTGGGCTTCCTAAGGCAGGAGTGGGACTATTGCCAAAGGAGCTGTAATGTGTGGCTAACATAGACCAGCTGGAATCTAAGGAGTATGCAAGAGACATGATCCTAAGGGCACTGGATCAAGTGGACAGAGATTGAATAAGGAGAGTTATTACCAAGTTGAATAAGGAGAATTTTTCAATATAGAAACACTTCCCTGTGATATATAATTTAAAACAGTGACATCAATCCCAAATATGGTGTTAGCAAAGAGCTAAGATGGTTATTGAAGCCTAAGAGGGAAAAAATAGAACAAAGTCTTGTAGTAAATGAAGAAGAAATGCTGGCACTGCATTAGAAGATAGTAGAGAATAAGATCAATAGGCTCATAGAAGTGGGCATGGTACCTACTTCAGAGAAGTAGTTATACCAGATAAGACTGGAAAACCTAGTGTCTGGATATATTGTCCAAAAGGACCCAGAAAACTTTTTTTAATGTAAGTCATAAATGCACTGGTGAGAGAGGTACCAGTATCACTGAAATCTTAGTGTGACTCTCTTTTGTAGGCCATGGATGATAATAGGAGGTGCTGTTGCAGAACTGGATTCCTTGATAGCAATGGGGATAATAATGTCTTAAAATAATAGAATTCATGATGGTGGCTGAGATGGTGGTGAATGACAATTTGAAAAAATGTGCATTATTATCTCAATGAATGGCAAAAGTGGGGTGGTAGCTGGAGAGGGGAGCTGAAATAGAGTTATAGAGAAGGTTAGTAGAGCACGGTATTTCTAGAGGTGCTTTTAGTTTTTCCTTTAGGAGATTTCAACAAACATTAAGAGGTTCCCTTACCCCCAACACACACATAACATTTCAGTGTGTCTCAGGTACTTTTATACCTCCACTATAAAACCATAAATATACATGCAGTATAATTTGCTCAGTAGCTTTCTTTGTATATATTTCCAATAACGAGAATACTTTCCTTCCCTCTCTGATTACGTAAAAACTAGAAAAGAATTATTTGAATTTCTTGTATAGTTTTGGTAAAACTAGCCACATTTCACTACATTCCATCATGAGCAGAAAATATTCATATTTATATTCCATTTTCAGATTATTTTATTATAATACTGATAGACCAATCCTAGGCATATTCTGAGCTCTCTGCAACTTTCCTGTGTTGTCCTTTTTACTTTCTTATATTGGCAACCAATTATGAATACTGTGAGAACATATTACAGAAAATTTTATGAGCTGGTTTTAATGTAAATCATGAGCTCCTTAGGATAAAATCAGAAATATTTCTAATGCTGAAATGAATAGTGTTACAGGTTGAGTGTCTCTTAGCCAAAATGCTTGGGCCCAGAAGTGTTTTGGATTTTGGATTTTTTTTCACATTTTGGAATATTTGCATTATACTTACTCTACTGAGCATTCCTAATTCAAAAATCTTAAATCTACAATACTCTAGTAAGCATTTCCTTTGAATGTAATGTAGACACCCAGGAAGTTTCAGATTTTGGAACATTTGGGATTTTGGATTTTCAGACGAGGGACACTGCACCTGTGCAAATATTACTTTTCCAAATTTTATACCTCACACTTCTACATACATACAAATTAAATCGAACCAACATAACATGTTCTTTTTTTATGTTGAAATGATTAGTTTATTTATTTATTTTAATTATATGTTAAGTTCTGGGGTACATGTGCACAATGTGCAGGTTTGTTACATAGGTATACATGTGCCATGTTTGTTTGCTGCACTCATCAACTCGTCATTTATATTAGGTATTTCTGCTAATGCTATCCCTTTTCCAGCTCCCCAACCCCTGACAGGCCCCGGTGTGTGATGTTCCCCTCCCTGTGCCCATGTGAAACCGGAAATCATCATTCTTAGTAAAAAAAAAAATGCAAGAAGAGAAAACCAAACACTGCATGTTCTCACTCATAAGTGGGAGTTGAACAATAAGAACAAATGGAAACATGTTCTTTAAATTGTCAGTTTAGTTATCATACAGATATTTATCATCTTTTGGGTATAGCTTTTGAAAACCTTGGTTAGTTTGTTTCAGTATTTTTCCAGATCTTACAAGATCTGGATCAAGCTGACTGACACATAGTGTCTTATGTTGTTCTGCCCATTAGAATAACAAGAAGTGTTATAAAAATGCTGTGTCTAATACAGTGACTTATCTCCCTGATAAAATGTCAATATATAAATATTACTACAATAATTTGTATATCCTTAAGAGGAAAGCAAATAATTACTACTGTAATCCCTATGTATTATATAATTCTAAATACTTTTGTAGATTATATTGAATGAAACTATGTTTACTGACTTATCTACTTCTATATTATATAGTTACATTTCACTTACTACCTAATGCCCTTCTTATTGCTGCACTTGACAAATTCATTAATATGAAATATGATTTCTGGTTCTCAAGGATTCTCTGCATCATTTGTATTTCTACAAAGAATTTTAAGTAATTGTAAGGTACACTTATACCACATTAAATTATTTTATTTGCATGTGAATAGTATTTAATGCTTAATAGTATGACATAATTTTTACATTGATTTTTGTTGAAATGCTTAATTCATTCTGAAATATGATTAGATTCTTAGTTAAGCAAAGTGACAAGGCTGATTCATTGATTGATTTGTTCAGCAAATATTTATTTCCTCCTAACTGTGTACTAGGACCCTGTGCTACATACTGGTAAAGAAAGAGTCCTTGTACTCATAGAGTTATCAGCTAGGGCTAGAGGGCTCATAGACAAGTACACAATAAGAATGAAATCTAGTACATGTTTGACAGGATGCTATGATGACTACTACTCATATATTCCTGTATAATAAATATGAAAATAAATTGTTGGCTTTTCTGACTTGTTCGTGGCTCAAAAAGAGTAAGGCCTAATGTAAACTGTGGGCTTTAGGTGATAATCATCTGTCAATATAGGCTCATCAATTGTAGCGAGTGTACCACTCTGGTGGGAAATATTGATAATGGGGAAGGCTGTGCATGTGTGGGGCAGGAGATACAAAGTGACTTTCTATACCTTTCACTGAATTTTGCTGTGAACCCAAAACTGCTCTAAAAATAAAGACTGTATAAAAAATGTTGAGTTAAAACCATAATAAAACCCGTAGACATTAATGGAACAGACAAAAAATTATTAGGCTATCCCATGGTGTGAAAACATTACAAATAAATAAAAATATGTGTATTTTAGAATTTTTGATTGTAAGAGCCATTTTATTTTACTTGTTTTTGTCACTTCAGAAAATTTATTTTCAACCATTTTGTTTTTAGCTGATTTCTATGGAGCCCAGTGGTCATGTGTATTGGGAATGAGATTAGACTGATATGCTAGAGTCAGGTATTAAGTGACATTAAAAAAATAGTCCTATTTCCAATGTGAAGAAAATGAAGATTTTTGAGAGACTATAAAATCATTTTAATCAAACAAGAATTTTCTAGGAGATGATTTAATTTCAATTAACATCCGTTATGTAATTCATACAATACACCATAAAACTTTTATAAGGATCATCAAATATATTTTTATTTAACTTTCACAACAACTGAGGCATGCGGGACTTTCAAAAATTTCTTTATTTCATATATGAAAATATTGAGACATAAAGAGATGGTTTAACTGGTAGAGACATCTCAAACACTAGTCTCTTGTGCTTCTCTTTCTACCCATCTATTTTACTTCTCTGAAGAATTACCACATGTGTCCTTTATGCTAAGTGCCCTTTAACATATTTCACTCTGTTCTTGGATGTCTTCTGAGGCTTGCTGTTTTGTATTGGATTCTACTATAATTGTGAGGAATATTATATTTTTTATAAAAAGAGTTGTCACACTATTTTCCCAAACACTATTATTGTCACAAGTACATTTAAGCACCCACTAGATTTAATTACAAATGGCAAAAATTCATTCCAGGTGCCTCAATATAAGGTAAAATTAGGAAATGATTAAAACTAGAATTTTTTTATACAGGATTATCTGCTTATTTTTTAGAATTGCTTACAAAAGTAATAGATTTGAACGTACATCAAGAGACTGCATTATATTTATTTCCTAAGCAAATTTTTAAAAATTTAAATATAAGAAATCATTTCTATGGGTCACCAGTTGAGTAAAATAAATGGTGTTCAGTTTCATAATGTATTAATCAGCAGCCCATATTGTTATCAGATTGTGTTATCATATTTAATATACAAAATTTTATCTTTCAAAAGATTAACATTTCAACTAAATGATTTAATGTGCCTTTAATTATTCTTTTGTTGTTGTTGCTTCCAGAATTTTATACAAGTATTACAAACAGGTTTATACTTTTTCATAAAACTTATTCTGCTCCGAAATTGAAAGAAAAAAGGTGAGACAAAGAGAACAAGATAGGGAGAAAAAGGAAAGATAAAATATACTCAGAGTGCTTAGACATAGGGGACAGTATTTAAGAGCCCACACATGAAGCAACTTGTTGGTTCACAGAATAAGCAAGTAAATGACTAGAAGATTGGGACCTTTCGGGGAAGAACAATGCTCGGATGAGCTGAAGGCATAATCTCTGAAAGAAAGCTGGTCCCATTACTAGTAATTATAGTTAATCAGCAACAATTGTCTTCACCAAGATACAGATCAACATTGAGCACTAACCTAACAGGACTAATGAGGGTAATGGAGGATGAAGAGAGCCTGATTGAACTCAACAAGGCATTGAATAACCTGAGCAGATGATGCATTTTCACTCTCAGCTCACTTGCAACCTGTTGTTTTAATGCAGAAGGCAGTAGCTTTCTTCAAATCACGGAACCTTTGTTGTAACTCTCAGCATAGATATTGGAAAAAGTAGGTAATGTTTGGCACAGTAGATAATATTTGTTTGCCTGACCTACTGCCTTATATAATCTTTGCCTCTCAAAATGATTTGAGATCCAACTAAATAGGCATTCCTTGGGAACTTGTTAAGTATACAGACTATCAGACTCTAATTCCAGACCTACGAAACTAGAATCCGCAAGATCCCCAAGGGATTCTTATGCACTTTAAAGCTCGTGAAATGCTAGTAGTCTAAATCCAGGGATGCCTTGAATCTAATGGTTATATTGTCTCACTCTATCTAGGTACAGTTTCTTAGAGAGGTTCAAACTCTAATAATTTATACTCCATGCTATAATACAAGTAATGTATTTGAGAAGAAAAAGTCATTTTTTTTTTTTTTTTTTTTTTTTTTTTTGTGGTATTCCTTTAATCCAAGAGAGCATTAATGCTCAGAAAAGAAGAGGTGAAAGATCTCTGGGAAGGAAGAACTGTATTTGGTCTATGTAAACAGTCCATATAGCACAAAGCCTTCCACTAAATTAAAAAATACTTTCATGTTGCAACACTCTTTTTCAAGAAGCCAACGCACTTTGCACAGATAATACTTCATTTTTATGGCTCCAAACAGGTAACCAGCATCACTCTCTTTTAATATGGAGAAAACATCGGAATCATGAGAAGAAAACATCGGGATCATGAGAAAGTTAGGTAATTTGGGTAACTCATTCAGTGAAATTTTTGAGAACAAAAAAATGTAATTGTTAATTTTCTGCCGTTTCATGTAATACATTATCTTCAGTGAATGGCAAGGTCTATTCTAATATGTTGAACACCTTCACTGGATGAATGTAATACCAGATTGTTGAAATACATATATTTTAGATTTGGTCTTGTGGATGTCAGATATCTATGTTGTAAATTTAAGTTAATTTTGGTGATCTTTCTTAAAGAGTCCAAGATATTCACATATTTCTTTACATAGCTGCAAACACAAAAGGCAGGAAGAAAGTGAGCTCACATGTTAAGACTTCTGTATTCTAGTTTCTTTATAATCGTTATCTTGTTTATTTCTCACAACATGAACACATTATCCTCATTTTTTTTCCATATGGAAACCGAGGCTAAGGAGGGCTAAATAAATAATTTACCTAGCAC
Organism: Papio anubis; assembly: GCF_008728515.1. Lineage (NCBI taxonomy): Eukaryota > Metazoa > Chordata > Mammalia > Primates > Cercopithecidae > Papio > Papio anubis. The sequence goes on from NC_044978.1 coordinate 77,511,848, forward strand.
AGTCAGTGGAAGAGGCTGAATGCAAATGATGTCTGCTTGACAGGAAAACTAGCTCTCTGTTTACCACGCTAAATTTGCTTACTTGCATTGCTTGATTAGGATTTCTGTGTATACTATATATCTTTGGAATGTGTTATCCAACAAAACTAAAAGAATACTACAAGATTTTATTATGAATACAACAATCCCTTTCCTCAGACCTTCTATATACTCTTCTTTCCTTTTCCCATAGCCAAATACTATTAATTTTCAATCTGCATGTTCTTCCTTTTATATCCATGTGTCTATATGTTATTACTTATTATATCAACTTTTGATATTACCTATTGACTTTATGTTTTGATAGTGGAATACTTGTCCCTTGTTATATTTGCTGTCTTTTCCAACATTTTTTATTACTTCTGAGGTTAATAATCGCTTTATTTGTTTAGTTTCATATTTGCCTATCAACATTTGTTTCCAAAGGCTACAGTGGATCTGTCAAATATTTACTACTAATAATTATTCAAGGTGCTCAAACTCTCTATAATTTAATATTTTTGTCTCAGAGTCCTTCCTTCCATGGCCCTCCACGCTCTTGCTGAAGCTTGATCATTTGCCTGGAAGTTCTGGTGCAGAGTTTGTAATCCCTGGGCCGTCCTTCCTGGAGTCCAGTGCTGGATTCCCTGCTTTATGGATCTGAAGTTTCTCTTTCTCGGCTTGCCCATCATGTTGCTAGAATAATTTCCTACAAAATTATGTTTGGAAAATAAATACAGTAATTCATGGCTTAACAATAGGGACACTTTCTAAGAAATGTATCATTAGGTGATTTCATCCTTGTGTGAACATCATGGAGTATAGTTACTGAAACTAGATGATGCAGCCTACCACGCACCTAGCCTATATGGTATACCCTATTCCTCCTAGGCTACAAACCTGTACAGCATGTTACTGTACTGAAAACTATAGGATATTGTAACATAATGGGTGGTATTTTCATACCTAAACATATCTAAACATAGAAAAGGTACAGTAAAAATATGGTATTATAATCTTATGTTGTATATGTGTATATGTTGTTTATGTGTATATATACACTGTAGTGTGTGTGTGTGTGTATATATATGTATACTCTTGTATATGAGGTTCGTCATTGAAATGTTATGCCATGAGACTGTATTATGATTCTTCAGATGTCTGAAAATGTCACCATTCAGTTGATGGGTTAGCTGCTGTTCTTGTTATTTATTGCTGTGTAACACATCACCCTGAGATTTAGTGGCAATAACAACCATTTTATTATGCTCACAAATTTTGTTGGGTGGGAATTGGGGCATGGCACAGTGGAATGTCATGTTTCAACTCTACAGTGTCTAGAACTTGATCTGAGAAGGTGTAGAAGGCTAAGAAAGAGTCAAATGGCTGTTCTGAGATCTTTTGGGACTTATTCACTCACAGATCTGGCCCTAGATTGGGTTTGGTGGCAATTATAGACTGGCATGCCTACATGTGACCTCTCCCTGTAGTTTGGGCTTTCTTACATGCCATGGGATTTTAAAACAACGGCCATAGCCAGCTGTAAAACTCTAGGCTGAATATCATTCCCCTCCCCCCTTAGGAATGTGAATCCACTCAATGAGAATATCCAACTCGGATGATTTTCAGTTTTATCTTTTTTTTAATTTTCTTTTGTAGTTTTCACTTTCTAAATTTTGTCTTTGCTTAATTTCTACTGGTTACATAGTGGCTTTTTGAGCTTGATCTTCTAAATCTTTCTCTTTTTATTGTTTTGTTCAACTTTGTAGATTTTTTCAGTTTTATGCCAGAACTCTTTGCTTGTGGTCTGAACATCTGTGTCCCCTCAACATTCATACAAAGATACATATGAAATTCATACCTACCTAATGTGACAATACTAAAAGATGGGGCTTTTGGAAGGTGATTAGGTCATGATAAAGAAGATCCCAGAAAGCTAATTAGCCCCGTCTGCAATGTGAGGACACAGTACAAGACACTACCTATGAGGACGAGGACCCTCACCAAACACTGGCCAAATCTGCTGATGCTCATCCTCCCAAACTGGGATACGTGAATTTCCCTTGCTTATAAGTTACTCAGTTTGTGGTATTTTTGTTACAGCATCCTTAACAGACTAAGACTTTCTTCAGTTTTTAAAATAATCCTATCTTAACCATGCAGGAGTTCACTTTTGTTCTTTGAGTAATTTTATACATAATATTCTATTTCTGATTATGAATTTAGTATTTTTTTCTCACTTATCTGACAAAATTACAATGATAATGATGATTAATTTTCATATGTTACCTGTGTTACCTTTGTTTCATCTAAATTATTATTTTTTCACTTGTTTTAGTCTCTGTGTTTGACCTTGAAGAATTTTCTCAAAACCGTGGCACTCTTTGACTTTTGAGAGGGAAACCTAAAAAAAAAATGACGAAAAACATTGGTGAATGTGTGTGTGGTAGTGGTTGTAGAAGAAAAGGTTCTTAATTCTGCAGGCATTCTAAAGAAAACTAGAATTTTCACAGAAAGAGCCTATTAGTATCCTATGTGTCTAATCCTATTAGTATCTATGTAGGACTTTTCTCAGTCATTTAGTTTCTCTAATGAAGAATCTATTACTCTTGTATTAGTGGGTATGTCTAGATGTCAGTGCTCCGGGGGCAGTGTGGAGTGAGCTTTCTGGGAAGGCCTCACCACTCTCGTGCAGACTTTATTTAATTACAGTTTTAATTTTGGTACCTGACTTCTCCTCTCCACTGGCTCTGGTATGTCCTAATTCAATTTGTTCAGCAAGTAAAGTTATGTTATAGTCCCAAGATTTAAAGAATAAAGATCTATGGTGTGACGCTTCCTAATTAAGACTTTCAATCAACTCCCTCTTTTGAACGCCTACCTAACCATGGCCTTTTATGTTATTTAGTACCTGCAGGAACTAAGAAATTCAGGAATTTAAGTAAAGCTGGCTAAGCTTCTCTTTATTATTCCCATCTCCTTAACTCTCAGCCTCATCTCCTCCACTTTACGTTGTCTCCTCGGTTCACTTTTCAGCTTCAGAATAATGAGCTTTTAAAAACACGTTCCTGTTTTCTTTGCCCTTTTGGAATTTTTTTTCTTTTCATTAACTAGCATTTCAATATATTTTACGGAGGCATTGGAATGTAAGCACATTCTGCTCCTTAGAGCAGTGTAAATATCATAGCAAATGTCCCCAGATCTCATGGACTTAACACAATGGACGTTTAATCCTACCAACATCACAGTCTAATCAAGAGAGATGCAGTGTAAGGGGCAACTTCTCACTATGTGGTCATTTCGGAATCCAGCCCCCTTCCAACTTGATGTTCTACCATCCTTTAGGACCTCTGTGGCCTCCTGCATCCCCTGTAGATTTTGGAAAGAGAGCTCATACAGGATAGGATGGAAGGCAACTCCAGACTGAGAAGCTGCATACATATCATATTTGTACATGTGGCTATCACAAAATTCAAGGGAGGCTCAGAAATATAGTTGAGCTGTGTCTCTATAAAGAAGAAGAAAGTTTGATGCATGTCTAATTTATCTCTGCTAAAAGATATATTTGGTTTTCTATCTGTCATTGAATCAGAAGTCTCTAATACATGCTCTTCCCAAAATGTGCTCATCAGGTAAATACACAGGAAAAGATAGTTTAATTTTTCATTTCTTCATGTCTTTTATTATTTAGAATATACATGCAAAATCTAATTTGTGACAACTGACTTAGTATAAAACTTAGGATAAAACCTAAGAAATATTTTCTTGAGATAATTGGAAGAGAGGAATCTAATTTTAATTTTGGTCACCTGACAGTAATGCTCCCATCTATAAAACAAGAGTGGTTCTTGTACCCTTCTACTTGCATACTCTTTTGGATGAATATTGAAATAATTTTCTATCTAGGATATACTCTGCATATCTTGGAAGAAAGGCAATATGGAAATGCAAACGGAAGGACAAAACACTTATTAAAGAGAGAAATTGAAAAGGCTAAATTTGTCCTTTTTCCTTTTTCACTTATTTAATTTTAAATTATTGGTTCTACTACTCAAACTTTGGACTGCACTATCTAAATGGTTAGTTTTCCTGCCATTTCAGGAGCTGGTCCTCCAGCTTTACTTGATTGTAAATTTTAATGTTAAGTCTGTTAATCTTTAATTTTTCCTAGGTAAGTGGGTATGATTGACTGTGTATCTTACTGGGTAGTTGGTTCTGAAAACACTATAGACTCATTCTATAAAACCCACGTTTATACTTGTCCAGCTACAGAAGTTTTGTGTTATATAACTAAAATTAGTAATCTGCTCATATGAACAACTCTTTTAAGTGACAAGTTTTTCTTGTACATGAAAAGCTTGGTGCTAATATTATCCCTGATAGTATGTTGAGTGTTTAGATGAGCAAGAACCTTTTTTATTTCCACTTAGCAGTTCTCAAATTGATCCAAGAAGGAAAGCTCAGTGCCTAGGAGAACAAATAATGTGGAGAACCTGTACTATTCCCCAGAGGATGCATAGACACAAGCAGTCAGCTGAATATAAATATTTTAAAGTCCTTATCATTAAAGCTTATATACAATTATATAATACTCCATAATATGTTTTTGCTTAGTTTGATTTTAAATATTATTTTCCCTCTGAAATTTTCCAGTTAAATTTATGTTTAAGGATATGCCATATTTATTACTGTAACAATACTTTGGGAGTATTTCTAATCGAGGTTGGAATAAACAGAACAAATATGAGGGGAATTTTTCTTCCCTTGGGTAGGAGAAATAGTAAAAACTTTTTGCTTGAGATTTTATACAGCTGCTACTTATTTACTGTGTCAGTAGAATTTCATCCATATTTAGTAACTGTTATTAAAGAATTTAGATAATCCAATTATTTGTGTTATCTTCCCATCATATCAACTGGAAAAACATTTTTTTCAGATGATTTCCTCTATACTAGTTGAGGTCACAATTACTGTGTGAACTTGGGAATCCTGCTGAGATTTATAAGCAGATAAGGAAATGTTGATAGGCTAATTGCATAGATTTTGCATTATGTGAAATGTTGAAAAATGCCTTGTATTTTTAATACTACAATATCATCACTGTTACAAAAAATTTATAAAGTTAAAATCTTATATCTTTTACTCTTTTAAAACTGTAGGTCATACTTTTTTAGATAAGATACTACGAAATTAAATATCAGCTCTCAGAATAATAAAATATTAGAATTACAGTTCATACTAAAGAAATATTTGCAGAAATTTGTCAAATACTTATGAAATACATAGACATAGAGACTGCCATTTAAAATTTTTTGACAGTTCAAAATTTGAGCCCATATTATCATGGTTTCTCCATCACCTTTTTATAAACTTCCCTCCTAATTGAAAATGATTTTCTTTCTAAAAGATTTTTCAAGGCCGGGAGCAGTGGCTCACGCCTGTAAGCCCAGCACTTTGGGAGGGCAAGGTGGGTGGATTACCTGAGGTCAGGAGTTTGAGACCAGCCTGACCAACATGGTGAAACCCTGTCTCTATTGAAAATGCAAAATTAGCCAGGCGTGGTGGTGCATGCCTGTAATCCCAGCTACTCCGGAGGCTGAGGCAGGAGAATCGCTTGAACCCAGGAGGCAGAGGTTGTAGTGAGCAGAAATTGTGCCACTGCACTCCAACCTGGGCAACAAGAGTGAGACTCCGTCTCAATAAAAAAAAACAAAAAAAAGATTTTTCATTTTTATTTATTTATTTTTGTTGTTGTTGTTTTCGTTTGTTTGTTTTTGCCAATATCTTGTTTCTCCTCAAATTCTCAATTATCAACTCCTTGCTTTTTCAATATCTCCTTTCCCAATAATTCCTTAACACTCCCTTATATATTTCAGAACTTCCTTGAAAACAGACCATATTTTAGATTGAACCATATGAAATTGCTGATAATTGATAATTTTTTGACCTAGAAAAGTGACAAATTTATGTGGTTCAACCTCAACTTTGTTAACTCCCTCTTAAAAGTTATTTTCTTCTTTTTAATGACAGATTTCTCAAACAAGGAATTTAGTTTCTTACAATTAAATATAAATTCCTAATGTCTTATACTCTATCTCCAATCCACTTTACCCGTATCCCAAAGGCAACCAATATTCCTGAACTGTCAGATTAAGTTACCTCTTCTGAATTATTTTCCCTTTTGCTTATTACAGCTTTTGAACATATTAACATTGCATTGGAGACTCTTAGAAACTGATTCTTTACTTTAGTGTCCTGGCAGTGCTTCTACTTTTCTGACCTCTTTTCATGGCTTCTTCTTGCTATATTTTAACTGTGGGACTCCTCTATGTCAGCCTTGGGACCCAGTTTCTTTTGGCTTTAATTTTCCTTCTTTGGAGACTCTCACACATGCTGATTGTACTGATGGTTGTTTTGGGCGAGACTATGTTCCGCTCAAATTGATATACTGAAGCTCTCGTCCCCAGTACTGAAGAATGTGACTGTGGAGAAAAGGTCATTAAAGAGGGGAGCAAGTTAAAATGAGGCCACTAGGGTGGGCCCTAATTCAATCTGGCTGGTGTTTTTATAATACAAGAAAATCTGGACACACACAGATACACCAGGAATATGCTCTCAGAGAGGAAAAGCCATGTGAGGACACTGAGAAGGTAGCCACCTGAGAGCCAAGAAGAGAGACCTCTAAAGAAAACTCTGCTGATACCTTGATCTTGGACTTCCAGCCTCCAGAACTGTGACAAAATAAATTTCTGTTGTAAAAGCCACCTAGTCTGTGGCATAGCAGTCCAAGTAAACCAACACAATGATCTATGCCTTCCCCACTTTTATTTCTGTAAAACAAGAGTCATAGTAAATGTTTCGTAATACACAAAATGATGCTCAAATGTTTGGGGAACTTTATGAATCTACTATGTTGAGATTTATGATGCACATGGAATACTAAAGACTCAGATATTCTACGGTAGGGAAATATTTGACTCAGTGCTTCTCAATCTCATAGTTGGCCATGACAACTTTTCCTTTTCTTTTTATAACTTGCTCAATATCTTCTAACATCCTGTAGAACATACTTGGAAAACGCTAGCCTGTCTCCCACTTTAACCTCTGAATGTATTTACAGTTATATATGTCTATCTGCCTAATAGCCATTTCATAGTGAACTAGGTAAAGAGACATGTCAGTTTAGTTTATATTGACTTTTTGGTCTCATTCTTGAACAGGAGTTTGTTATATGTGGTACACTTGGGGTACTGCAATTGGTCCTTAAGAAATCTTCTTGTCTTTAGTTTCTCTTTCTCTAAGACTAACCATACCACATCATTTTATCAGACTCAAATTCCATATTTTTTGTTCCCCAAACTACTTTTATGATAATACCCTACTGCTCAAAAACCTTTAATTTTTCTCTATTATCACTAGTTTATCACAAAATTCTTAGGTTAACATATAAGGTCCCTTCAAAATCTGACTCCAACCTATATGTGATTTTCCTATGTTGTTCCTTTATCAGAGCTCTCCATTCTCTCTGAGATTATCTGAAAATTTATTAATTCAGGTGGGTTCAACAAACATTTACTGAGTATCAACTGAATTGAGAGTCTATGAATATCTACGGTGAATCAAATATTGTACTAGTTCTGCAAATATTATGCACTCTCCACCTCCCCCTCCCCTTTGGACATTTCAGTCTCGATAATGCGATATAATTGTGACTCATTCATCTCACAATTTCTGAGTATTTGCTACTTGGTCAAGCCCCTGGGGATGCAGCAATAAATAAAAGCTCCCAATATGAGCAAAAGACAAAAAAAATGAATACTTTAGACATTCATATATTCTATGAAAAAATACTAAAGTGATAGGGACAGCTGGAGAGAAAAAATGATCAGAATGATGAGCTGAAACACAAATAGAGAAGGAATCATCTGAGAAAATCTGGGTTAAGAGAATTGCTGGCAGAGGGAATAATTGCAAAGGTCCTGAGTCATGGCAGAGCTGTGATGTTTGTAAAATAAAATTGTTAAAAATTGGGTTTGATTATTCTAGTATTAACAACTAATTATTATGTCTATATTCCCAGTTATCATGACTGTTATTTCTCACTGTCTTTGCTTAAATCCTCCTGTTAACCCAAAGGTCAGTCTAAGTCTCGTCTGCAAAGTCTGCATGTCCACTACCATCTTTCATGGCAAACTGTTTCTCTTTTGAGTCTCAGCACGTGTTTGACTACACTCATTGTGTACTGATATAAACACATTTTTGCAGTGATATCTAACCTTTGTACTATTTAACATTCTTAATAATATATATATCTTTGCTTTACTATTAGATTATAAACTCTCTAATGAAAGAAACGATGTATTATAAAATTTTTGTACACCCAATATCTTTTGAGTGGGATTGAGCATAAAAGCTGTCTTTGTAGAGCTTACATTGAATAACACAGAAAAATAACACTGAAACATATCATACAGTATTGTTTAAGAAGATATGGAATGATTAAGGGTAGAATCCACATCATTTGAGTCTTGAAACTTTTGAGCAATAAGACAGATCATGTGGTATTCTGCTGATTCACCCTGCTACTGTGGTAAGTACAATGTCAAAATGAGACCACGCATGAAGCTATCAAAGAAAATAGTTACCATAGGCCTGATAGGTACTTATGGTGATGACATGGTGAAAAAGAGAGGCAGATAGTCAAAATCTCAAGCCTGCCCATGAATCCTGAACCCAAATTCTGCTCTGTCCTCAACCACTTCCAAAATGATCCTCAGAAGATGTGTGCACAGAGTAGATCAGAAAAAAATCTTAATTTTCAACCAGGCTTTGATATCAACTTCTGTGTAATTTTCAGGTAAACTGTTCCTGACCAGCGGTGGGCCACAAGGTGCCTCTTGTCTCCTTAGCACAGTACAAAATGTAGGTGTTTGTCACTGACATTTGACCTCTCTAATTTTGGTATTGAAAGGATTAACACCATTAGTTTTGACTGGGTTCAAGGAGTGACGAAAATTAAACCTGTGTGAGAAAAAAGTAGCATGTGAAAGACAGGAACTTTTCTAAATTCTGGAGCAGCTTATCAAAACTTCCAAATCCAACACATCCCAAGGAAAGGGAGGGAGATTGGGGACAGACAAGTGTAGAATGGTCCTCTTTCTAGGTAGCACGGGTTTCATTTATTGAATGACACGACCACAGGGTAATGTTAATGTTAAATTATCCATAAAAGACTCACAAAAGTGAGAGAGGAAACCATGAAGGCAGAGAAGACATTAATTCCTTGTACATGGCTCACCTAGAACCATGCCCTACTTCAAGGCTTCTTTCCCCACCTCTGGCCCAGTAGAGTATGGGGCCAGCCAACAATGAGGCTGTAGAACAGACTGCACTCTCTCAGATGCAATTGTTCCTCCTGTGTGTAGTGTAAGTTAACTTCTAGTACTTCAGAGTTGTAACAATATGGGTTTAATCCTCACTCCTTTACTCACTAGTTGAGGATGCTGGACTGGTTACCTCACATTGTATAGTGAGAATCACAATTGTATGGCATTAAGTCATGGAGTTCACATGATTATTATACAAAAATGACATTTAATATATGATGAATGCTCAACAGATTATTTACTATCAATATTATCATTGTATGTTACTTATTTGAATACAAAGTATAACAAAATGTATATTATGAAATGACATAATTTAACATTTATCTCTCAAGTACTAAATATAACAGCTTTAGCTTATTGTGATTTAAATGCCCTGTATTTGTAAAGACATTTGCATCTGTTTAGAAATTAATATTTTCTGAAATGACAAAGAGCTGTTAGATTCCTACAGCACATTTCAAAAGGATATGATAAAACATCTAGCCTTATAATGTGGTAGGAAAAATTAGCTAATATTTACCCTCAATTCAATATGATGACATCATTTAACGTCTATTACCAAGAATAAATATTACAAAGAACAACTGATTAAAATATTTTTTAAGAATTGATGCCCCTAAAATACAAGTGCCATTGCTGGTATACTAGTTTTTTAGTTTAGAAAATTTTAATGTGCTCCTTTGAAATATTGGCTAAGAATTGCTCATTTTGCAAAACAAGAAAAATTAGGAACACAAAGGGGTTTTATTTGTATTCAGTTTTTAAATTTTTATGGTAACCTTATGAGGATGCTGAAAAAATGTGAGACATGCCCAGTAATATTTGATCAATGAGAAATAAATCTAAAATTTGAAACTGGTACTCTGGTTTCTGAATCTGTAGACAGCTAAGCTCTAGAATTTCAAGCATATGGAATTTTGATAGCTTTGAAAGAAAATTTATCTAAGAGATTAAAAAATGTCCATAAGTGGATCACCTGAGGTCGGGAGTCTGAGATCAGCCTGACCAACATGGGAAACCCTGTCTCTATTAAAAATACAAAATTAGGCCAGGTGCAGTGGCTCATGCCTGTAATCCCAGCACTTTGGGAGGCTGAGGTAGGAGGATCACCTGAGGTCAGGTGTTCACGAGCAGCCTGGCCAACATGGTGAAACCCTGTCTCTACTAAAAATACAAAAAATCAGCCAGGCGTGGTGGCAGGCACCTGTAATCTCAGCTACTTGGGAGGCTGAGGCAGGAGAATTGCTTGAACCTAGGAGGTGGAGGTTGCAGTGAGCCGAGATCACATCATTGTACTCCAGCCTGGGCAACAAGAGTGAAACTCCATCTCAAAAAAAAAAAAGAAAAAAAAAAAAATTTCCATAAGCTAGGCAAAGGAAGATGCAGTTTTCCTCAACTAAGAAACACAACATAGAATAACATAGCTATTATCGTGAGCACAAGAGTTAGTGAAAATGCCATTGACTAGTTTCATGAGACACATTGTAGAAAGATTAAGTGATTTTGCTATGGAGGTTATTTTTAATTGAGGTGCCATAAGCTTGGTGCTTTGAATATGATTCGAAAAAGGGCTCTTTCTTTTTGGATGGTCAAGGTTATTTGAAAAATTAATAAGAAAGAAAACTGAGAAATCAATGTTATAACATTTATGTCCCCAAAAGACTTTTACTTTTAATTCTCTGCAAATACTACACATATTACCTTTCCTAGGTTTGAATTCAGTGATTTTTTTTTTTTCTCTTTTTGACACATGCCTCATGAGAGCACAGATGGGTTTTTATGAAAACAAAGTCTCTAGGTAAGGACATGCTCCATATCTGAGAATATCCACTTTAACATATATATCAAAGGCAATATGTCATTTAGAAATGAAAATTAGGTGACCTTAAGCAATAATTTCACATAATCATTCCACATTTTAAGAATAAGCCAAATTATTTTCCTGCTAAGCAGAAGTTAATTAGGTTAAATAAGCTAGTTTCTTAATACCTACTTACGCGTATAATGCACACTGTATACTACTCATGTTTTCTAAAAGGAACATTGTGTCCCTTTTAATTGGCATAAAAGAACTGTGACAAGGAATAGTTACATAAGTCAAAGAACCAGCAGACATAAGGTGGCTAAGGGAGGAGAAGGCTCCAAGAATGAAGGTGTGGTGCAAACTGCCGAGTAGCAGACCAAACAGATGAAAGTATGGGTGACAGTAGGTACAGCACTCCTCTTTTCCCTGGATGTCATTTAAGTAATTGATAAAGTGTTTACTGATAATGGCTATGACACTGCTCTTCAGAAGGGTTATTTTCACTTTAAAATGTGGTTCTCAAGAGTGAAATAGTTTAAGACTCAAAATACACAAAGCTTTAATGGAAGTAAAATTGCTATTTTATGGAAAGGAGACATCCACTTGGTCAACCTATCGTCTTAGAAACCCTCGAGTGTTACAGGATAGTTTGATATAAACATATTTGATAGATGAGGCAAATGAATCCCAGAATGTTAGGTGATTTTCTTTTAGATACAGCACTCAGGGTTATGTCTGTTGCTAATTGTGGTGGTGGTGTGAAAGCACACGTGTGTCTTAGTTGTTGGGCTACTATAACAAAATACCATAGATTTGGTGGCTTAAATAATATTTATTTTTCATATTTCTGAGGCTGGGAAGACCAAGGTCAAGGCACAGGCATATATGATGTCTGGTGAGGGCCCTCTTCTAAGTTTGCAGATGACTCTCTTCCCATCGGATCCTCACATGGGAGAGGAAAATCATCTCTATCCTGTTTCTTCTTATTAGGACACTAATCCTATTCATGAGGACTCCCCTCATGACCTGGACTCTGGAAGATCCCACCTCCTAATATCATAACACTGCGCATTAGGATTTTAATGTATGAATTTTGGGGGAACACAAACATTGGGTGATTCTGGCTATGTAAAGTTTATGTGTCTATGTGAATTGGGGTAATAAATTGTCTTTCATCTCCGTCATCTCTCACTTTCCTCATCTTCTGATTGCCTATTTGCATAATCACTACAACATTGGCATGGGAGATCTTTTTCTTCAGTATCGCTAGAAAGCTCTCAGTTGCCTGACTTGGTAAGGTCACTTCACTTATTAAGTAAACATTTTTAATGAGTTAGAATAGAGAAGTGAGGAAAAAAGGGTGACCAGAACACATTTCTAGTCTTTATGGAGGTTACAGATTACTGGGAGGTACAGAAATTAAACAGAGTTGCATAAACACATGTAAAGACCTTGACCATAAGAAGTGATTTTTAAAAAGTGTGAGGTATTATGAGAACAGAATGTCATATGTAGGATGAGAGATTAGAGAAGGACTTTTTGAGTATGTAATATTTAAGTTGAAAGAGGAGTACAAATGCATGGTAAAAAGTAGACATAAAAGCATTGTAAGGGCGGGGTGCGGTGGCTCACGCCTGTAATCCCAGCACTTTGGGAGGCCGAGGAAGGTGGATCACCTGAGGTCAGGAGTTCGAGATTAGCTGGCCAACATGGTGAAATCCCGTCCCTACTAAAAATACAAAAATTAGCCAGGTGTGATGGTGTGCGCCTGTAATCCCAGCTACTCGGAAGGCTGAGGCAGGAGATTCGTTGAACCCTGGATGCGGAGGTTGCCGTGAGCCAAAATTGCGCCATTGCACTCCAGCATGGGTGACAAGAGCAAAACTCCATCTTAAAAAAAGCATTTTAGGCTGAGGGAACAGACAGCACGTAAGGCCGAGGCACCAGAAAGGCTGGAGTCAGAGTGTTGAGTTGGCTGAGCTTAGTGTGATGTGAGGCTTGAGAGGTTTGCACATGTTAAAAGAAGGGACTCTGGATGCTTAGTATTTTAGTTCTGATGAGGAAGCTTTGAAAAGTTTTAAGTAAGGGTGTGCCAAGATCCAGTTAATATATTAAGAATATTTACTTAATGCTGTAAGGATAGTTGATGGGGTAGATGTCGAAAATAGAATTGAGCAAATGATTGGATAGTTTTTAGTTCAATGGAAAAATGAAGGAAGCTGATGGTTTGGGGAGAAATGAAGGAGACTTGGATTGGGAAGTTTGCAGTGGCAATGGAGAGATGTGAACAAATGTAAGGTGTATCTTCCCTGTGGAGTCAACAAGTATTTTGCATATATGCAATGTCTGGGGACAAAAGCATGCCGCGGATGGATTCCTAGCTCCTGCCATGTGCGGCTGTTGGGATAAGGTGCTGCCACTTCTACGTAGCAACACTGGTGCTCAGGCAGGGATTAAAGCTGGATTGTAGCTACTTAGTGAGATGAAAACAAAGAAAACACTTCTGATGTTTAATTCCCTCAAGTAATATGTATTCAATAAACTCCACTATAGATAAAACCCTGTGGTAGGTGCTGTGGCTGACGAAAACAGGTTCAACCCATAATTACTGCTCTTCAAGATCTTCCAATAAGGAAAGTATACATACTAAGGAAGGTATAACCTCAGGGTATAATGTTTTGTTTGTGGTGGACTTCCCTTCATTTAAGTATCAAGCCCAGCTTTGAACATTTTGACTTTTCAGGACACTCAGTTTTCTGATTTGTAAAATAAAATGGTGTAGATAATGTCTGGTCAATGGGTCAATAGCATTTGCATTTCTTTTGAGTTTGTTAAAAATGCAGAAGCCACAAGCCCCATGTCAGATCTACTGAATCAGAATGCACATCTCTGTAAGTTCTCCAGATAATTCGTATGCCCATTAACTTCTGAGAATTGCTGCTTTAGATGATCTCCCAAGTCCCAAACACTGGACTTCTAGAGCTAAGTCACATCCTCTGCCTGTGGGAGGCTTGTATTCATTTGACTCATCTGTACAAATACACGTTAGTGACAGAGGGCTGAAGCACTACCGGTATAATTAACAGCAAGCCAACTCTAAAAATTAGTTTAAATATATAGAGGAGAGCTGGTATTATCTATCTAAAAATATATATATACCAAGACTTGCTACTAATAAAAATGTATATTCAAGAATTACCCTCATGGGTCTTTATTAGGCTCCATATTTCACTTACCTTCTTTAAGACAAAACTTTTAAATCTTGGTAAATTAGACATGCAATACATTTTATGCCAATGTTCCAGAGGAAGTAGTAGGACAGTTTGGTAAATACTATATAACTAGCCATCCACAATTCATAGTAGTTAAATATTAAAATAAAATGTATTGTTTATGAGGATACAGTGGTGGCAATTATATTTACAAATGAAAATTGACTGGCTTGTCTTTTGTGACAATAAAACAAAATATACAAATCAAAGAAAAATTTATAAAGCCTTTGAGTGTTAGAAGGCAAAGTCATGTTATTGCATTGATGGCTTCGTTTATCACAAATTTATTACATATATTTGATATAGTAAACCAAATGGATTATTGCATCTTAAAATTATAGATGCAATGGCTTTTATTTTCAATCACATGTAGATTTTGTTTATAACCTATTTGCTTTTAATTAGATGTGTAATAGAAAATTGATTTAAAAAACAGTTAAAAATCATGTCATTCTTAGGTAATAATCTCTATGTAAAATAATTTTTATAATATGTAAATAATAAATTGAGTACATTTAGATGCTAGTGCCATATCCTGCTTTTAGAACATTATTTAATTTAGATAAATGGTGTTGTGAAAAGTGAGACTCACAGATAGTATATAAGATTTAGAAAATTTACAAATTTGCTTTCTACAGAAGAAAGCTATTTTTTACATATTTATATGGGCATGTGAATAGCTTACCCAAATAAATGGCAAATTACTGAAAAATAAGAAGTATACTTCTTTTCCTCTTTTAACAGATCGCACCACTAATTAAAGTGTAATAGACACCAATTAATTGTTTTAACCAACTATACTGTAAATAAATGGGCTTCCTTAATTTTGCCATAATTTTTATGTTGATTATTTGGAAGTATTTTGAAATTATAAAACATTTGAGTAACTATTATTTAATTTTTTTTTCTTTTTTTCTTGCAGCAGAGTCTTGCTCTGTTGCCCAGGCTGGAGTGCAATGGCGCGATCTCGGCTCACTGCAACCTCCATCTCCCAGGTTCAAGCAATACTCCTCCTTTAGCCTGCCAAATCATGCTGCCATGCCTAGCTAATTTTTTTTTTTTTTTGTATTTTAGTAGAGACAGGGTTTCATTGGGTTACCCAGGCTGGTCTTGAACTCCTGAACTCAGGTAATCCACCCGCCTCAGCCTCCCAAAGTGCTAGGATTACAGGCGTGAGCCACTGTGCCCAGCTTATTACTCTTTAATATTAAGGCTCTGTAAAACTGTCAAGTTTTGTGTACATTATTGCAAAAGAAAAATTTCAAATACAGTTTAAAACTTTTCAAGTTTCATGTACTTGAAACAGAGACAAAAGCGAAATATTAATAGTTCAACAATGAATGCAGCGTTTCTTAAAACAATCTTTGTAAAGTTATTCATTAGCTTCTTTTTTTGCCTAAATAAGTAATTAGAGATACTTTAATCAATTTTTATGTGTTCATACATGCCTAATACTTGTCTCCTTTATTAATGTACTAATAAGTCTTATGATCTTTAAAATGGATTGTGGGCTCAAACTGTCTCTGTTTACACTTGAACTCTCCTTGACAACTACAGATACAAACTTATAAGACTCAAGATGAATTAGGATGCCTCAGAGTACAGTTAATAATTGTTTTCATATCAATATGTCTCGGTCTCTTTCTCTCTCTTCCCCCTCTTCTTAACACCACACTCTACAAATGCTGAATCAAATTTTTCCAATTCAAAAGATATGCAATGCTACTTTCTAGAACACATATTTAAATCATGTTAACTACATAAAACATTAAGTCCTATTATTTTAATCTCCATCACAGAACAAAGAAAAATCTGTGAATCTATAGAAAGGTAGAAGAGATGGTGCAGTGTAGCTGTCAGGGCACCAGGATAAATAATAAAAGAAGAAGCAAAATAGAGCTGTGGCTTGGAAAATAGTTCAAATGTTTTAATTAATTTGATATTTTAACCAATCATTATAGAATCAGAGAATCCCTAATTGAAAAGAATTATTACAATAGTAAACTTTCAGGGGATGCACCTTTTATTTTAAAAATATACTTGCAAAATATTAAATATCTCTTCTCAAAGTTTTCCAGAGTATTTAATGTTTTAAATTAAATTTAAATTTTAAAATTATATTGTTTAATTTTTAAAATTAAATTTAAATTTAAAAACTGATACTCTTAACTTGGTGTATAGTGTTCTAACTCAGGACTAAGAGGAGTTTTGAAAACACTTAGTTATAAGAAAAAGGGGCAGAAATATCCTTCTTCGTATTTTCCTTGATGAGCCTTTATGGTTTAGTAGGTAATTTGAAGTGACACTATCTTCCTACCCATGAAAGTTTATATTTTAGTTTGAAATCTAAAAACATTATTTTCTGAGTTTATTAAAAAACCAGAAAAATTTATAACTTGACACAGAACTGAAATTTCTAAGTTTATTTTTCCTTGTTTATAGATCCAAATTAACATCAAAATGTTGAATGTACCTCACGTAATAAATTTATAATTCTACATTATGACCATATGCAGTATACATAAATATTTATGGCTGTATATGTGCAAAATATGCGGGTCTGAAAAACCCCAATATTTAATTACAATATCAGTAGACCAATTTGGGCATAAAGTTTGAACTACACCTAAGAGTATTTGATACCTAAGGAAAAAAAAAATCCAATAACTAACTTTGGACCTAGACCTACAGAAAGATTCCTTGAAAGGGATTTTAATAGAAAACTTACTGTACCTACTACAAATGTATCTCTAAACAAGGAAACAATAAATTATTAAAAGTGTATATTACTTGACATGTATGTTATTCCATTATGATGCTGACATTGTATATTTGGAGGAATGCCTCAGAATACTTACTGCCTAAAAAGCATCTAACTGTAAAAGATGTGTTAAGGAAGCCACTGACTGGGAATTGAATACCTAAGAGGGAATCTTTTGGAAAGCTCTTCACTTTTCTATTGCTTGGGTTTTCCAATAGAAAATTTCCCCTGTGCTCAAAATAGACTGTTGAATTAGATATAATTAACATATAAATATGTCAGATAGGTGAGATATATTTAATGGAGGCGGTCTAGCAGATTTTGAATCTTGAAAAGAAAAAATATGTACAGTATTAAGGTTTCATAATATTTTTAATCTTATTTTTAACATTTTGTGAATATATTCTTTTTGATGTGCTGCTTAATGAGAGAAAAACTTCTCGAAGTATCAAAGAACTTCTATTTTGCTATTTTTGTCCTCCTCGTGCTGTATTTTACTTGGAACTTCTTTCAGAAAGTATGGATCTTATCGGTGTTTATTTTTTTCCCAAATAATTACGTTAAAAGGAAGTGGGCAAAATGTTAGGAACTAATTAACTATCTCATCGCAGTTAGTGGTTCTGAATTTGAAGAATTGTGCATTTGAAAATAAGGTACAATAATCTAAAGAATTTTCTCAAAGCTAAAAGTTTTCTAAGACAGACTTTATATTCAATATTGCTGCAGTGTTAGCACAATCTTTTCTCATCCTTTCAGGGAAAGGGTTTGCATTTCCACATGGAGTTTTATTTAGTTCTCATCATGAAATCTTCCATGTTGATATTATCCTGCTGCGTGTTACTGTTATGTTCTCTGGAGCACAATGTCTATGAGAATTGTTGGTAATTTGAAACAGATTTAGAAATACTAATTATCACAGAATAAAGCCATAGTATTAAATGATATGTGTATGAAACTGGAATTCTAATCTTCGTGTATTTGTGAGTAGAAATCTAAAGCATTTGTAGTAGTGGCAAGGGTTAAGGAAGACAGTGAGTAACAGGTAAATTTATCATTTTGTTTTTAAATTTTGTCACTGAGTTATTTACATTACACATTTTCACTGATGTATTTCAATATGTTTTATTACCATAAGGAACAGACTCACAAGAATCAAGAAAAATATTAAGTTAATTCTATATGACCTACTTTTAAGGATTCATATATACATATTATACACACACACACATACACACACACACATGCACATACATATCTACTCTGGCTATTTTTCAATTATTTTTAAAGTATGATCCACAGTTTTCAACATCTTTTGGGTGGGGACATATGTGAGGTGGGGAACGGGTGGGGATGTTTTGGTTTGCATTCTGTACAGTATCTGGATTTTCCAACATATCGAGACAAGTTTTCCAAATCATTTCACATTCCTGTAACAACTCACCATCACATATTTTCTCTTATTAAAGTCCTGATGATAAGTCCTTGAAATCCTAGGCAAAAATTTTCTTTAGAAGTGAGACATATTTTATGTTTCTAACTCTCAAAAAAATAAGACCTGTTTTATATGTTGTGTCCTTGGATTAATAAAATATTTCAAAGTTATGATAAACAGAGTTGTTTTATTCCAGATATCATGCCCAAGTAATTATACACCATAATAAAATTCAGCAAAATGATATGAGTAAAGCCAAGAGTAATGAGGTCAGTTTCGCTTTTACAATTATAAAGGAGCATTCATTTTAAATTAACTTCAGCCATTTAATGAAAAGCTGTTCATGTACACGTTAACTTGTTCAATACAACAGTAGTAAATAGGGAAAGTGATCACCAACATTATTCCCTGAAGTCTATCTAATGAATTCCCTTTAACCTGGTGACCCACACAACTCCATACCATGATTCAGATGACAGGAACATTCACTTTAATACTCTTAACTATAGGTTTGGAGAGCAGTCTGTAATTAAGGGTCAGGTGACTGAGAATCATTGATAAATCCAATCAACCCCCATCATTCAGAATCTAGTGGTATGGAAGCCATTTACACAAATAACCTTTAACTGCTCTTAATTAATGTGCAAGTATATAATTTATACTAGTTTCCCCTGGACCTGTTTAACCAAAGCACTCATTTCCTGTCCAGTAATGGCATTTGGTGCTAGATTTCGGACATTTGTGAAACATATTCTGCCATTGCTATTGAATATATTGTTTGGCATTTCATAACTGATCCTATGCAGCATTGAGCAAAAAGAAAAACAAAATAAAACAAAATTCAGTTTTTTAGATAAAGTTTTTCATATCCATCTTTAAGTATATCTATATGAAATTATTTGTAAAACAAGATGGGGAATAAATAAATGGTTGAATAAAGATATATTTTGATTTGGTCTAATAGTAGTTGTCTTTCTCTTTAACAGAAAAATGTTAAGCTAAAACTTCTGTGTATCCTTGACTTTTATCTACTTGTGATATCACAATTCATACCACATGAAAGTAATTATTTATAGAAATGTACTTTCTCTTAATCACTTTATTCCTTTTCTGATTTTTCTTCTTTATTTCTCTTTTTTTGTTACTTGACAGAAGAATCTCAATGATTAAAAATTTACAATGATTTTTGTGGGCAATTCGTAAATTTATGAATTTTTAAATGTGACATTACATGCCACAGTGAATATTTTTGCACACAGGCAGCACTATTTTTAGTATATGAAAGGATGATTCTGTATCATTCTCAAGAGAACATATTCTGTGTGAGAGGTTTGGGGCTGGCCATTTCCTCACAAAATTGAAATGAAAAGAAAAATAAATGAATGGACAAGTACAAGACTTGTAATATTCACTACCATTGTACTGACGGTAAAAAGAATAAAAGGGAAAACTGAAAAGAAACTGAGTTTTTATAGTTTGATAAAAAAGGTCAACAATGAACAATAGAAACAATATTAAATAAGAAGGCAATAGCAAAGTTAAAAATCTCCTTCTTTTTTCTCATTTCCTTGCTTGTCTCACTATGGGGAACCATTAGTTCTGCAGCTGTTAAAGACAAGATTCCTACTTTTAAAATACATGTTTTTGTTTTAATCAGCTTACAGTTTCACATTTGCCACACCCTGGGAAGGAAAAGTTGCTTCTAGTTCCCATCAGCTTGAAAGAATTAGGATGATGACATTATTGTGGTAGGAAAGTTTTTAGTACACATTTTGCTAAACTTTTCACATGAGGATGAACTTACCTAGCCAATTAACAAGTGAAGCCATACTGTTTGCTTTCATTTCATGTCATTTCACCAGAAATTCTACTTTTCTTATATTAATTAGCATATTCTATTTTGGTTTTCTAGTATGGGGACATTATTGGTTATAACAGCATGTGTTTCTAAGTTAATTTATTAAGTATAGGCATATGAATAAGAAAAATACAATAAATAAAATATATGAGGACAAAACTACAGATCAGTTAAGATTTAAAATAAGTAATTATGTTAAACAGGTATGTAAAAACATTGTGCATCATATATGAAAATTCATAAACAAAGGCTGAGTGTATAATTTCCATTCCTAAGGTCATTATATTTTTGTGACTTCCCCACCCTCATCAAACACACATTTGCTTATTATCATAATAAATTTTGTCCATGAGATGTAAATATTTACATAATCTTATAAAAGAGAAGTTTAAATATAATTAGGACATAATTTATTTCTACTTACATAAATATACCAAGGGAAGCATTCTCTGACTTCATTACAGAAAAAAACAAGAAATTTTATAAAATAAGTCTCAAAAAAGAAACTATTTCTAATATCTATTATTTGAGATAGTACTATGTCAGTGTACCCTTGGGGATCACATCTGAATGTCATATTTACCTAGTAGCTGTAAAGTATATTGAAATAGTATACAACTTAGGGCAAAAACAAGACCTTTTTTTTTTTTTTTGAGATGAAGTCTCACTTTGTTGCCCAGGCTGGAGTGCAATGGCACCATCTCAGCTCACTGCAACCTCCACCTCCCAGGTTCAACGGATTCTCCTGCCTCAGCCTCCTGAGTAGCTGGGATTACAGGCGCCCACCACCATGACAGGCTAATTTTTGTATTTTTACTAGAGACAGGATTTTACCATGTTGGTCAGGATGGTCTCAAACTCTTGACCTCGTGATCTGCCTGCCTCAGCTTCCCAAAATGCTGGGATTACAGGCTTTAGCCACCGTACCCGGCCAACAAGACCATTTTGACAAGGGAGCTACACGCAAGTCAATGCATTAACTTTTTACCTCACAGGCACCTAAGTTTAAAATGTGCTTTAAATGGAAGATTAAGTTATTGTGGTATCTCAATTTCAGACGAGCTGATATTTGTCTATATCTATAAAAACTAACAATTGAAATATCACACATTATGTCTTGTATGAGTTGTGCATTAGAAACAACAGAGATGATAATTTGCTCACTGGTCACGTGGCTCTTGGTAGAAAAGAAGAGGAGATGTATAGGAGGGGCAATTAAAAGGGAAGAAGTTTTAATTAGGATGGAATGTCAAATGACTGATTCAATCACTATAAACAATCAGGGGTTCAGACCCTTATTCTAAGGTACTCTAAAAACCCTGTCTGTTCTGGTCTGAATACTTATGTCCACTTAAAATTTATATGTCTGAACCTAATCACCAATGCAATGGTATTAGGAGGTAGGACATCCCAGATGTGATTAAGCTATGAGGGTGGAACTCTCATAAATGGGATTAGTGTTCTTAT
Organism: Papio anubis; assembly: GCF_008728515.1. NCBI lineage: Eukaryota > Metazoa > Chordata > Mammalia > Primates > Cercopithecidae > Papio > Papio anubis. The sequence goes on from NC_044978.1 coordinate 77,533,849, forward strand.
AAAAGAGGTCCTAGAGAGTTGCCTTCACCCTTCCACCATGTGAGGACACAGCTGGAAAGTGCCCTCTAGGAACAGACCTTCACTGGATACCAAATCTACTTGATCTTGGGCTTTGCACCATCCAGAATGGTGAGGTATAATTTTCTGTTGTTTATAAGTTAACTATCCAGTCTATAGTGTTTGCTTCAGCAGCCGAAATGGACTGAGACACTGTCTTATGTATACTTTTTTAGGTGCATTTGTTTTTTTAGGGGTACTTCCTCTAGCTCCATTAATAATAGAACAAACATTCTTTTTGAAAGATTTCCCTTGAAAACTTGAGAGTACTGGTCTGGAGGAGCAGGAGACAAGGTCCCTGCCTTGGTAATGGCAGAAACTATATCATGAGTATCAGTTACCTCACTTGTAAAATGGGCATACAAATATTTTACTTCAATAAGAAGAAATCTACTGTGTAGGTCAGAGGAAGTGCTTGGGATTCACTCTGGCAGATCCATCTTCCATGATTCCTGTGATTCAGACCGAGTTAGTATTTGATATAGATGGCAAACTGTAATTTCTTTCAGAAGTAGTTAAGCATATACAAACTTTCATTAATTCTAAAAATTCAGATTTAAAAAATCTTGAAATCAGAATGATTCATCTGGGTTCCAGATCCTGTATACCAAAAGATTTCAACTATCATAATTTTTAAAAATAATTGTTCATATATATAAATAACATTGTTCAATAAACATTTTATATGAATAATATATCAAATGCTAATATTTCCTGTAGTATCAGAAAATATTGCAAATCGTAATGAATGTATTTTAATTTGTGCATAATGAGTAAGATAAACCTTAATTTAGTCTTACTTTTTTCTTAAATCAACTAATGCTTAAAATATCTCCACTTTCCCTGTATTTAGTGTGTGCCAACTCACTTCACAGTCAAAATTGTAGAAAAAATATTGAAAAATAAAACAGAGATGAAAGAAGAGCTCCAGATTTAGTATTGACTGGTGTGTAATATAATTTATCCAAATGTAACTCTTGGACCTCATGTTCTTCGCTCCTCTTGGGACTAGTAATGGAGAAATATTTTTTTTACCTGCTTTTATATTTATTCTTATTGGATTGTATTTTATGTCTTCCCTGCAAAATGTGTTGAAGACTATTTCTTCATAAACACAATGGATTGAACATATGTGTTTATTTTCTCCCTCTCTCAGCATCAAAAGATAGTAAGTTAGAAAAAAAGGATTAATCACCAAGAATAATAAGAATGATAGAACATCATAGCACAAATTTTTAAAACATTTTGGAAAAGTATAAAGCTGACAGCAGAACTGCAACTGATTCATGAAAGCAAAGGAAGTTACAACCTAAGTGCATAGGGCTGATGCCTATGAAACAGTACCAGTTTTTCTGGTAGAACACCTAAAGTTCCTAGGAGAAATCAAATAGTCTGCAAGTGTGGTGAGGTGGTTTGGCTCTATGTCCCCGCTCAAATCTTATCTCAAATTGTAATCTTCATGTGTTGGGGGAGGGGCCTGGTGGGAGGTGATTTGATCATGGGAGTGGTTTCTCCCATGCTGTTCTAGTAATAGTGAGTGAGTTTTCATGAGACTACTTGATGGTTTAAAACTGTGTGGCAGTTCCCCCTTGCTCTCTGTGTCTCCTGCCACCATGTAAGACATGTCTTGCTTTACCTTTGCCTTCCACCATGATTGTAAGTTTCCAGACACTTCACCAGCCATTCAGAACTGTGAGTCAATTAAACCTCTTTTCTTTATAAATTACCCAGTCTCAGATAATATCTTTATAGCAGTGTGAAAATGGATTAATGCACAAAATTGGTACCAAGGGTGGAGCACTGGTATGAAGATACCTGAAAATGTGGAAGCAACTTTGGAACTGTGTAATGAGCAGAGGTGGGAAGAGTTTGGAGGGCTCAGAAGAAGACAGGAAAATTTGGGAAAGTTTGGAACTTCTTAGAGACTTGTTGAATAGTTTTGACCAAAATGCTGATAGTGATATGGACAATGAAATCTAGGCTGGGGTGGTTTCAGATGGAGATGAGAAACTCATTGGGAACTGGAATAAAGGTCACTCTCACTATGCTTTAGCAAAGACACTGGTAGTATTTTGCCCCTGCCCTAGAGATCTGTGGAACTTTGAACTTGAGAGAGATAATTTAGCATACCTGGCAGAAAAATTTTCTAAGCAGTAAAGCATTCCAGATGTTACCTGGCTGTTTCTGAAAGTATACATTCATATGCATTCACAAAGAGATGGTCTGAAATTGGAACTTACATTTAAAAGGAAAGCAGAGCATAAAATTTTGGAAAATTTGCAGCCTGACCATGAGGTAGAAAAGGAAAAATGGTTTTCTGGTGAGAAATTCAAGATGGCTGGAGAACTCTGCACAATTAAAGAGGAGCTGAAGGTTAATGGTCAAGACCATGGGGAAAATGTCAACAGGGCATGTCAGAGACCTTCACGATATGCCCTTTCATCATAGGCCTGGGGGTCTAAGAGGGAAAAATGGTTTGTGGGGCAGGCCCAAGACGCCATTGCTCTGTGCAGCCTCAGGATGTGGTGCTCTGCTTCAGCTCCAGCTGTGGCTAAAAGGGGATGTACAGTTCAGGCTGTTGCTTCAGGGAGTGCAAGCCCCGAGTCTCGACTTCTTCCATGTGATGTTGGGCCTGTGAGTGTGCAGAAGGCAAGAGTTTGGGAACCTCTGCCTAGATTTCAGAGGATGTATGGAAATACCTGGATGTCCAGGCAGAAGTCTGCTCTAGGGGTAGAGCCCTCATGAAGAACCTCTACTAGGGCAGTGCAGATGACAAATGTAGGATTGGAGACTCCACACAGAATTTCCACTGGGACACTGCCTGGTGGAACTGTGATAAGAGGACCACCATCCTCCATATGCCAGAATGGTAGATTCACTGACAGCTTGCACTGTGTGTCTGGAAAAGCCATAGGCACTCGTGCCAGCCCATGAAAGTACGTTGGGGGCTGTACCCTATAGAGCCACAGGGGTGGAGCTGCCCAAGGCCTTGGGAGCCCACCCTTTGCATCAGCGTTCCCTGGATTTGAGACATGGAGACGAAGGTGATTATTTGGAAGCTTTAAGATTTAATGACTGTTCTGCTGAGTTTCAGACTTGCATGGGGCCTGTAGTCCCTTGGTTTGGGCCAGTTTATCCCTTTTTGAATGGGAACATTTACCCAATGGCTATACCCCCAGTGTATCTTGGAAGTAGCTAACTTGCTTTCGATTTACAGACTCATAGATAGAAGGGACTTGCCTCATCTCAGATGAGAATTTGGACTTGGACTTTTAGGTTAATGCTGGAATGAGTTAAGACTTCTGGGGACTGTTGGGAAGGCATGATTGTGTTTTGAAATGTGAGAATGATATGAGATTTGGAAGGGGCCAGGGACAGAATGATATGGTTTTGCTCTGTGTCCCTGCCCAAATCTCATCTTGCATTGTAATCTCCATGTATTGGGGGGGACTTGGTAGGAGGTGAATGGATCATGGTGGTGGTTTTCCTTATGTTATTCTCATGATAGTGAGTGAGTTCTCATGAGATTTGATGGTTTAAAAGTGTGTGGCAGTACCCTCCTCACTCTCTCTCCTGCTGCCATGTAAGACGTGCCTTACTTCAACTTCGCCTTCTGCCATGATTGTAAGTTTCTTCAAACCTCCCCAGCCATGTGGAACTGTGAGTCAATTAAACCTCTTTTCTTTATAAATTACCCAGTCTCAGGTAGTTCTTTATAGCAGTGTGAAAACAGACTAATATAGCTGGAAAAAGCTTCAGGCTAGAAATAGGCAATCAGGTTCACAGCAGCCACTGAGAAGTAGGCCTGGAAAGAGGTATTTAAACCAGAGTAGGAAGAGAGGCTGGGATGGTAGTCTCTAGGTTACAAAGAGATATAAATTGATACTTACATGATTTAACTGAACACTGGAAAATTATTGCATGGAATATCATGTGTTATTGGTGTATAAATAGGTAAAAATACCTAGAAAACCAAGTAAATTATGAAAAATGACCCAAGAAAAATAATCATAGGAGAAAGAAAATGTGAAAATAGCATGCCACTTGACTCCATATAAGACAATAGTAATCTTTCAAAATTTAAGCAAAAATTATAAAAATGTAGCAACATAGAGGTAAAGTAGCAGAAAGAGATGATGAAGGGTAGCACTTTTAAAATCTCAACTATTATAGCTAGCGTCATTGAATCCAGTCTAAAATTAATGAATACATAAACACCACATATGCATCTGCTACACGAATGGCAAATGTAGGTGTCTAACTCAGTAGGCATCCTCCCATGACTCCTGTACAGATTTTTTACTATCTGCTGTCATGATGGACTATCTGTGATGCAGGATAATAACCAATATAGATATGGTTACCTATTTTTGTTTGTGGGGTTTATTCTTAGGGGGAAGTTGTTCTCAAAGTAAGATGTACTCTGCAATAGTCCCATTTTCCTCATTTTATGTCATAGCATACTACCTGAAATTTCTATGCTTTTAAAAAATTACTATTTTTTTTTTTTAGAGATGGGGTATCCCTATGTTCTCCAGGCTGGTCTCAAACTCCTGGGCTCAAGTGATCCCTTCAGCCTCCCAAAGTGCTGAGATTACAGGTGTGAGCCACCACCGCACCCAGCTATGCTTATACTTTTTTTTTTTTCTTTTTGAAATGGAGTTTCACTCTTGTTGCCCAGGCTGGAGTGCAATGGTGTGATCTCAGCCCACTGCAACCTCCTTCTCCTGGGTTCAAGCGATTCTTCCTGCCTAGCTGGGATTACAGGTGTGCACCACCATGCCCGGCTAATTTTTTTGTGTTTTTAGTAGAGATGGGGTTTCACCATGTTGGGCAGGCTGGTCTCAAACTTCTGACCTCAGGTGATCCTCCCACCTCTTCCTCCCAAAGTGCTGGGATTACAGGCATGAGCCACTGTACCCGGCCACTTACACTTTTTAAAAAGGAAAACTATGACAGTGCTCTTCACAGAATAAATTCTAATACATATGATGAGGTTTGCTTTGCTCATCTAAACCAAATAAAATTCATATAATCATAAATGGAACTTTCAGAATTCTCCTTAACTCAGTGAAAACTTTCTATCTGCTCTCGTGGAATTTTGCATATTTACATTATGACATTTATCCTATTGATTATATTCATTAGGTAAGAACTCTATTTTATTCACTTTTGTATTTTCAGAATGTGTTACAATGATTGAATATAACAAATTTTTAAATAAAAGTATGACGATAAAATGAACTACCTTTATGTGTTTGTTACAAGAGGCTTTTAAAATATTAAAAGTATAATTATAAAATAATTTACATATTAAAATAAAAACTTTATGAGACCACATATAAAGAATTACAGATTCTGATCTTGGTAATGTCCTTTAGGCACCTAAAATGTTTTCTTTGTTTTAAACTAATCTCTTAGTCAAGGATAATGCTAATCCTATGTAACATACCCGATACTGAATATCAAAGAATGTGGATACTCTTTAAAGTTAAAATATTACGTGAGAATGCAAAATTTGACTCTCCCATTGCCATCAATATTGAGCTAATGGATTTTGATATAGGGGATCAGTTAATAGATATGAGAATGCACACAAAATTTATGAAAAAAGTATAAGTAAATAGAGATTTTAGTACTTGGAAAATATGAAATAGGTAATGTAAAACATAGTGTGAGATTATTGTTGTTGAAAAGGAAATATGAATGAAGATAATTACCTGTCTAGGTTTATTATAAGTATCAAATACATTCATTATATGGCAAATTTTAAAATAACCGTAAATTAGATAATTTCTTATTATAGCAGTATTGTTGCTTAACTGTAAAACAGCATGTGTATCTATATATATTGAAATATTTTATGTTCAGAAATATTTTATGTTTAACATGTCTGATTACAGTTCTCATATAGTTATATATATGTATAGTTACATATGTACACAGATATATACATGTATATGATATTTATATAGGAGTTATTACTGTGAATACATTGAGTGGCATCGCCTTCCAATACTGCCTCTGAGCAGAAAATTGGGTGTTGAGAAACTATAGAAACATGTTATATTGCTGTTTTAAATTACTCATCCTTATAACAGAGCCCAATGATAATTTAACATTTTATAATCAGCTGAAATCTGCTTCATTTTGATTGTCAAAATTTAAGTTAAATGCTTTATTTCTTAAACAGAAAAAAATTGCAACTGTAGGCTATCTAATTAGTCATACGTCAAAAATTTGGATTCACATTTAATATATAGTGCCAGATATATTAAATTTGCAAGCTTTTATCAATCTTTTTGAAATATAGTTGAGACTTACCACTAGAAATGAAGATCAGAATACATTTCTTTAATATGAATAAAAGCGTGTGCCACATCACCCTTTAAAAATACCCAAAAAGCAAGATGATAAAAATTATATACTCTTGGTTAAACATATATGTTATTGTCAAATGAGTTACCATCTTTGGTCTAAGAGAAATATTAACTCCAGGCTTAAATTGGGAAAATATACGTAGGACATCTTGAACAAAATGACTCATAATGTGTGTTACTTTCTTGCCATCAAATTTTTTCTACAGAATTCATTTTTTTCCATGTGAAAGTAAGGAACAGAGATGGACATAAAATAGCAAGATTCACAAGGAAAATAAAACTCTATAGTGTTCACTATTGTTCATAGTGGTGATTATTGCTTCTAGTACATTGTAGGCATATAATCAAATATGAATAGATTATAATGCAAATAAACAACTTCATGTTTGCAATGGGGTCTAGTTCTATTTCTTACCAGTCTCTTTGTGTTGGGTATGTAACAAAAGTTCAACTAGTTGCATCAACTATAAAATGAAGATAATCAGTTTTCTCTCCAGACTTCTAAGAACATAAGTTAAACTAGTACTTTTAAACTTAGTTGTAAACTGTAAAATAGTATGCATAAAATACAAGCAGCTTTCACTTTGGACAGGTAGTGTGGACTGTAAATGTCACTGTGCTAGCTGATATGTTGAAAGTGATTTTTAATAATAGGAAAAATTAAAAAATTACCATAATCTTTAAAAATTTGTGAAACAAAATGTGAAAAACATTAAAAAGATTTTACTGTTATTTATAAATATAAAAGGAAATAAAAATAATAAAATTAACATTTTTTAGTACACTGTAATTCAAAACATTAGAAACAATGAGAACTAAAATGTTTTCTTTCTTTGCAAATAACTTATCAAAAATATATTGATTATTGCTTGCCTTCTCATAAAGCTGACAATACCTATTGAATGATCATTTTTATATTCATTGGTGAATTGTCATATTTCTTTCTAAGTTTGGATCAGCTTCCAACATTTTATTTTTTGTACTTACAATGTCATGAAACATTTGAGAGTTCCTTTAATGTGAAGTTGTTTTGCAGCATAACTTCAGCTGGGACCTTGTCATCCTTTTTGTCACAACGATTTTCTTATTTATGTTGATAAATTTGCCCTCCCTCAGTTCCTCTGGCTGTGTATCTTGAGTCTCAAATGTCAAATGCCAACATTCTCACATTCAACTAGCTCTTCTATGATTCCATTTATATTTGATTCAAGTTTCCTTCTAGCATCATCATTTTTGCCCTTGCTATACTTTCATCTTTGTTGACCTATTCTTTCTTTTAATTACTGATTTTTGTAAAGTGGCACATTGGTGGGTTTTTCTCTGAGAAACAAGGAGGCAACAGAGAGATGTATGCTTAGCTGTCTGAGAATGAAGTGAACATAGTGACCAAGCCCTGGCACACTGGCACACTGCAAAAACAGTGACATACGTGGTCACTGATCACGATGGGTATCTGTTGTCATACAGTAGGGATTTGTGATCTGAAGAGCTAGCAACCAAGTTTTTACTTTTTGCAGTTGTCCTCACTTAATATAATGTGGTAACTGAAATGTGAACTATGCTGTTGATTGACTGGTGTTATTTAACTTATTTGTGTAATTGGAATTCACGTCTATCGCAACCAGGCATGGTGGGGATTGCATTTTTATTATGCCCATATCTCTATGAAGTCATTTTGCTAGTTTTCCATAGGAGAATGGAACTCTTCATAGCAAATCAGGCTTATTTATTATTTGTATGATAGGCAATGGCTTATAACTGAAGGGGTTAACAGTTTTTATTAATATGAGGAATGATTTGCATGGTAAATAGATTGACTATATCTTAAAGAATCAAAACATAATAAATTTCCTTGATAAGAGCAAAGTTTATTCTAATCCCTTTTAAATTTATCACAATACAAAAAATTGTATTTAGCAAATCAGATTTTGATAGGAAAACATTTCAATTTTAAATAAATGCTGTACCTGTAATTTCACTACTATCCCAGTAGAGACAATTTTCCCTTGTGAAATTTTTAAAAACAGTAATAGGAAGTCACTTAATATAAAATTAGAGCTTCAGTTCTTTATTCAGAAAAGGTGACAGATGATCTTTTTTAGTGTTTGGTTCAAATTGTGCTATATACACAGGTTTTAAGGAAGAATCTGAGGTTACACAATGGAATGAGAATGGTATGTTGCTCTTTCACAGAATATTATTTCCAAGTGATTGGAGGGAACTTGATATAGTCTTCCTCTTAGAGTTACAATATCGTTGAGAAAGAAGAAAGAACTTAATTTGAAAAGCACCTCTCTAAGCTTTCCCTCAATATACTTTGCATTAAAGAGGACAATGAAAATGATTACATCTAACTGTAGCTGAATTCACTTCCGTTTGCTAGCTATTTGCATTATATGTTATACAAACAGTATCTGAATATTTGTACTGACCCAGTACATTTTTCTTTTGTCTCTTCATGAAGTATGTTTTTTTAATAAACATAATATTTTGTATAGTTTTTGCTTTAATGGTAATCAATTATTATATAAGAGAGCTAGTTGCAATCAAACATTACAGAAGAGCAAGACTTGAATGATTAATATTATTTACGTAGCAACCAGATTCTAGTCTATCAAACGTGTACTAATTTTGACTTTTGTTTCTTCTTGGGAAATTACTGCATGCAAATATGTAGCCATATCCTAGCTGTTTTAAAAAAAATCAAAGAATGTACATAAAAAGCAGGCAAGCAACAAGTTATGTACTCTACACCTTATGGTATATTATCACCATTTTTGTGAAAGTTTCTTTCTCTTTTTTCTTGGGTTTCATTCTCCTTCATCCTTATTCTTCACTTCTCTATTGGCAACATTCAAATACATTTGAAGTATGTCTTTTTACTAATATGCTATTATTTTGCTTCACATGCTTTAGAGCAAAAAATGATATGCAATAAGTGTCTTGATGTGGCTTCATATATATTTCATTCATTGCATCTAATTGTTTTATTACATAGTGGTTCACCAAATTTTACTTATCCATACCTCCGTTGATGAGCATCTAATTTGCTTCTCTCTCTCTCTGTTACAGCAATGTTACTGGGAAGAATATTTTCATATATGTCTCTATTATAGACCTGTGTGACAATTTCTCTAGGATATTATCCCAGGAGCAGAATTTGGATTATGTAGCTGTGGATTCTTAGTTTGATTAAGTGCTACCATCAAAATTGTACTTCAGCATGGCCACACAAACCTATACCTCAACTTGTATTTTTTTGGCGCTTTTAAACTTTTCATTTTCATTTTTTGAAAATTAACTATATCGTTTCCCATTTTACTAATAGAGTTGCTATCTTACTCCTGTGGATTTGTGCATTCTAGATAAAGGAGTTTCTTGTCAGTTTTAAACATTGCAAATTTCTTCTCCCTGTCATCTGGTAATTGTATGTTAATTCTATCTATGTCATTATTTGTTTGATATCTTAATTCATCTTAATCAAACTCATTTTTTTTTGCCTTAAGGTTTGTTTTGTTTTCTATTTTATAATAGGAAATTTTCAACTCTGTAAAACAAGATATCCTGAATTAAGCATTTGTATTATTTTGCAAATGCTGGGTAGCATTTGTTCTATTTATATTTTTGCAACAACTTGTATAAAATTGTAATTGATTTCTCCTTGAACATTTGTGTAAGCACACACTTAAGCAACCAAAGCTGTTTTAGTATTATGAAATCTACCAGGATATATGATCTCAAAATTGATTTTATAATAACACATGATAAACTTCATTATAGTACTTCTTTAAAACACTAGGAATAAAAGGCTATTCTGTATCAATGTCCTGTTTAGTGGCGTAAGACTAAAAGGATGTGGTGCCTAGTCTCCAGTGATGGCTCCCAACAATCTCTTCCCTTCCTGTATGCACAAGTCACACCTCACATGGAGGTAAAGCTTAATTGCCCTTCCTTTGAAACTCATCTGCTTTTGTGCTCATTTGTCTTTGAATGCAGTCCATGAGGAGAGTAAAATCAATGACAACTGATCTCTTAGCTGGTCACCAGTAGCACCCTGTCAACCATGGAAATGAGGCCATAATGGAGCTTCCAGCCATCCAGAACCTTAGTGAACTTTATGTAAGTTAAAAAGATCGTCCAGTCACTTCCACGAATTGTGAACATTTATAGGTTGTAGTTTCAAGCCAACATATTTTGGAATAATTTGCTATGCAACAATAGGTAACCAGAACACGGGTTAAAGACAAAACCTAAACAAGTATGCTTAATAGCACAATTTTTACTTGAAATTTTAGTCACCTCAATAAAGATAAAACAGATATAAGAAATAAAATATTAAGAGGGAGAAAAATTGTCAGTATTTGGAGATCATGTTTTTTACACATGTCTAATAAATATAGTATAATAAAATATAAAATGAAAATTTATATAACATTCATCTTCAAGAAATAAAAAGCATTAACTATGGTAATTATAAAAGACTACTGTTCTTCATAATTTTATTAAATATAATAGTGTCTTGTGGGCTTTGTCATCAATTTATAGGTAATATATACGAAAAATAAAGCAATATGCTGATAACATGTAATAGATGAAACTCCAAAATATGATACAGAGTGAAAAAAGTCATATGCAAAAGAATATCTACTGTACAACTTCATTTACATTAGGATCCAGAACAAGCAAAACTAATCTGTGATGAAAAAATCAGAAGAGTTGTTGCCTCAGGTGGTTGTGGGAACTGAACGGGAAGGGGCACAAGGAATATTTTGGGAGTAATGGCAATGCCCTATATCTCAGGAGAGATTTTGGTTACACAAATATATACATTTGTCAAGGGCATATGATTGAGATTTGGGTGTTCTTTTTGCATGTTCTTACTCATAATTGGGAGTTGAACAATGAGAATCCATGGAGAACACATGGACGCAGGGAGGGGAACATCACACACTGGGGCCTGTCAGGGGCTGGGGGGCTGGGGGAGGGATAGCATTAGGAGAAATAATTAATGTAAATGATGAGTTGATGGGTGCAGCAAACCAACATGACACATGTATACCTATGTAACAAACTTGCGTGTTGTGCACATGTACCCCAGAACCTAAAGTATAATAATAAAAAAAGATTTGGGTGGTTTATTGTACATTTTATATGAAAATATTCTAAATATTAAACTGATGAATGATATACATGCTGAGGCATTTATTGGAAAGTGAACAGAAGTCTGCAATTTATTTGAAATGCATAAAAATATGAGGAACTAATAGATGGGTAGAGGCATGGATATAACATATGCAGTACAATGGAAGAATCTAGGAGATGGCTATATGATGTTCAGGATAATGTTATTTCTATTTTGTGGTACATTGAAAAATTTTCATAATAAATCGCTGGGGAAAATACAGGATGAAGGACAATCTTATACATTAATGGTGAGAATGTAAATCTATACAACTTTTCTCTAAAATGATCTCTTGATATGTATATAATACTCTTACCAAGCTTGATATAATAACTAAAAATCAAGAAATAATACAGGCTGGGCCCAGTGGCTCACATCTGTAATCCCAGCACTTTGGGAAGCTGAGGCAGGTGGATCACATGAGGTCAGGAGTTTGAGACCAACCTGGCCAACATGGTGAAACCCCTTCTTTACTAAAAATACAAACATTAGCCAGGTGTAGTGCTGCGTGTCTGTAATCCCAGCTATTTGGGAAGCTGAGAAACTAAAATCACTTCACCCCAGAAGGCTTAGGTTGCAGTGAGCTGAGATCGCACCACTGTATTCCAGCCTTGGTGACAGAGCAAGACTCTCTCTCTCTCTATCTCTCTGTCTCTCTCTCTATATATATAAATAAAATAATCCAATAGGAAGTGATAAAAAATAGTAAACACAGCTTCATGTTCATAAAGATGCATTAAAAATAAATGCCTAGTTTTAAGAATAGTTAAGTAGTTTTTTAGATAAACTTTTTATTTTAGAATTGTTCTTTGGTAGGCTGAGGTGGGCAGATCACTTGAGGTCAGGAGTTCAAGAGAAGCCTGGCCAACATGGTGAAACCCTGTCTCTACTAAGAATACAAAAATTAGCCAGGCGTGGTGGTGCACACCTGTAATCCCAGCTACTCGGGAGGCTGAGGCAGGAGAATTGCTTGAAGTCGGGAGGCAGAGATTGCAGAGAGCCAAGATCATGCCAGCCTGGGTGACAGAGCGAAATGCTATCTCAAAAAAAAAAAAAAAAAAAAAAGAAAAGAATTGTTTTAGATCTACAAAAGTATTGCAATGACAGTAGAGTTCCAATTTACCCTGTATTGTTTCCCTTATTGTTAATATCTTACATTATTATGGTACATTTGACATAACGAATAAACCAATACGCTTAAATATATACTTTACTTAGATTTTCTTAATTTTTACCTAATTTGTGGGTTAAATATTATGTAGCCATTAAGGCAATTTTAAGGTTTTTAGCAACATAATAAAATGTGATTCAATATTAAAGAAGCAACATAATTCTTTCTTCTTGTATTTCTTTTCCATTGAATTAAATATTTGGTGTTCAAATGTACATGTTTATTGTTTGAATGGGATGAAAATATAAAGTTCTATTTAAATCACAGTTAGTTAGGAATGACTTTATAACTGATATTGAGCTATAGATTTTGAAACAGATATCTCAACAAAATATCAACAACCTATTTCCAAAGAAAATATTTAATGTAAAGTAACTTTTGTATATGTTTTCCCAACCCATTGATACTAATACATAATATTGTAATGGACTTCATCTGGTACAAAAACCCATACAATGTGTTACAACATTGGAAAACAGAATGAAAGCTGACACATAACGATGCCCATCAAAATGTAGGAGGAAACTGGAAACAGATACTGTGTTGGGGAGTAATGGCTGTTCTAATGTTATATGGTGTGATTTGAAAAGGTTACTTAAAATGGGATGTGTAGCTCTTTTGCCCCAGGATCATGACTGCTATACTCATGATTTATTTAAACATGTGGCATTCTACAATGCTCTCCCTCCATAAAAATCATCTTTAGCCACCTGGGTGATGTTAACTAGGAACTAATCATAAACATCTGGTTAGTTTACATACATGTTTTCTTTTTTCCATATTTTCCTTAAATGAAGTATCTGTCCACCTTCATACAAATTATTCTAGCCTAAAAAAATTGTCTCATAAAGAAAAAGGAAAGGAAAATGCTTCTTTTCAGTGCTTTTGGTACCAATACTTTTTGTTTATTTCTTGGACTAACAATTTAACAAAACTTGATCTGCTTAAAATACATAGTCTCTTACTATATCATGATCTCTGCCATTTTCTCTTTAATTTAGCAATGCATTTTTTTACTTATGAATAATGGCTCATGACAAAGTATTGCATTAGAAGAGCAATAAAAAGTTTTTCAAATTAGTCTTACATAAACTTATTTTTCAGAAATATATGTATAGCACTTAGGTTATGTATAATGTTTAATATATAACATTTAGGTATTCAATTATAAATGTTAGTGAAGACTCCTCACTTAATCATGTATTAGCTGTATTCTCCCTTCCTCTCTTTCCCCCCTGCATTCCCCCCCACCGACTTTTTTGAATTAATCTACAAATTCTTGCTAAGCACTATATCCTTTACAGTATGCTTGTAGTACTAAGCTTCTTTCTAGAATTTACAAAAATCTAATTGAATTACTCATTTTTTTTGTCTGTCTTCACCACACTTTTGTACAGGGAAACTACTACCACGAAAAGCTGAAACTGTATGAACATCAAAAATATTTTCTCTTTTAAATTCTTAAATTCTGATTTAATCCATATTGTTGAACACAAATTCCTAAACGAAAAGTACATACCAGAGGGATAAGTCTGCTGTTAGCTTAAGCTTCAGGATCTTCATGATCCACAAATGTTGACATTATCCTTTAGAAAAAATTTTAACATGATCTCCCATGTGATATTTTTACTCACTTCCATTCTCTCCTCTTTTTCAATTAATTTTAAATATTTTGCACCAGACCTATTTCCATCAGAAAACTACCTAAACTTCTGCTTAGTTTGTCTCTCCACATATATCATAAGCCTAGATGAATGTTTGTGGTTTTTATTTTGCTTTTGTGTGTATTCTGTGTTTTAAATCTCTAGCTAGATTTTAAATAAATTGAGTGCACAGGCTGTTTTCTACTGATAAAATACTCTGCAGAAAGTAGCTACTTCATAAAAACATGGGCCAGGGTTACAATGTGCTCCATATAGAGACATAAAGGTCTTGTTTTTTTTCTGTTGAATGCTCTCGTTAAACTAATATTTTTATTATATTTTATTTATAGAATCGGATAATTGAGCTTAATATTTTCACAAAGCATGACAATAAGAGCCCTTTAAAGTTATATGTTGAATTTTATTTTAAAGAATAGAAATTATTTCAGAAATATAATATATGCCATAGGTATTCTAAGAGAATTTGCAACTATATTTCCTGCAGTATTTAGAAAAATAAAAGGCGGAAAAATTCATTAGGAATAATGTATAAAGAGAATTTTTAAAAAACTTAAAATGTAAATTCCAAATATCTATATGGTAGTTGAACACGAATTTCTGTTACCACTGTGGTTTCTTTATACTGACAATATAGTGTTTGATCTCTAGAGTCTCTTACCAACCTAAAAGCTATGTTAGAATATTTCTATGCATTTTTTATTAGACTTATTTCTCAACAAATTTCGTAAGGCTGTGGTTTATAGATTGATGCCTAATAACAGACAAATTTAAAAATTACTTTGACAAGTGCAATGCATCCTTCTGGATTATACAGAACAGCTGCCGAGGAACACTTTGGCAACCTTAAATTCAGCAGATCTTGATATTTTCTTCTTAAGCCTGAGAAAGACTGCTTCAGTTCTAAATTCATCTAAGAGAAATTTGAGCACCTCTGACTACATACATTCAAAAGGGAATCCACAAGAACTATGAAAATATGCGATGAATTTATCTTGCAGTATTTTCCCAAGGTAACAATTTATATTCATGGTGGCTAAGTGTTTAGACTGAAGCTAACGTTTAGCTATATGTACGTTGCTAACATTATACATAAAGAAAAAAACAGCCAATGAGTATTTCAGGATTCAAACTAAGGTTGTACTACAAATAAAAAAATTGAGCTCAAGATAGGCAGAGCCTTGGAGTAGGTATGGGGGAGGAAGGTGGGTGTTTGATACAGGTCTTGCTGTATTTTACATATTGGCAGTGCAACCTAGTGGATATGTATAGCAAACAACTATAAATGTGATTGATTCTGAGTTTGAGAAAATCTAAATACAATGTGAGGTTTTAGAGAATTGATAAAGAGATAAGAAAATGTGTCTAAGCACAAAGTGAGTTGAAAAGAAAGAAGGCAAATTTTAAAGAAGAGATAAAGGAAAGCCAGCCAAATAAGTATCAAATGATGATAAAAATAAAGAGAAATGAAATTTTAAAAGAGGAAATAGGTTTTAAATGTCTCATGGAGCTATAAAAAAATGGGATCCTGGCCTTTGCAGCAACATGGATGGAGCTGGAGGCCATGAGCTAAGTGAATTCATGCAGAAACAAAAGCAAATACTGCATAGTCTCACTTATAAGTGGGAGCTAAACATGGAGAACACATGGACATAAGGAAGGGAACAAGAGTCACTGGGGTCTATTCGAGGGTGGAGGGTGGGTAGAGGGCAAGGACTGAAAAAGTACCTATTGGGTACAATGCTGATTACCTTGGTGACAAAATTATCTGTACACCAAACCCCTGTGATATCAAATTTACCCAAGTAACAAAACTGCGCATGTACCTGTTGAACCTAAAATTGGGAAAGAAAGAAATAAAAATAAAAACAATAAAGGTTAAAAAATGCTGCATGGAAATAAAGTTAATAAAACGGGAATAAAATTGAAGCAGATCTACAATTTGTCAAGTAAGTTTAAAAAATAATTTATTAAATTAAAAAACCTCAGGTCTACAAAGTCATCTGTGTAAAATCAGTTTTAAGAATTAGGGTGAAGTAAGGAACAGACACTTCTAAACATTGGATCACCACTCGGGCCTCTTTTTAGAAACTCATTAAAAATTTCCTGGCCGGGCACTGTGGCTCACGCCTGTAAGCAGGAGAATGGCGTGAACCCGGGAGGCGGAGCTTGCAGTGAGCCGAGATCGCGCCACCGCACTATCTCAAAAAAAAAAAAAAATCCCAAGTTTAGAAATATGTCACATCTGCCTCTCTTATAATTCACATGAATTCCAATTATTGTGGAGGTAGATTTGGAGGGCTGCTTACTGAAAACTGATTTATATTTTCATGCAGTGATTTTGAACTGATTTCTCTGACTTAACTGAATCGAACAGATTCTGTTTAATATTGAATAAGCAATCACTAGAACTGAATCTTGCATTCAAGGAACTTTCAAGGAGCTTGAAATCTAATTGGGGAGTCAGATACATCAAGAGATAATTTCCGTATGGTAAGTCCATGATTGATAGATGAATGGGATGTATGGGATGCTGTGGGAGTGCCTAGGCTGTGCATTCAGTTCAGCCTAAGATTTTTAAAGAAAGTGATGTCTAATCTAATCTTAAAGGATGAGTAAGAGTTTGCCAGATAAAGGTGAAGGGATGTTCCTAATCCATGGGACAGAATGAGTCTAGTTTCAAACATGTGGAACAGTGTATATTGTGAGGAGACCTAAGAGTTAAAGTCCAACACTTTCTTGTCAGATAATAATAACCAAAAGCTTAATTGACCCAGAACTTTTTGTCAAGGAACACATTTGGTTTGCATTTTTTTAACCAATAAATCCTAGTTTTGGGATTTGGGTATGCATTTCTACAAAGCAAATTGCTTTTTAAGAAGGATATCAAGTTCTCTTGCTTTAATAAGGTATCACATTCTTTATAACTTCTGGATATGATTTAAAATTATATTTCAAATATAATATTTACAAACTTCTCTCAGAAGAAATAAAGATAATAAACTATACGTAATGGTTGTGTACAGGCAGAGAAATATAGGACAATTAACACTCAGTGGAGAAAAAAGATTTTTCAATGTAGCATGAGCGTGGCATCAGCCACCCAAATTTGTTTAACCAGAACATAATTTCTTCATGTATACCACTTGATTATAAATGTTAGTAATATAAACTTTCTTAAGAAAGTTTTGCATTTTCTGATTGCAAATTATTGGAAAGAAGAAAATGATGAGAATCTGTATTTGGTAATGTGATGATTATATATATTTTTCATCATTCTTGTCCTCTTTGTATACAAGTATTACAGAAATATTTTAGCAGTAGAGGAAAGCATGAGTATTGACCTTTTCCATTTTTGGGGGTAAAGAGATTAATTTGCTCATCTATATGATTCACTCAACAAATAGTTAATAGAATTTTGTGCTCACTAGAGATGCAGAGAAAGAAGAGAGATGTTTTTCATTTTCTTGGTAAGTCAATGCTCTGTAATTACCCAAACCTTTCCGTTTCCTCCTGGAGGATCTCAGGGTTGGTGTGAATCATAGGTTATTAGGGAAAGAATAGGTCTTTAACATACTTCTCTAGAACTAAGAGGCATCCAGAAAGATCAGTGACTACAATCAAACTATTAAGTCAGGTAGGGTTGTGCTACAGGTTTTCTCAATTTCACGAAGTTCATAAATCCCAATCAGGTAGCAAGGAACCCCTTCCCAGACTAAAACCAAAAAAATACTCTAAAGCAACATTGGCAAACTTTTTCTGTAAAGGGTCAGGTGATATTATTGGTTTTGTGATCATAAGGTCTCTACAGAAATTATTTGACTCTGCTGTTTAGCACAAATACAGCTATAGATAGTATGTAAACAAATGAGTATGATTACGTGCTAATAAAAGTTACTTATGTAAGAACACTGTGAGCCAGATGAGGTTTTTAAAATTAAAATCGAAAACAATTAATTTAATTCAGATTTATAATAAAATAGTAAATATAAATTAAATAACTTACATTTTATAATTTACATTTACTTATAATAAATAATTAAATTCATTATTAGATAATAAAAGCTGAGTTTCTCAGTCCCACGAACCATATTTACATGCTCAATAGCAACACATGACTCATCGCCACCATATTGGAGAGTGTGGATTATAGAATATTGGTATCATTGCAGAAAATACTATTGGACAGTACTGCTCTAGAATTTCTTTGTAGCACCTGACTACTCTATTCTAGACATAGGAAGATGAGGAAGGGGTGGTTAAGTTTGATCTTTCTGAACATCCGAAGAGAAATAATGCAAAAATGTGGTTAGGAAGTTCTAAGAAAATATATAAGGCCTGTTCTTTATTTGTATTATGTTCTGGTTAAACAAATTTGGGTGGCTGATGCCAGTCTGATGCTACATTGAAAAATCTTTTTTCTCTAATGAGTTTTAACTGCTTATCTTCCTCTGCCCATACACAACCATTACATACAGTTTATTATCTTTATTTCTTCTAAAAGAAGAAATGAAGAAGGTAAGACCAGTTACCTTCACCATATTTTTAAATTAAAAAATTAAATTTTAAATTAAATTTATAATTTATAGTGGACAAATAGTGATTATACATATTTATGGTGTACAATGTGATGTTTAAATGTTTGTATACATTTAAATATGCACATGCCTGCTAAAAACTGATTTACATTATCAATAATATAAATTATAATGATTAAATGAGGATAATTAACGTATCCATCACTTTACATATTTATTATTTCTTTATAGTGGCAACAATAAATATCTTCTAGCTATCTTGAAATACATGTACATTGATATTTGCTATAGCATGCATAGTATTCACTATATGTATTTAATAGAACTCTAAAACTTTTTTTCCTATCTAACTATAACTTTATATCTATTGACCAATGTCTCCTCATTCCTGCCTGTAACCTCCCCTCCTCAGCATGTGGTAACCACTATTCTACTCTCTACTTTTGTAAAATCAACTTTTTTTAGAGTCTGCGTATGAGCGAGATCAAATATTTTTTGTTTTTCTGTACTTGGCTTAATTTACTTAATATAAAGTCTTCCAGGTTTATCCCCATTGCCACAGAAAATAAGATTTCATTGTTTTATGGCTGAATAGTATTCCATTGTATAATATATACACCACAGTTTCTTTTTTCATTAATCTGTAGAAGTACATTTAGTTTGATTCCATATCTTGACTATGGTGAATAGCTCTGCAATAAACATGGGTGTGCAGATATCTCTTTGACATACTGACTTCATTTTCTTTGCATATATGCCTAAGAAAGCAATTGCTGGGTTATACAGTACTTCAATTTTTAATTTTTTAACTTGTACTTTAAGTTTTGGGATACATGCGCGGAACGTGCAGGTTTGTTACATAGGTATACACATGCCATGGTGGTTTGCTGCACCCATCAACTCGTCATCTACATTAGGTATTTCTCCTCATGCTATCCCTCCCATAGCCCCCTGCTCCCAGCCCTGACAGGCCCCAGTATATGATGTTCCCCTTCCTGTGTCCATGTGTTCTTGTTGTTCAACTTCCACTTATAAGTGAGAATGTGTGGTGTTTGGTTTTCTGTTCTTGTGTTAGTTTGCTGGGTATGATGGTTTCTAGCTTCATCCATGTCCCTGCAAAGGACATGAACTCATCCTTTTTTAATGGCTGCATTGTATTCCATGTTGTATATGTGACACATTTTCTTTATCCACTCACTGATGGGCATTTGGGTTAGATCCAAGTCTTTGCTATCGTGAACAGTGCTGCAATAAACATAAGTGTGTGTGTGTCTTTATAGTAGAATGATTTATAATCTTTTGGTATATACCCAGTAATGGGATTGCTGGGTCAAATGTTATTTCTGGTTCTAGATCCTTCAGGAATCAATCTCCACATTGTCTTCCACAGTGGTTGAAATAATGTACGCCTTCCACCAACAGTGTAAAAGCGTTCCTATTTCTCCATATCCTCTCCAGCATGTTGTTTCCTGACTTTTTAATGATTGTCCTTCTAACTGGAATGAGATGGTGTGTCATTGTGGTTTTGATTTGCGTTTCTCTAATCACCAGTGATAATCAGCTTTTTTCATTTGTTTTTTGGCTGCATAAATGTCTTCTTTTGAGAAGTGTCTGTTCATATCCTTCACCCACTTTTTGATGGGGTTGTTTGTTGTTTTCTTGTACATTTGTTTAAGTTTCTTGTAGATTCTGGATATTAGCCCTTTGTCAGATGGATAGATTGCAAAAATTTTCTCCCATTTTGTAGGTTGCCTGTTTACTCTGATGATAGTTTCTTTTTTCTTTCTTTCTTCCCCCTTTTTTTTTTCTCGCTCTGTCGCCCAGTCTGGAGTGCAGTGGTGTGATCTTGGCTCACTACAAGCTCTGCCTCCCAAGTTCACGCCATTCTTCTGCCTCAGCCTCCCAAGTAGCTGGGACTACAGATAGTTTCTTTTGCTGTGCAAAAGCTCTTTAATTTAATTAGATCCCATTTACCAATTTTGGCTTTTGTTGCAATTGCTTTTGGTGTTTTAGTCATGAAATCTTTGTCCATGCCTATGTCCCGAATCCTATTGCCTAGGTTTCCTTCTAGGGTTTTTATGGTTTTGGGTCTTAACATTTAAGTCTTTAATCCATCTCAAGTTAATTTTTGTAAAAAGTATAAGGAAGGGGTCCAATTTCAGTTTACTGCGTATGGCTAGCCAATTTTCGTAGCACCATTTATTAAGTAGGGAATCTTTTCCCCATTGCTTGTTTTTGTCAGGTTTGTCAAAGATCAGATGGTTGTAGATGTGTTGCATTATTTCTGAGGCCTCTGTTCTCCATGCAGTAATAATGAGAGACTTTATCACCCCACTGCCAATATTAGATAGATCAATGAGACAGAAAATTAAAAAGGATATTCAGGATTTGAACTCAGCTCTGGGCCAAGTGCACCTAATAGACATCTACAGAACTCTCTACCCCAGGTCAACAGAATATACATTTTTCTCAGCACCACATTGCACTTATTCTAAAATACTCCTCAGCAAATGCAAAAGAATGGAAATAATAACAAACTATCTCTCAGACCACAGTGCAATCAAGTTAGAACTCAGGATTAACAAACTCACTCAAAACCGCACAACTACGTGGAAACTGAACAACCTGCTCCTGAATGACTACTGGGTAAATAATGAAATTAAGACAGAAATAAATGAGTTATTTGACCAATGAGAAGAAAAACATAACATACCAGAATCTCTGGGACACAGCTAAAGCAGTGTTTAGAGGGAAATTTATAGCACTAAATGCCCACAGGAGAAAGCAGAAAAGATCTAAAATTGACACCCTAACATCAGAATTAAAAGAACTAAAGAAGCAACAGCAAACAAATTCAAAAGTTAGCAAAAGACAAGAAATAACCAAGGTCAGAGCAGAACTGAAGGAGATAGTGACAAGAAAAATCCTTCAAAAAATCAGTGAACCCAGGAGCTGGTTTTGAAAAGATTAACAAAATAGATAGACTGCTAGCCAGACTAATAAAGAAGAAAAAAGAGAAGAATCAAATAGACACAATAAAAAATGATAAAGGGGATATCACCACTGATCCCACAGAAATAAAAACTACCATTAGAGAATACTATAAACACCTCTATGCAAATAAACTAGAAAATCTAGAAGAAATGCAGAAATTCCTGGACACATATACCCTCCCCAGACTAAACCAGGAAGAAGTTGAATCCCTCAATAGAACAATAACAAGTTCTGAAATTGAGGCAGTAATTAATAGCCTACCAACCAAAGAAAAAAAAAAAGCCCAGGATCAGATGGATTTACAGCTGAATTCTACCAGAGGTACAAAGCAGAGCTGGTACCATTCCTTCTGAAACTATTCCAAACAATAGAAAAAGAGGGACTTCTCCCTACTCACTTTATGAAGCCAGCATCATCCTGATATGAAAACCTGGAAGAGACACAACAAAAAAAGAAGATTTCACGCCAATATCCCTGATAAACATCAGTGTAAAAATCCTGAATAAAATACTGGCAAACTAAATCTAGCACCACATCAAAAAGCTTATCCACTACGTTCAAGTCGGCTTCATCTTCACCAGCAAGGCTGGTTCAACATATGCAAATCAATAAACATAATCCATCACATAAACAGAACCAATGACAAAAACCATGTGATTATCTCAACAGATGCAGAAAAGGCCTTTGATAAAATTCAACACCCCTTCTTACTAAAAACTCTCAATAAACTAGGTATTGATGGAACATATCTCAAAATAATAAGAGATATTTATGACAAACCCACAGTTATTATCACACTGAATAGGCAAAAGCTGGAAGCATTCCCTTTGAAAACTGGTACGAGACAAAGATGCCCTCTCTCACCACTCCTATTTAACACAGTTCTGGGAGTTTTGGCCAGGGCAATCAGACAAGAGAAAGAAAGAAAGGGTATTCAAATAGGAAGAGAGGAAATCAAATTGTCTCTGTTTGCAGATGACATGGTTGTATATTTAAAATCCCCATTGTCTTAGCCCAAAATCTCTTTAAGCTGATAAGCAACATCAACAAGGTCCCAGGATACAAAATCAATGTGCAAAAATCACAAGCATTCCTACACACCAATAATAGACAAACAGCCAAATCATAAGTGAACTCCCATTCACAATTGCTACAAATAGAATAAAATACCTAGGAATACAACTTACAAGGTATGTGAAGGACCTCTTCAAGGAGAACTACAATCCACTGCTCAAGGAAATAAGAGAGGACACAAACAAATGGAAAAACCTTCCATGCTCATGGATAGGAAAAATCAATATTGTGAAAATGGCCACACTGCCCAAAGTAATTTATAGATTCAGTGCTATCCCCATCAAGCTACCATTGACTTTCTTCACAGAATTAGAAAAAACTACTTTAAATTTCATATGGATCCAAAAAAGAGCCCGTATAGCCAAGAAAATCCTAAGCAAAAAGAACAGCTGGAAGCATCACGCCAGCTGACTTCAAACTATACTACAAGGCTACAGTAACCACAACATCATGGTGCTGGTACCAAAATAGATATATAATTCTATATTTAATTTGTTAAGGAACTTTGATGCTGTTTCCATAATAATGCCTTTACTAATTTACATTTCCACCAACAATGTACAAAGGTTCCCTTTTTTTCTACATCCTTGCCAACATTTTTTGGGGGGTCTTTTTGCTAATAGCCATTCTATCTGGGGTGAGGTGCCATCTCATTGTGGTTCTTATTTGTGTTTCTCTGATTAGTACTGTTGACTCTTTTTCCACATAATCTCAACACAGGCATTCACAATGAGTTTCAGTTTATCAAAACATTTAAACTCTTACTGGCTTTAATGTATTAATCCATATGACATTACATTAATAAAAGTTAAGATCAAGTGACTAAGTAGTTAGAAATTCTATAGAACTTTGTATCCCACTGAAAATGTCGTTTTTCATTGTACATATTTTTTTCTTATTGAAGATTATTGAATAAAGCACAAACCTTAATATTTTCATTTCTCTCTGCTGGCCCTTATTAGTCAATGAGAAAAAATCTTACAGAAAATTGTTTTCTTTCCCGTAAGTTTAAGCTTTTGTCATGACAGCATTATAAAATAGCTCAAGTCTTCTAGACAAATAGATAAATCTCCTAGATAAATATAAGTTAAGGAAAGAGTACACTTGGCTCTAAAGCTGGTAAGAAACCAAAGACCAATCTAATAGAGCAATGAAAGAGAGAGAACAAGTATTAGATTACATTTTAATGTAAACAGTACTTGAAGAATTCAAATTGTTAAGTTAATCAAGTTGCAAAATTTAAATATAAGAAGAACAATTTAAATATGTTATCGGTAATAATGATTCAAATATTAATCATCTTTAGTCATTTCTGAGTAACTTGGAAATTACCACATATGATGATAATTTGGCAAGCCTCTTGACTCTACCAGTGATATTTCATAATGACAGTTTCTTTCAGAAGTGTTAATAACTAAAGCATTTTTTGGCAAAGATGCATATGTTCAGGCCGCTAGCATTCTGTGGTAGCTAGTTTGTTTTATATCTTTCTTCTGTATTTTGCAAATATTGACGCTTTGCATCATCTAAGGACTAAATAAAAGAAGTCCTTCTAACAGTAGGTACTTCACTATTGGTTGCTCTCACTTTCTTTAATTATATGTTAAATTGCAGTTTAAATTTTAAAGAAATAATCAGGAACTTCTCTTTGATATCTATATGTCATTAAATATTAAGGAGCATAGAAACATAAATCATATTTCAACACAATCATTTGTGTTGACAGTTTTGAATATATAAAATGAAACTTTCTACTTTTATTTTCTATGGATAGAAACCTGTTCTGTGGAACACTTTGTCTCGTCTATGGGTTTCAACTTGAATGTAGATGGGCAAGAACACTGGCAGTTCTTCCTGTTGCTGTTACTAAAAGATACAGGTACATATGGGACTTTCTTGTGCTACCAAAGTAGAGCAGGGTGGCACATAACAGAAAATCGTAAAGGGAAAAACACAGTTCATTGCAAAAATTGAGTTTACCACTGAAAGTCTGTCCTAACCACAAGGGAATTTAAACCAAATGTCCAAAGGAGTCTCAAAATGTCGAACCTGATACTTAAACCATGAGCCATTCTCTGGTGTTTATCCAAAGTGATTCTTACACTGACCCCTGGATATTAGAAGGACCCCATGCCCTTGTGGAAGCCTTTCCACATGCTTTCATTATTAAATGAGTTTGTTTAGCTCTGACTTCAATTGTGATAGTAAATAGTATTTCCTACGTTAAAAAGTGAGGATGAACTCTGGGTGGAAATAGTCAGCATATGAGTGTCTCCAGTGATTTTCCAGTTTGAGAAGGGAGCGTGAGTATTACAAGAACTTACAGATGTGTTGGGCCTAATTTTTAAAACTCCTTGCTCATCATTTCAAGAGCATATTTTATTTTACTAGTGCCCTTTGATTTTAACAAATTCTATGGAGTCTATTTCATTAGTTTTCTCCTTAAAAATCATTTCTTCCCAGAGAAATCCTCAAACACATGAAAAATTTGTATTCAATTCAAGCTCCAAGCTTTGTGTGGAACAACACTTCAGAGACCACTCGGAAGCATCCGAAGCTTCAGACCCTGAAAATGCTGTGGTCCGCTTGCTTAACTAGATTGGCTACAGGCAGCGTGTTACACCTGTGCTCTGCCGTCTGTGTTGATTGCCTTTTAGCTTCTGAGTGCAATTCAAGGTGATCATTTTAATCTCTCAGGCCCCGTATGGCTTGGGACCCAGTTATCCGATAAATTGCCTCTTTTCCTGGTCATGGCAATTAATATCAGCCAGAGTGCTGCTACTCACAGTTCCCTGTTGTTAAACTAAGGAACTGAAGGCAGGAGAGTGAGTGTGTGTAGAGGAGGCACACCCGCGAATGTGGAAGACCCACATCATTGGCACTTCCTTTCAGGTGAACAAGCTTATATATTATACATATGGACTTTGCCATCAAAGTTTCTAACTGGCAGTCTAATTTTTGATAATCAGTTTTTAGATTATTTTCAGCACCTCACATGTAATTTTCTCTTTTTAAATATGACTAACATTTTGCTTTGAGTATATATTCATAACTCTTCAGTGGATGAGTCACACTTTTTAAATTAAAAGTCCCTGCATTATTTAAATTCTCAGAAACATAAATTATGACTGGATTCAATGGAAAGGTGAAGTATTTAATAATAACTGTGAAGAAACACATTCATTCAAAAAATCGTTTATCAGTCTCACTATGTGTCAAGCATTTTTAAGCACAAAGACACAGATATAAAACACATTTTTATGAAAAAAAAAACTGCTCAGAATAACTGGTGTACAAAGTTAATGTTTACTACTTTCCTCTAATACAAAATTAGAAGTGGCATTTGACAAAAATTAATAACATTAGTCACACAAGCATATACATCTAAACACTGGTAATAATGGACTTATTTGACACTGTGTGTTAAGATTACACATGAATTGGTGATATTGCTTCAAATTTGTCCAAATCTAGGTACCTTCACAAAAAGAAATGCATTAGAATACTACAAATTACTTTCAGAATTAGAGTGACAACAAAATATTCTATTTTAGCAAAAACAGGAATTTGGAAAAATCTCCAAATCTAGGAAAATACTATAGGAAAATCTCTCAAGATGCTTTTCTCAGAATGGATTAATTCCAACTGCTTTTAGATACTGCACTTTTCTACTTTAGATTCAGATATTAGAGAGTGAGGCAAAGGAAAACACTAAATCATTTGCTACAGAACGTAGAAACTAGATAGAATTGTCCATTTAAAATTGGCAGGTGAAAGCTCTCTCTAATGGTTTTAATATTTCTCCAGTCCTGTCATAGAAACTAGCTCTACTTTCCCCCAACTGCAGACTAAATTTCAACCTAAACCTTCTAAATAAATTTTGGCTCTAGTTTGGGAGGATATTGAATTTATTACTTGACATTCTGGCCTTGCTTCTGTGGTCCTCATAATTGAATTTCTGCGCCATATACAAGTTTTCAGTGACAAGATCTTCTGCTTTAGTCCCAAGTCTTTTAGTAATTAGATACCTGGCAATTATTATTGAACCATCACCACTCTAAAAGTATACTCAGAGCACTTCCATTATTTGCCTATTCATCTCTACTAATTGATTATCTTACTTTTGATAGAAAGGACGTGGACATTGAGTTTTGGTTTGACTTTGGTTAATAGTACTTAACACTCTTGTTCTCTTCTCTCTGCCCGCTTTTTCCCTTGGACTTTCTTCTGGTTAAAAATTCAGTTCATGGATTCTTACTGGTGGATACATTTTTAAAAACCTAGTTTTCATTGGCATATATATATTCTTCTCTTCTGATTTTGTTTTGTCAATGTGGCCATCGAATCACCCAAAGCTTTATTAGTCCCTCGGGGTCTTCCTCCAGATTTTTTTTGCCCAGTATAGCTTTCTCTTTTCTCCCCATGTACCAGTTATGATACTTCTAAAATTAATTAACTCATACCCACTGATTAAATCAACAAGTTCTTATTGAGCTCTATATAGATATATACCTGTTAATGAAAAGGATGATTTCAAACTTTTAAATTGTTTATGGCCAAGTGAAGAAATGACACACAGAGTGAATGCAGGACTTACAAAGCAGTGCAAAGTTATTCCACCCAATTTAGTGCCAAAATAAGAGATACAGACACAAATACTACAGGGATTCAGAGAAGAGAGAATGTTATATGGATGTGCCTAGACGAGATTTGATCTTGAAGCTAAAGTGAGGATCAAACCTGGGTAAATAGGTTGAAGGTAGATGGGGGAGCGATACCTGAAAAAAAATTTATGTTAAAGAGTTTATTTGATTTGTTCAGTCAGAGAACAATGTTAAAATTGGTTGAAGCCAAGACCTAAATCATTGGAAGAACAACTGGGAGATACATTTGCAAATGGAAAGTGGTATCATTGTGAAGGCCATGGCCTTTCAATTTCTGTCTAGTTATTGCATCTTTCTGAACAAGCTGAAATTATGATATGTTATGTAATTCTGTTTTTGAAAAGTTTGACGTGGAGAGTGGAAGGAAAATGAAAACAAAGCAATTTTTTTTTTGCAAGATTGACGAGACCACACATTTTGGTATTTTTTTTTCTGATTATTAAAAGATGTGGATCAATGTATAAAATATAGCAAAGCTGAAAAAATATCTAAAATCCTTTTGTTCTTACAGCTGAGAAATAGGCCTTGTTAATATTTAAACAAAGGCATTCTAGTTTTTAAAACTATTTTTTTATATAAAGTTGTTTGCCATTATCATTATATCATAAGCATCTTCTCATTTTTTAGAACGTTGAGATATACGTCCTTAATCTGAAACTGTCCATCTCCTCTATGAATATACAACTTCTATCAATATCTGAGAATCTCTTCACTGCATGTATTCATCACCTAGAGTTCTGCTTCCTTCTTGTTTTTTAAAAAATATTTGCAGCATTTTAAAACCACGTGCAATATTGCAATTTACTAGTTACAATTTACTAGTAACTGTGAAAATTGTAAAAAGTTACAATTTACTAGTAACTGTGAAAATCTAATAAGAACACTGAATTATCAACTTTAAAATGATAAATTTTATGTTATGAATCACATCCCAATAAAGCTGTTGGAAAAAATCCAGTAAACTCTCTTCTTGTTTCAAATATATTCCTGTTGTAGCAATTTCTGTAAAATATTTAAAAATGCAAAAATTCTATAAACATTTTCCAGTTGCATTGCAGCAGTTAAAATTTGAGCTTTACTCAGATTTATGTATTTTTGTTTTTCAGTGCAAATGGAGGAGATTTTTAAATAGTTTCTGAAAACTTTTTCTCATGGGATCATGGAATTTAAGTGTGTGTTCTCATAATATGACATGTAGTAAGGTTGACATCAGAAGAGAACAATTCCAGTTACATGCTGTGTGACTCTAAAATATCATTTAGTCTTCTGACCTTCAGTTCTTTAAACTGCAGAGAGAACTTTATAAAGCATTCTCTGATTTTTACCAGTCCTACTTTGAATTTGCATTGTTTGAAAAGTACCTGCCTAATGAATGACAGCTACTTATGAATATGATTAAGCCAGTGCTAAAGTCAAAACTAGACATAAAAATGAAGAGATACTAGGTTTATAAATGACCCCTAGAAAACTAAAATGGAATATATAAATCTATATCTTGTGGAATAATTTTCTAAAATTATATAGTTTCTTAACTGTTACTACTTTCTCTTTTTAAATACAAATTCAAGATTTTATTTTCTTCATAATAAAACAAAAGATGGCAGAACTGGATTACTTGGCCCTTTCTCTCGTTATCTCCTCCCAGTAAAATACTTGCATCATTTAATAGCCAACATTCTCTTAGATCTGCAGTTGGGCTCAATGCACTCAAGCCTTAGCCCAATCTTCTTTGTACTTTTAGTCTTTTTCTGGAAAATTTGGCTTACTCTGCCCAACATAGCCACTCTGCTTCCTGTCATAATGCTGCCTTCCCTGGGCATACAGAGAATCCTTGCTCTTCTTGTACTGTGTCATTTTGTGGGGTTGGTGCTTGCACACTTCGTGCAGAAAGTCTGGCGGGTTTTTGGAATGTTCGCCATGTTTGTGGAGTGCTATCAGCACTGTTATTACTCTCAATTGTACAATTTATAGTTTAAAACATTTGAAGTTCCTTTAATATCAGGATGTACTTTTTTTTTTCCTATAGAGTAGCTACTTTTTAATTCTTTTGACATCACAGCAAGGAACAAAATATCTTCCCTGGACTTTCAAAGAGAACTGAGACCAGATGACACCCTGATTTGCCTTCCCATTCTTTAAAAACAACAGAATGATGTTTTATGAGTTAGAGACTAAAAATCACACAGTATAGAAACTTAGGGTCCCACTCCTACTATTACATGTTCCACTATATTGTGCTGCTTAAGACCTAGATTTAAAATTAATTTTAGTGGAATGGTCCATGACATGGATTAATTTCCAAACATGAATCCTCGTAAAAGTAATGCATGCTCTTGAAAATAGTGCTGTTAAAAGAATGTAAGTTTTCAAAAAAAAAAAAAAAAAAAGGTTTTATAAGGTTCTGAAGACACTGAAACTGTATCAGGTCTGCAGGCACCTGTTCCCATCTCACACACTGCATGCATGTCATAGTTGGGTAGTCTCAGTCATCCAGTGTCATGACCGTCAGGACAAAAGTGCACAATGATAATTTTTGATTATTAACACTCATTATGTGTATAAGACAAGTTACCAAGTGCTAACTATTGGTAATTATTACATTTTTATAAATATAAAGTAAAAAGGAGATCTTGTCTACTTCAATGACAGAGCAGCAGTATCTTATTTTGTTCAAATTATGGTTGGTTGCTGTTTGCTACGTTTAATTGATATCTAGACTACGTAGATTTATATACATATATTCACATGCCACAGATGAGCGCATATATGTATGAATAGATGAATAATACTGGTAGTATTGGCATTTGAAGAGAGATGTAGGATATTTTTAAGATTGGAATTCCTAACAACATATGGGGATCCAATTTCCCAGCATAATTCATGTATGACTATGGCATAAAATTATGAAAAATTCTTCTTGTTAGCTATAATTTACTAATGGCCATAAATTTAAGCATTTATGCATTCATTTAGGAGAGTTTATTTATAAGCTTAGAAGTCAGTTGGACCTGCTAATAATCACCTGAAGTAATTTTTTGGGACATTTTTAATTCAGAAGTGTTAAAACATGTGGTTACTACATTAATTTTATTTTAATTTAATGTCTCTCCTCTAGAACTTCTCTTTTCTAAAATAAATTATATTTAATTTTTTAGAAAATTTATTTTGGTTTCGGGGGTACATGTGCATGTTGGTTTTATAGATAAATTGCATGTCACGAGGTTTTGGTGTACAGATTATTTCATCACACAGATAATAAGCATATAATACTTGACAAGTAGTTTTTTAATCCTCACCCTCCTCCTACCCTCCATCCTCAGGTAGGCCCCAGTGTCTATTGTTCTCTTCTTGGTGTCCATGTGTACTGAATATTTGCCTCTCCCTTATAAGTAAGAACACGTGGTGTTTGGTTTTCTGTTCCTGTGTTAGTTTGCATAGGATAATGACCTCTAGCTCCATCCATGTTGCTACAAAGAACATGATGTTCTTTTTTATGGCTGCATAGTGGTGTGTATGTACCACATTTTCTTTATCCAATCTACCATTGATGGACATTTAGGTTCATTCTATGTCTGTGCTATTGTAAACAGTGCTGCT
The DNA here is from genome assembly GCF_008728515.1 of Papio anubis. NCBI lineage: Eukaryota > Metazoa > Chordata > Mammalia > Primates > Cercopithecidae > Papio > Papio anubis. Next base: position 77,565,167 of record NC_044978.1, read on the forward strand.
ATGAACATATGTGTGCATGTGTCTTTATAGCAGAACAATTTATATTCCTTTGGGTATATACGCAATAATAAAATTGCTGGGTCGAATGGTAGTTCTAAGTTCTTTGAAAAATTGCCAAACTGCTTTCCACAGTAGCTGAACTAATTTACATTTCCATCAGCAATGTATAAGTGTTTCCCTTTATTTGCAACCTTGCCAGCATCTGTGAGTTTTTGACTTTTTAATAATAGACATACTGAATGGTGTGAGATGATATCTTATTGTGGTTTTGATTTGCATTTCTCTAATTGTTAGTAATGTTGAGCATTTTTCATATGCTTGTTGGCCATATATCTGTCTTCTTATGAAAAGTGTCTGTTTATGTCCTTTGCCTACTTTTTAATGTCTTTTTTTTTGCTTGTTGATTTTTTTAAGTTCCTTATAGATTTTGGACATTAGACCTTTGTCAGATGCATTGTTTGCAAACATTTTCTCTCTTTCTATGGGCTATTTATTCTGTTGATAGTTTCTTCTGCTGTGCAGAAGCTCTTTAGTTTAATTAGATTCCTTTTGTCAAGTTTTGTTTTTGTTGCAATTGCTTTTGGCATCTTTGTCATAAAATCTCTGCCAAGGGGTATGTCTAGAATGGTCTTTCCTAGGTGATTTTCTTCAAGGGTTTTTATAGTTTTAGGTTTTACATTTAAGTCTTTAATCCATCTTGAGTTGATTTTTGTATATGGTGTAAGGAAGGGATCTAGCTTTAATCTTCTGCATATGGCTAGCCAGCTATCAAAGCAATATTTATTAAATAGGGAGTCCTTTCCCCATTGATTGTCTTTGTCACCTTTGTTGAAGATCAGATGGTTGTAGGTGTGCAGGTATGCTTAACTGAAAGTGTACCAATCACTTATAATATTCTGGCAATAAATTTGTAAAAATATATGTATTGACTCTGAATACTAATTAAAGGTTTAAGTTACAATGAAAATTCTTTTAAAAAAAGAAACAGCATGAACTATCACTTACAAAGCTTCCCACTATATTCCTACCTAGCTGTATGTAGTTAATATCATATGATGTATGTAATTTAGTTGTGTTTTTGTCCCAATGAAGTGTGAAAGAATCTTAATGCATAAACATTTATGGCTTAGATTATGTCCTTGTTATGGGTTACTAAGAATAAAATGTGTTTATCCATACTTATTTTGAAATTACTCCCCATAAATATTGTACTATGTATACAAATTCCATCAGTGGATGAGACATCCTTTCTTCACAATCTTGTTAAAGTATTAACTCCTAAAAATCTTTCCAAATCTATTTGTTGAAAATTGATTTAATTTTTAATTAAAATGTCTTTTACTTCTCTTGATAAAAATTATTTTTACCACTGGCCCTCTTCTTCTCTATTTCTCCTTGTCTTGGTTTCTTCTTTCTGACATAGCATTACCTTTATATTATAATTTGATATTCTAAGTGGTATCACTTTTCATATTGTAAATATCTATGAGATGATGCCAAAAATAAATAACCAGAGTTTAAAAAATCATTATAAAATGTATTTATATCAGAACTAAGTTTATTTGGTCAGACCCATTGATTAGGAAATGTGTATTTGGCACTTGATGTTAGTAGACATTTTTTTCTTCAGAAATTTCTAATTGTCTTTGTTTTATCCCATTTACAAAAAGAAATATATAGCTATACTCTATCAAACACATTATTTCTTAATTATATCAGTTGCTAATTGAATCTACTTGTTTCTGAGAATATTCACTACAGAGCTCCTGACTTTCTGCTTTAATACTGATACAATTTTGCCTTTTAGAACTGATGTAATCTGTCAATTACATCTTACATATTAGGAAGTCAGGAAATATCTGAAGTAATATCAGGAAATAGAGGTTTTAATTCATTATTTAAGATTATAAATACTAAAGTAAAAATGAAAAGTAAAAAGTGTCTTCATACTTTTTTAAGAAGGAATGTAGTAGTGTAAGGGAGTAAAATTCATCACTTTTTAATGCAGGTGAAACTACTGATAACATTTAAATTGAAATATTTGGAAATGAAGGCATAAGCACACTATTTTGAATTATTTAAACAACTACCGAGAAAAAAAAGTGGTTAAATGTGTTTCTCTCCAGGGAAAAGACTGAGGAAGTATAAGAGAAAGTTTTACTTGCTAATGTCTAAACATTTATATTTTCAGAATGTTGTCACAATCTCTTTAAAATTATAATATTACTAAAAGATAGCCACTTTGGAAAAGAAAAATATAATCTTTGTCATAAAGTAATTTTATCATAGGACAAAATATCTAAAATGAGTTTATTTTGTTTAGCAAAGGGCAAATTAAAGAATATATATTTTACAAGGGAAAGTCTACATCACATCACAGTAACAAGTATTCACAGAGGGCCACTTATGTGACTAGAAGTATAATTAGGGTTCAAGATTTAGCAGTGAACAAGACATACATGCATCTTCCCCTCATAAGCATCGTAGTCTAGAAGAGTGTACAGACAAGAAAAGAAGTATACAGGCTACCTTAGGGAAAAAAGAAGAGCATATTCTGAAAAGAAATACTTGAGAGGGCTATAAATCTAGATCTGAAAAGGCAGGAACACTTCACAAGAACAGGCATTTAATCTAAAGGCTGTAAAAAGACAAATGATACCCAAAATGACACTTTTCACATACTTCCATCCTTACCTCAGTGCACTGTCCTTTATGTCTAATTTTTCAACTAAGTGTCAGAAAACTATCCCCCCTCCCCATGAAACAAAACCGACAGAACACATACACAAGGAGACACATTTTAAAAGCTTTCTGCATTTATACTGAAGACGAATCCAATTTAGCATCCTAAAGCCTCACATTAAGATCCCTTGGAGTCCTAGACAGTGAAAATGTCATGGTACTACACCCATACCCCACTATGTAATTTCCAATAAGAACAATACTATTGACCATGCTGTGTAGGAAACTACCATAAAACCTTATTAGCCAGCCACATTCAGTATTTATTTAGTTGTTTATCCAGACAGCTGGAGGTCAGCGGATTTAAGCCTGGTGCAGGTGCATGGCTCTGTCAATTTCAGCTGGCACTACTCAAGTGTGTTAAGTTGAACCCAGATGATCTAGATAGGGGTCCATGTGACCAGTTCAGCTAGACTCCATGTGTTTCTCATGCTTCTTCTGGGACCAGCAGGCTAGCCCAGGCTTCTTATTTTTAAGTTGATGGCAGAAACCTAAGAAGGAGCCATGGAACAAGAAAGGACTCTTAAGGCCTGGCCCATCAGTCTTGTCTTATTCATTTGACCAAAGCAAGCCTGGTGGCTAAATCTGAAGCCAAAAAGTAGAAAAATGTACTCCTCCCCCTCAGAAGGGAGAATCTGAAAAGTCACAGAGTATGGAGATAGTGAAGAATGAAGAACTGAGACATTCAATGCAAGTATACAAATACTAAAACACATATTAGTTGTAAGAAGGGTCAGTCACCATGACTCACGAGTATAATTCAAGCACTTTGGAGGCTGAGGCCAGTGGATCATTTGAGCTCAGGAGTTCGAGACCAGCCTGGGCAACATGGTGAGACCCTGTCTCTTAATGATGATGATGATGATAATAATAATAATAATGATAATAGTAGTAAAGATTAGGGCCGAGTGTGGTGGCTTATGCCTGTAATCCTAGCATTTTGGGAGGCCAAGTGGGACAGATGACCTGAGGTCAGGAGTTCAAAACCACCCTGTCCAACATGGCGAAACTCTGTCTCTACTAAAAATACAAAAATTAGCCAGGCGTCATGGCATGTGCCTATAATCCCAGCTACTCAGGAAGCTGAGGCAGGAGAATCACTTGAACTCGGGAGGCAGAGGTTGCAGTGAACCGGGATCGCGCCATTGCACTCCAGCCTGGGTGACAGAGTGAGACTCTGGCTCAAAAAAAAAAAAAAAAAAAAAAAAGATTATTTGTAAGAATGTCGTATAATTTTTTTTATTATATCCATGTTATACCTTTCTTGAAATAACAAACGTCTTACGGATTCACTGATGTAATTGTCATAACACCTCCTAAAAATAGTATGTAATGAATTAGAAAGTGCAGAACCAACTGAAAAAGATTGGAAAGCCAACACCATAAAACCTGTTATACCTATGTTTTAATCTGCTTCTTTTGTTAATCAGTTTTACGTGATAAAATCCTAATTTTCAGGACACATTAAGTACATAGTACATCTTTTTGACTTTAAAATAGACATTCCATATTACTATATTATTTTGGAAATACACACAAAAAGGCACAGGGAAAGAAAATTGTCAAATGTCAGATTCAAACAATTGATTTTTCTCGTTAAATAGTATAAGAGCTAATGTCTATATTGCTGGAGTTCTAACTACTTTATAGATATTAACACGTTTAGTCCTCACAACCCTGAGATATACATATTATCTCCATTTTTATGGATATAGAAACAGGCACAAATAATTTAAATGACGGAGTCTGAAGTCAGTCTGCAATTAATTAAGTGGCAGAGCTGGGATTCAAAGGCAAATAGTCTGGCACCATTTTGTTGTCTTAATGACTCCACCATACTTTTTCTGGAGCAAGATTGTTAATTATGAAACTTTATCTAATTTCTTAACATGTTAACATTACCTTAATTGTGTCAACACAAAACAAGATTAATCATAAAAGTTTCAATTATGCAGGATTTAGATTGTATCAAAAACATCAGAATAATTCTCTTTTCAATTTTATTATTTTTATTCTATATATGGCTCATACAATGACCAGTTTATCCCAAGATATCATATAACTTCAACAATGTAAAAATCAGCACTCTCAAATGGTTATCAAACCAAATATCATTTTGCACTAAGATTCTGTTCTAAATTAATTTTTCAAAGAAACTAGAAATGCATATTTGTTATTTCATGTTATAAATGTTGACAAAATAGATAATAACATTACATTCTGTCTAATTTGACAACAAGAACAAAATAAAGCCCTACAATAGAATCTTACATCAAAGTTATCTGCTGATGTTTATGTTTCCAGATCCGTTTTGAGGGGAAGTTTTAGGTCTTTTTCCACATTTGTTTTTAAAATCATCATTACTACATTTCACTTCATTTGTATCTAATATTAACAACATTCAGTGAAGAAGAAATAAAAAGTCTGGGAAGATTATTTCAATCCATTGTTTTATACATTCCTTAGTTATGGAGGGCTGTTTTGTCTCAGAACAAGTACAGTGCACTGTTTGTAATTATGGAGGCATCTCAGTGGAATTACAAGCACCAAGAGAGAGAAAGCACTGTGATCTGGCTGTGATTGAGAAAGATAGACTACTTCAGTGGAAATTCAGTCCCCTTAGAAACTAAAAATATTCTGAGTTTTGAACTAACAGTAAAAATGTAGAGTTAGAGAGGAATTGCTTAATCTTGAAATGACATTCTCTTTCTGAAAAGTACAGATTTGAAGCATTTTTATAAAGAGGACTTTCTTAACATTAAATAACTCCTACAAACACTTATTTTGATGAGTTAAGGGTAAATGAATCAGCCTATGTGGATTAAATTTTCTTTGACATGCTTAAAGATTTACATAGCTAGGGGATGTGTGATGGCCTAAATCATTTGGGGTTTTATTGACCCCAAAGCATTCAAAAGTCAAATTGAGCTTCTCAGGCCACTGGAACTCAATTGCTCTTCCAATGATGATATCTGATGTGGAACCTCAAGAAAATATTTCTATGTTTTCTTAACATAACAGAATTATTTTGGAATCAGTTATTAATAGTCATATAAGCCAAAGTAAGCAAACATTTTTTTCTTGATTTTTAAAAATAAAATATCATGTTGTTTATCTGGTTATGAACATGACTAGTTTCATTTTCATGTATTGCTAAACTCTGCTTCTCAATGAGAATTTACTTGCTTTTTCAGAATGTAGTTAGAGTCAAGGGTGATGAGGTCCACAGGGAAGTGTGCAGGTGGAGAACCAGGAAATTATACCCTTGAGAAGCTTTGGGGTTTTTAATCATTGAGATCTGACTCATAATGACTGATGAAAACATTCTGCTCCTCACTAGTGACTTGCAGATGGTGGAGCTAGTTTAAACTCATTTTAACTTCTTTCTTCCTTAAGTTATCAAACATGTGCATGTATGAATATGTGTATATGGATATAGGATTTAAACAGTGAGGGAAAAAACCTCATTTCTGCTATTCATGACATCTAAGATGCTAGATGAGATTTTCCATACAAAAAGCTATCCTACAAAAGTGTTTCACCATTCAGATGAAATCAAAAGCTTATGCTGTATCATTTACCTCTATCCCAACTGCCTGTGGGCGCGCACACACACGTACTCACATTTCCCAATACTTTTGGCAGTGTTCATTAATACTGGCTTGGTGACTGAAACAACTAACTTGTCCTCACCTATAATATGTATATGTAATACATATATTCCAGTGTGAATGCCAGTATACACACATATATTCGGTTGGTGCAAAAGTATTGTAGTTTTTGCCATTCCTTTCAATGACTGAAAAAGGATATCAGACCAAAAAATTATGTAATTATGAATCATAAATGGCATTTACTCTGTTATCTTGTTATGATTTGTAAGGTGCTTTGTGCATACAGTTGATGATAGAAGAGACACAGACCTGGCAAGCTGAGAAAAGTCAGAGATATCTTTCCTATATTCCCCCACACTAAGTAATCTGTGTTTACATAATTCATTTTTGTTTGAGAGGGGCAGTGACTCCCATCCTCCCTCCTTTTATCCCCATTGGCTTAAAAAATTCTTAAGGTCTTTCGAATTAACCAGAAAATTTAGCTCAGTTGAAATTAAAACTGTATGATCATATTAACAGTGAGATCACTATCACTATCATAATGCTTAAATATAAATTGTGCTCATAAAATTTTAATTTTTGTTTCATTACAAAATAATGAGCTTCATATTAATAAATGTGTTATTGTCTGGTCTGTCTTCTAGAATAAAAAATTAATCTTGCTGTGGAAGAAAACACTTGAATGTAGTTTTAAAATCTTGTTAGTATATTTGTAGAAAAACCTTAAATTATTTATCTTAAAAAGCAGGAGAAAAATTGCTTTTAATCAAGTTAGCATGGTTATTAAGGAAGATTTGGGACTGGCATATCTTGTAAGGACAGCATAAATATATCTGATTGTTATATAATTTGTGACATTAATACTTTGCTTAAATCTTTTTAAAATTATACTCTATGTTAAATGCATACAGTAACACAGGTATAAGTAATTTAATGAAAATTCTTTCCTCTATTATGACAGTTCATACTCTTACATAAATGTTCTAAGCAATTCTGTTAATATATTTTATACAAGTAAAATATGTATCTATGTATATGTTTATATATGTGTCTGTGTATGTATTATGCTTGGAATATTCATAGGTAAAAGACAAGTTGTATAAAGATAAATCATAATTTTCCATAAATATATCTCTATTATGAAGGAAAAATATAAATTTCACTTATATAGATATTTATTAATAATATAGATGTTTAACCATAGAAATATGCCAATAGCACTTGCAAATTACTTATCTCAGAAATTACCATCTGGCCATATGTCTCTAAAATTGTAAATGTGTTAGTTTGTGAATGGATAAATTCATTTTAGCCACCTTACTTCATTGCCTTCAATATTTTTAATTAAACTTTTAAATATCTGGTGGTTTATTATATTTTTATATATGATGACCCTTTTAATATTCTTTATCTCATTGAAGTAGTAGAGTTACTCTCTCTTAAGAAATACAGCCCGTGCTAAAGTATATCATATTTGAGCTACAACTGTTCCACTTACTCTTCTCCTCTCTCCTCTCTTTCTGAATATACATTTATTTGAAATCTACAAGTTTTATTTTTTTAATGTTTGAGTCAAGCAAATTGCAGTCTATCCACACTCAATACAGTGGGGTAAAGGTGGGAAGGGGTTATCCTAAAATGACAGCCTGGTAGTCCTGGGCATGTCCTGGGATTGCTAATAGTCCAGGCTGATCTGACACATAGCAGTATTTACCTATTTTCCATTTCTATTCTTACAGTCTGTGTTAATCTAGCACATGCAGGGCCTGTTGATCAACCAGATAACATTATCTTGATACTTAATATTGTGTAGCAAGGGAAATCTCTGACTTATTTTCTTGTATTTTCAGGAAAGAAGGTCAGATGTGTTATGTTTGAGTGGAGGACTAAATTCAGTACTTTTGAATCTCTGTAGATTTTGAATATTGAAGGCCCTGGCAAATTCTGCGCATTGCCCCAAACCAAAGGGTGAATTATATTGTTAAGAAAATGCATCCTTTAAGCAGAGGTATTTTAAAAGAGGAACGGGCTCTGAAATTGCTGATACATTTCTTTTCTAATAGTAGTTAGTGCTAAGGCTTGAGAATGAAAGGGCATCAGTTATAACCAGATTCCTATGGTGTAAATGGAAGAGAGGCAAAATCACAAAATCCAGTGAGTTTGCCTGGGGCTCTAATAATATTGAATCATCCTCACTTCTCAAACAATCTGGATTGCTTTAACTTCTTGTGCCTGGTCTTTCCATGTCACAGCAGACCAATGGGAAGGCCAATAATGCAGCAACCATGGCCAATTTCTTTGTTTAGAGTCCCATCTGGTTATAAAACCTTGCTTATTCCTTGGAGATAGACCAGAACCATGGGTCCAATTTATATGGGTTAGGTGGCACAAGTGCCTCTTCAGTTGCATGGTCTTTACAAGCTGCAACTGATTAGTGTTGTGACTTACTTACTTTGTGACAACCTTGTAACAGCATTAGCAGCCCTTGCAATCACATGGCTTGACTGCTATTATCACCTCCTACGAGGACTCTCAGCAGATTGTGTGGGATGCAGCAGCACAACCCCTAAGTGGTGTGAGTAACCAAGATAAAATTTTATGTCTCTCTTCCCCAGCTTGGTTTAGGCTCTGTGTGGTCAGTTGGCTTTGCAGATTTTTAATGAGGAGCAAACATTGTTTTGGAGCAGCACAGCTAAGGAGCAGGGGACTGGTAGAAGATGTTGTTTTTGGCAGAAATGGTGGCATGGTAAGGCATAACAGTTGGTAGGAGTACACTTACTGTGAAAAAAAGAGTGTCTACTAATTGGAAAACTCATAATTGTGTTGGTGAAACTTCCGTCAACAGCTCTGATTTGAAAGCCATTGATCTTGCATAATTACTTAGTCTGGAGTTATTGCTTCTAAGAATCTAAAAAATTCCTGTGCAGAAAATAATAATATTAGTATTTCCTTAGCATCTCTAGTGAATTTTTGCTTTTTGTCACTAAACTGTTTATTTATGCATCCGTTTCTTTGTTCATATTCGATCATTGAGTATTTGTTAAGGACTTACTATTTGCCCTTCTGATAATAAAAAAGTTAGTTAAATATATCTCCCATCCTTTAACACCTTACAATCTTACCAGTGAAGGAAAATACTTGTAAATAGCTATGCAAATGAGATGCATATATAAAGTATTAAGAGAGTTCAGATGAGAAAAGGGATTTTTTAAAATCTATCTAGAAGGATTAAGAAAGCTTCAATATTGAGAACACCTGATTTTAGCCTTGAATGATGAGTCAAATTTAGAAACTGAAGCATGGGAAAAATACATATCAATTGGAAAAAAAACAGCCTGAGTAAAGGCAAGGATAGTGTACCAAAGCTTGATAGTTCTTCACTTTTACTAGAATGCCTTAAGGTGAACATCGGGAGGTAAGATCCAGGAAATGAATTGGAGCTTTATCTTGGTGGATCTTAAAAGCTAGTTGAAAAAAAAGTTAGGTTTTACTTTCGGCAGCAAGAAGTTTCATAAATTTTTAAACAAATACATTTAGGGAGTTCAATATTGTAAAAACACTTTAGACTATTCTTTAATTCTTTATTAGTATTTATACTCTGCCTATTAATGAATATATTCTGATATTTGTCCTTATGTATCTGGGCATATAATGTAATAAACTATTCTTTTAAAGAACTTACCACTAAAAAGGAATTTGGGATAACATGGGCAGAAATGGTAATGAAATTTAGATTTTTCTTGTATTTATAGATAGTTTTTGCTAAGAAAATTAATACTACAAGAAAGATGTGGTGAGGTAGACAATAATAAGGTAATAAGAACATATGTTCTGTTATTAAATAAAAGGCTTTTGTTTTCTTGATGGTAAAGCGATGGCTTGTGTGGGTGTGTGTATGCATATATTTATAGATATGTATGTGTGTAATATATGTATATATATTTATAGAGAATATATAAACTTGGAAGGATTATGTATGTGTATATGTGTCTATATATATGTGTGTCTTTAGACACACATACACACATATCCTTACAAGTTTGAATCAGAATTTCAGAGAAATATTCAAACTTTGTTAGCAAATATGAAATTTTTAAGCAGTTTAAAGTTCTTCAGAAATATTCAGTTATTCATATATTAAGGATAGGTCATTTAGAAATCATTTTCATTTTTTTGTCTGTTGGAGCCTATAAGAATCACCCAAGTAATGCTTTGCTACTCCATATGCAGTCAACAGTTCTTTAGAGTAAACCACTGCATTTGTTTAAGAAATTTGCTATAATTCACAACTGTCATTATTCAGGCCAGAATTCTTGTTAATCCATGTGAGTCCATTTTATGTTTTTCCCCTAAAGTGAAGGCAATATTTACTAAAACATAAAATACTCACAGAATTAAGAAAATGTCATAAAACCACTTAATAGTTTTTATGAAGGCAGGAACTTAATCTTACATTTATCAGAAAAAGGAATGGGTCATGAAACACCCTGACCCTTAGCCTAGCATTCTACTTGTAAACTAATTCATTTAAATGTGATGGAGAAGAAAGAACGTAATCTCTTAAAGAAAATTTTCCTTATCAGTTCGCATTGCTATAGTGCAGTCAACTCTTTCCCGCCCAACTTTTGAACATAATAAAGTATCTTTAGGAACCAAATTGCTGAATTCCTTTTACACTTTACTTTTCTATTGGTTGATAAATGCATGATGAGCATCCTGAAAAATATCTTTTGTGGCAACTCATTGTAATTACTCTAAAATGAAACAAAGAGTATTTAAATTATTTAATAAGAATTATTCACTAAGAAAAAGAATGATTTAACAAGAAAGCCTATCAGCTATTATTGTTGTAGCAACTGAAGGGTACCAGTAATAAAACAAAAATATGTGCTTTAAATCTTTTTGCCATATCTTATTTTCTTCTTCCAGATGAGCCTTAAAACAGTTACCTTTGAATATATGTAAAACTCAATAAAAAAATTAGTAACTTTTTGGATATTGCCACTGATCCCACAGAAATACAAAGTACCATCAGAGAATACTGTTACCACCTCTATACAGATAAACTAGAAAATCTAGAAGAAATGGATAAATTCCTGGACACATACACCCTCGTAAGACTAAACCAGGAAGAAGTCAAATTCCTGAATAGACCAATAACAAGGTCTGAAATTGAAGCAGTAATTAATAGCCTGCCAACCAAAGAAAGCCCAGGACTGGATGGATTCACAGCTGAGTTCTACTAGAGGTACAAAGAGGAGCTCGTATCATTTTTTCTGAAAGTATTATGAACAATAGAAAAATAGGGACTCCTCCGTAACTCATTTTATGAAGCCAGCATCATCCTGATACCAAAACCTGGAAGAGACATAACAAAAAAAGAAAATTTCAGGCCAATATCACTGATGAATACTGATGTAGAAATCCTCAATAAAATACTGGCAAACCAAATCCAGCAGTGCATCAAAAAACTTACCCACCATGATCAAGCCAGCTTCATCCCTAGGATGCAAGGCTGGTTCAACATACGCAAATCAATTAATGTAATCCATCACATAAACAGAACCAATGACAAAAACCACATGATTATCTCAATAGATGCAGAAAAGGCCTTCGATAAAATTCAACACCCCTTCTTGCTAAACACTCTCAATAAACTAGGTATTGATGGAATGTATCTCAACATAATAAGAGGTATTCATGACAAACCCACAGTCAGTATCATACTGAATGGGCAAAGGCTAGAAGCATTCCCTTTGAAAACTGACACAAGACAAGTATGCCCTTTCTCACCCTCCTATTCAACATGGTATTGGATGTTCTGGCCAGGGCAATCAGGCAAGAGAAAGAAATAAAGGGTATTCAAAAGGAAGAGAGGAAGTCAAATTGCCTCTGTTTGCAGCTCACGTGATTGTATATTTAGAAAACCCCGTCATCACAGCCCAAAATCTCCTTAAGCTGATAAGCAACTTCAGCAAAGTCTCAGGGTACAAGATCAATGTGCAAAAATCACAAGTATTACTATACATCAATAATAGACAAACAGAGCAAAATCATGAGTGAAATCTCATTCACAATTGCTAAAAAGAAAATACCTAGAAATACAACTTACAAGAGACGTGAAGGAGCTCCTCAAGGAAAACTACGAGCCACTGCTCAAGAAAATAAGAGAGGACACAAACAAATAGAAAAACATTCCATGCTTATGGATAGAAAGAATCAAATATCATGAAAATGGCCATACCGCCCAAAGTAATTTATAGATTCAAGGCTATTTCCATCAAGCTACCATTGACTTTCTTCACAGAACTAGAAAAAGCAACTTTAAATTTCATATGGAACCAAAATGAGCTCATATAGCCAAGACAATCTTAAGCAAAAAGAACAAAATTGGAGGCATCACGCTACCTGACTTCAAACTACACTACAAGTCTACAGCAACCAAAAGAGCATGGTACTGGTACCAAAACAGATATATAGACCAATTGAACAGAACAGAGGACTCAGAAATAACACTACACATCTACAACCATCTGTTCTTTGACAAATCTGACAAAAACAAGCAATAGGGAAAAGGGCTCCCTATTTAATAAATGGTGCTGGGAAAACTGGCTAGCCATAAGCAGAAAACAGAAACTGGACCCCTTCCTTACACCGTATACAAATATTAACTCTAGATGGATTAAAGATTTAAATGTAAAACCGAAAACCATAAAAATCCTAGAAGAAAACCTAGGCAATACCATTCAGGGTATAGGCATGGGCAAAGACTTCATGACTAAAACACCAGAAGCAATGGCAAGAAAAGCTAAAATAGACAGATGGAATCTAATTAAACTCAAGAACTTCTGCACAGCAAAAGAAACTATCATCAGAGTGAGCAGGCAACCTGCAGAATGGGAGACAATTTTTGCAATCTATCCATCTGACGAAGGGCTAATATCCAGGATCTATAAGGAACTTAAATTTACAAGAAAAAACCCCATCACAAAGTGGGCAACGGATATGAACAGACAGTTCTCAAAAGAGGAAATTTGTGCAGCCAACAAACATGAAAAAATCTCATCATCTCTGGTCATTAGAGAAATGCAAATCAAAACCTCAATGAAATACCATCTCATGCCAGTTAGAATGGTGATCATTAAAAAGTCAGGAAACAACAGATGCTGGAGAGTATGTGGAGAAATAGGAACGCTTTTACACTGTTGGTGGGAGTGTAAATTAGTTCAACCATTGTGGAAGACAGTGTGGCGATTGGTTCCTCAAGGATCGAGAACCAGAAACACCATTTGACCCAGCCATCCCATTACTGAGTATATACTCAAAGGATTATAAATCATTCTACTATAAAGACACGTGCACGCATATGCTTATTGCAGCACCATTCACAATAGCAAAGACTTGGAATGAACTCAAATGCCCATCAATGATAGACTGGATAAAGAAAATGTGGCACATAAACACCATGGAATACTACGCAGCCATAAAAAAGGATGAGTTCACGTCCTTTGCAGGGACATGGATGATGCTGGAAACCATCATTCTTAGCAAACTAACACAGGAACAGAAAACCAAACAGCACAAGTCCTCACTTATAAGTGGAAGGTGAACAATGAGAACATGTGGACACAGGGAGGGGAACATTACACACCAAGTCCTGTCAGGGAGTGGGGGGGGGGGCAAGGGGAAGGAGAGCATTAGGATGAATACCTAATGCATGAGGAGCTTAAAACCTAGATAACAGGTTGATGGGTTCAGCAAACCACCATGGCACATACATACCTATGTAACAAACCTGCACATTCTGCACATGTATCCCTGAATTTAAGTATAATAAATAAAAAGAAAAATATTAGTAACTTTTAAAATTTAGTAAGTGTTTAAAATATCTCTGATATTTTGATTTAAAATAGCCTCTCATTATTTCATTTGCTGCAACTAGTTTTTTTCTCCAAAATATCTATAAAAACACAGAAAAACACAACAATTTACAATATTCTAATTTAGAGTGGAAAGTCAACTTAATGTGAACATTTAGAAGCAATTATTCCCAACATAAAGTCCTTTGTATAAGTGCAGGAGGGCCGCCCACCCCCCACCTCACCCCCTGCCTCATTAGCAAACACAGGACTTTTGGCATTATCTGGAGACCTTTTTTTTTTTTTATAGCTGCGATGGAGATATTTACTGGCATCTAGTGAATAGAGGCCAGAGATGCTGCTAAACATCTTAAAACGCACAGGAAACCTCCAACATAAAAAATAATTATCTGGTTCAAAATATCAGCAGTGCTGGGATTGAGAAACCTTGTATTAGAGCAAAAATGAAAATAACTGAACTATCCATATAATACCCATAGTGACTTTGTCATCCTGAAGTGATAGTTTTTTTTTTTTTTTTTTTTTTTTTTTTTTTTTTTTTTTTGAGACGGAGTCTCACTCTGCTGCCCAGGCTGGAGTGCAGTGGCCGGATCTCAGCTCACTGCAAGCTCCGCCTCCCGGGTTCACGCCATTCTCCTGTCTCAGCCTCCCGAGTAGTTGGGACTACAGGCGCCCGCCACCGCGCCCGGCTAGTTTTTTGTATTTTTAGTAGAGACGGGGTTTCACCGTGTTAGCCAGGATGGTCTCGATCTCCTGACCTCGTGATCCGCCCGTCTCGGCCTCCCAAAGTGCTGGGATTACAGGCTTGAGCCACCGCGCCCGGCCCTGAAGTGATAGTTTTATTTCCCTCTCCACTGATGGTTCACTGATTCAGGAATAAAAGAGTATATCAAGATGGGAGAAAGAAAAATACTCCAAGAATTGCAGTAGTAATCTAGAAGCCAGAAAAAAGGATTATTGTCTTTAGGGTGGTGAGCAAAAATAGCTTCCAAGTTAGAATTCATTACATAGTACATATTTCTTTGGACAGCACAAGGGTGACTTAAAGATAGTTTTGAATCAACAAGATTGAGACTTTACAACAAAAGTTATCTCATTAAGAAAAAATTTAAAGATATATTTAATATAATACATGTTTAATGTTACCAGATGATAGTCTGGATGCAAGGAGAAATAAAGAAAAAAGTGAGAAAAGTGTTAGTCAACTTTAACAAATCTTGACTTTTTAAACTAATAATATTAATTTTAAGGTTAAACTTAATTAAATTATAGGAGAAGAGTGAATATACATATAGAATTGTGTTTGATTATTCACATACATATAGAATTGTGTTTGATAATATACTGATTAATTTTAGATCTTGATAACTAAAACCAGCATTTTCACTGATTACAAAACTACTTAAAAAATAATGGAGGGCATGGCTTCTAGTAAACTGATGAAGCCATATTAGTAAGAGTTTAAAAAGATGTTTAAAATTTTAAAAGCATATATGGTAATAAAGAGAGCAAAGAATAATTATTAAAAGATGTATTTACAAGGGAAATATAAGTTTTAATCTGCAATGCAATAAGTAACATAGCCTTAAAACAATAAAGCAAAAATAATAGCACTATAAAGACAAATATAAAAATTCATAAGCATTGTGGAGAAATTTAAAAATGCCTATCTCAAAATTAGATAGATGAAGCAGACAAAAGTTTCAAATAATAGCATAGAAGTTTCAGTCAACAAAACAAGTTAGATCTAAATAAGTCACATAAAAGTTTTCATTCAAAAACTGTGAAGTGCATATTATTTTTAAACACATACTGTACTAAACTTTGAACATATACTGGGCTATAAAGTAAAACTCAGCAATCATCATGGCAATAATGTTCTCTAACAACAAAGCAATTACGCTGAAAATAAACAACAAAAAACACATAAAAATAAACAGAAACAAGCCAAGTTAAAAAATTTAGGAACACATTATAAACTGACAAATAGCTTTAAAAAATCATACTGGTGAAAAATGCTTAGAATGAAACAATAATGAAAACCCTACATTTTAAAACATGTGATACTCAGGTGAAAATTTTTAGAGCTTAATAAGTTAATATATAGCATGAATCCTTAGAAAGAAAAACATTATTTTTCTAACTAACCATCTTACAAAGTTCAGAACAGGAAAACAGAAGAATTATCATCCAAAATAAATTAGGAGGAAATAAATTATAGATATAACATCATAAGTAAAAGAAATTAATGATAAACTAATACATGGTGAAAAAGATGAAAAAAGCAAATATAGATGCTTGAAAAAAATCTAATAAAATTGACAAACCACTGGCAAGGTTGATCAAGACATGAAGGATGGAGGTATAAATAAGTGATTTTAGGAAAGTAAAAGAGAACATAACTACAACTACATTGTAGTGACTAAGAGGTCATGTAATGTGTACAGTTATGAGTCCAGATCCCCTGACCAGATTGGGTGTGTTTATATCTAAACTCCACAACGTATTAACAGTGTCATCATAGTCAAGTTAGTTGATCTTTCTCTGGTTCATTTACACCACCTATAAAAAAGGGAAAATAACAGGATCTGTATCAATAAATAGTGTTGAGATTAAATAAGCTAATATATGGTAATGGTAGCAGTTAGAACAGTATAGCACATAGTAAATAGTATATAAGTATTTTGTTATTTTTATACATGTATTATATGTGCATTGTATCATCATCAGTAACATTAATTTTTAAATGGCTTTGTGCAAATAAAATTCAAAACTTAAATAAAATGCGCAAATTCCTAGAAAAAATATTACATAAAAACTTCAAAAAACATAGAAAACCAATTAATCAAATAACAGTTAAATAATCAAATAATAATTTAAAAGCATCAACATCTCAAAAAACTTTCCATTAAGATGCTTTCACCAATAAAAGATACTTCTACCAATAAAATATACCAGTTATTCAATTAGCACATTTATCGAATCAAATCTTACACAATATGTTCCAGATTGTAGAAAAAGTAGAGATACTCCTTAACTCATTTTATGAACATAGTCTAACTTTGGTCCTCAAAAGTGGTATGGAGTATAGACAAGGAAAATTAGAGACTACATTCACTTGGAAACAAAAAAATAAATTTAAAAGAAAATCAACAAATTGAATCTAGCATTATATAAAAATAATAAATCATGATCAAGATGATGTTACTTCAGGGTTTTTAACAATAGAAAATTCTCCTAGCATGATCTACCATAATGCTAAATCAGACAAAAAGCTGTCCCTGTGGCTCTCAACCACACTGTGGTCTGGATAGTCTACAGTGTGCATCTGAACTAGGAATCAGAAGCCTTGGAACAAGGGTGTGATAGAGAAACAGGTTCTGTGCCTATCTATCTATGACGCAGAGCTGGTAGAGCCCCCTCACCTCCCTCCCACCACAGAAACCTCAGTACACTTCACCAGGAATTCCTCCCAGACATCCTCATCAAGACTGTTGTGTGGACTTGCCATTGGGATATTTTTGGCTAACTCAGGAGTTCTAGCTCTACCCAGCTATGTCCTCCCCCACAGAAAAGGAAGGTCAGACTACCAGGCACCCCACTGTCCAACTCTTCACCTGAAACAACAGAGAGCACCTCATGGTAAACAAAGATCAAGTCCATACCCATCTGCTAGTGCAGCAGCTGGCTCTTACCTATAAACACCATCTTCTGGCCCATAGGCCAAACCACACAGCTCAATAGAAAACCTGTTGACAGAAATACACAGGACTATAGAAACAAAACAAAAAACCCCTGCCCAACACAACCTTCTCCAGATAAGAAGCAATCAGAAAAGAATTCTGCCTTCATGAAAAATAAAGGTTGTGACATCACCAAAGGCTTACTCTGACTCCCAACAAAGGTTTGTAGCCAAAACGGAGGCATAGAGATGACAGATGGAGAATTCAAAGCATGGATTGCAGGAAAACTCAATAAGATCCAAGATAAGATTGAAAATCAACACAAATAAATTTGTAAAGCAATCCGGGCAATAAAAGAAGTAAACATCTTTAAAAGATGAATCAGAGCTACTGAAACTGAAAAACTCACTTAAGGAATTTCAAAATACAATTGAAAGCTTTATTAATAGACTAGACCAAGTAGAAGAAAGAATTTTAGAGTTTGAAGATTGTCTTTTGAACTAATCCAGTCAGACAAAGAAAACATAATTTTTAAAAAAGTGAACAAAGTCTCAGAGAAATATGGGATTATGCAAAGTGACCAAACCTATAAATTATTGGCATTCCTGAGAGAGACAGAGAAAAAAATGAACAACCTGGAATGTGTATTTGAGTAAATAATTCCAGAAAATCCTTAATATTGCTAGAGAGGTAGACATCCAGATAAAAGTAATACAGAGAACACCTGCCAGATACTACACAAAAAGAATATCGCCAAGGCATATAGTCACCAGACTGTGTAAGGTCTACGGTAAACAATAAATCTGAAAGGCAGCTAGAGAAAAAGGTCAGATCACATACAAAGAGAATCCCATCAGGTTAACAGTGGGCTTATCAGCAGAAATATACAAGTCAGAAGACACTGGTAGCATATTTTCAGCATTCTTAGAGAAAAGAAACTCCAACAAAGAATTTCGTACCCTGCCAAACTAAGCTTCATAAGTGAAGGAGAAATAAAATCTTTTTTAGACAAATAATCACTAAGGAAATTTATTACCACTAAATTAGCCTTACAAGAGATCCTTAAGGGAGTTCTAAACATGACGATGGAAGAACAATATCTGCTACCACAAAACCACACCTAAGTACATAGCCCATAGATCCTTTAAAGCAACTACCCAATAGGAAGTGCAAAATAACAAGCTAACAATTGTATGATAGAATCAAAGCCTCGCATATCAATATTAACCTTGAATGTAAGTGGCCTTAATGCCACACTTTAAAGAATAGAGTAGCAAGTTGGATTAAAAACAAACACACACAAAAAAAAACCACAACCCATTCCTCTACTGTCTTAAAAAAAAAACTATCTCACATGTAACGATACCCATAGGCTCAAAGTAAAGTATACAAAAAATAGTACTAAATAATGATAAAGGCTTCAACCCAACAAAATGATTTTGCTCTACTAAATATATATACACCTAACAGTGGAGCACCCAGATTCATAAAGCAAGTATTCCTAGACCTATGGAAAGACTTAGCCACAAAATAATAGTGAGGGACTGCAAAACTCCACTGACAGTGTTAGACAAATTATTAAGGCAGAAAACTAACAAGCCCTGTATCTACATTTGATAGCTGATCACCTGGACCTAATAAATATCTCCTGAATACTCCACCCATTAACCATAGAATATACATTTTTCTCATCTGCACATGGAATATACTCTAAGATTGACCACATGCTCAGCCATAAAGCAAGTCTTAATCAATTCAAATTAATCAAAATCCTACCAACTATACTTTCAGACCACTGTACAATAAAATTAAAAATCAGTACCAAGAAAATTCCCCAAAAACTACAAAATACATGGAAATTAAACAATATACTCCTGAATGACTTTTTGAGTAAACAATAAAATTAAGGCAGAAGTTTAAAAAATTCTTTAAAATAAATGAAAACCAAACTCTCTGGGATATAGTTAAAGCAGTGTTAAGAGGAAAGTTTATAGCATTAAGTGCCTACATCAAGAAGTTAGAAACTCAGAAACTTACTGGAAATGAAAACAAAAAAACAAAACAACAACAACAACAAAAACCACCTCCAAACGATCTGAAATTAACAATTTAATACTACCCCTAGAGGAAGTAGAAAAACAAGAACAAACTAACCCCAAAGCAGGCAGAAAGAAAGAAAGAACCAAAATTAGAGTACAACTGAATGAAATTGAGAGCCCCCAAATCCATAAAATGATCATAAAAAAAAAACCTGGTTATTTTTAAAAAATCAACAGACTGATAACCACCATCTAGAGTAACCAAAAAAAAAAAAAAAAAGTTCAAAATAAGCACAATCAGAAAGGAAAAAGTTTACATTATAACTGATCCCACAGAAATATAAAGATCCTCAGAACCCATTATGTGAACATGTCTATGCACAGAAACTACAAACTAGAAAACCTATAGGAAATGGATACATTCTTGGAAACCCACAACTCCCCAAGAGTAAGCAGGAAGAAATCAAAACCCTAAACAGACCAATATCAGGATCTGTAATTGAATCAGTAAAAAACTACCAACAAGAAAGAATCCTGGATCAGTTGTATTCATAGCCAAATTGCACCAAAGAAGAATTTGTATCAATCCTACTGAAACTATTTTTAAAAATAGAGAAGGAACTCCTCCCTAACCTATTCTATGAAGCCAGCATCACTCTGATACCAAAATCTGGCAAAGACTCAACCAAAAAAGAGAAGTACAGGTCAGTATCTCTGCTGAACATAGATGCAAAAATCCTCAACAAAATATAAGCAAACCAAATCTAGCAGTACATCAAAAAGTTAATTCACCATAATCAATTAAGCTCCTGGGATTCAAGGCTTATTCATCATACACAAATCAATAAACATGATTCACCAAATAAACAGAATTAGAAGCAAAAACAATATTGTCATTTCAATAGATGCAGAAAAACTTTTTATAACATTCCACATCCCTTCACAATAAAAACCTTCATCAAACTAGGCATCAAAGGAACATAACTCAAAACAATATGAATCATCTAGGACAAACCCACAGCCAACGTTATACAGAATAGGCAAAAACTGGAAGCATTCTCCTTAAGAATTAGAATAAGATAAGGATGCCCACTCCCACCACTCCTATTCAACATAGTAATAGAAGTCCTACCCAAAGCATCCAGGCAAGAGAAAGAAATATAAGGCATTTTAATAGGAAAAGAAGTCAAATTATTTTTATGTTGATGATATGACACTATGCCTAGAAAACCCTAAAGACTTCATGAAAAGGCTTCTAGAGCTGATAAATGACTTCAAAAAAGTTCCAGTATACAAAATCAGTGTTCAAAAATTAGTAGCATTTCTATACATCAATAACATTCAAACTGAGAACCAAATCAAAACACAATCCCATTTCAGTAGTCACAATAGAAATAAAATATTTTGGAATAAAGCTAACCAAGAACGTGAAAGGTCTCTACAAGGAGAACTATAAGACACTGGTGAAATAAATGATAGATCATACAAAGAAATAGAAAAACATCCCATGCTCATGGATCAGAAGAATCAATATCTTAAGAATCAATATCTTAAAAATGGCCATAATGCCCAAAGCAATCTACAATTCAACACTATTCCTATGAAACTACCAATGTTATTTTTCACAGAATTAAAAAAAAACTATTCTAAAATTTAGATGGAAGCAAAAAAAGATAACAAATAGCCAAAGCAATTCTAAGCAAAAAGAACAAAGCTGGGGGCACTACACTAACTGACTTCAAACTAAACTATAAGGTTACTGTGATGGTTAATATTAGGTGTCAACCTGATTGGATTGAAGGATGCATAGATGACTGGTAAAGTATTGTTTCTAGTGTGTCTATAAGGATGTTGCTAGAGGAGATTGACATTTGGGTCGGCAGACTGGGAAGGGATGACCCACCCTCAATGTGTATGGGCACCATGCAATCTGCTGCCAGCGCGGCTAGAACAAAGCAGGTGGAGAAGGTAGAATAACCCTGCTTGCTGAATTTTCTGGTTTCCTTCTTTATCCTGTGCTGGATGCTTCCTTCTGCTCCTCCTGCTCTTGAACATCAGACTTCTGGTTCTTTGGCCTTTGGACTCAGACTTGCCAGAGTCTTACCCAGGTCTTTTGGGCCTTCCATCACAGACTGAAGGCTGCACTGTCGACTTCCCTGGTTTTGAGGCTTTCAGACTCCGACTGAGCCACTATGGGCTTCTCTCTTCCCCAGTTTGCAGGCAGCCTATTGAACTTCACCTAGTAATCATGTGAACCAATTCTCTCTAATAAACTCCCTTTCATATATACATGTATTCTATTACTTCCATCCCTCTGAAGAACCTTAATACAGTTACTGTAACCAAAAACAGCATGGTACTGGTACAAAAAGAGACACACAGAACAATGGAACAAGATAGAAAACCCAGAAATAAAGCCACACAGCTATAACCATCTGATCTTTGACAAGGCTGACAAAAACCAGCAATGGGAAAAGGACTCCCTATTCAATAATTGGTGTTGAGAAAACAGGCTACTCATATGGAGAAGAATGAGCTGTATCCTTACATTTTACTATAGTTAAAAATTAAGATGGATTAAAGATTTAACTATAAAACCTCAAACTATAAAAATTTTAGAAAAAACCCTAGAAAATACCCTTCTCGACACTGGCCTTGACAAAGAATTTTTGGCTAAGTCCTCAAAAGCAATTGCAACAAAAAGAAAAATTGACAGCTGGAAACTAATTAAACTAAAGAGCTTCTGCACATCGAAAGAAACTATCCACAGAGTAATTCCACAACCTACAGAATGAGAGAAAATATTTGAAACTATGCATTTGACCAAGGTCTAGTATTCAGAATTTATAAGGAATTTAAACAATTAAACAGAAAAACAATTCACCTCATTAAAAATGGGCAAAAGACATGAGCAGATACTTCTCAAAGGAGGCATATATGCAGTCAACAAATATATTTTAAAAATGCAAAGCATCACTAGTCATTAGAGAAATGCAAATCAAAAGTACCAGGAGATAACATCTCACAACAGTCAGAATGGCTATTATTAAAATGACAATAAATAACCAATATTGTCAAGGTTGTGGAGAAAAGGGGATGCTTATATACTGTTGGTAGGAATGTAAATTAGTTCAGCCATTGTGGAAAGCAGTTTGGATATTTCTCAAAGAACTTAAATACAGAGCTATCTTTTTTTTTTTTTTTCTGTGTATTCTTGAAAGTAAGTTTTATTTGTACTATTCTTTTTTTATTTTTTTATTTTTTATTTTTTATTATTATTATACTTTAAGTTCTAGGGTACATGTGCATAACGTGCAGGTTTGTTACATATGTATACTTGTGCCATGTTGGTGTGCTGCACCCATCAACT